>NC_092725.1:71168366-71491454 GCF_047496885.1 Scyliorhinus torazame
ACATTGTGGAGGTTTGTTCAGTACGATGGGTGGCATTATAATTCAAATGGAGTGAAACTGCAGTGATTAGTATTAGGTACTATCTAATGTTAGTTAATATTGAAATAAAATTTTATATATTGTGGTAAATGGAGGACTAGAGGCTCATCAGTACAGAGTTTGAAAATGCGATCATAAACAAATTGCTAGAGAGCAGAAGGATGTGGGTTGGAAAGGGATCGGGTGCGAACAGATGCAAGTAAGTGATCAGAGCTAGTCTTTCCAGTGACCAACACCAATGAAAGTGCAGGATGGTAAAGTTTGGGTCAGTGCTCTTAAGAAGGCAGTGATAGCTGCAGATAGAGGCACAAAGCAGAATCCCGGGTAGCACAGTGGCAGACGAGGTGGAAGCCAGAGGAGGAGGAATTATGTGGGGTGGAGTGAAGGGGTGCAGAGGGTCAAATACTGATGGGGACATAACCAGATTCGAGGAATGAAGGACAGAAAGAAAGGCCCATGCAGAACTTCGCATGATTAGAGTACATGTGGCTACATTTTGATCAAGATGGAAATTGCTGAGGACATGTTAAAACGTGGTTTGTTTCTCTACTTATGTCTGTTATTTTAATATCCTGCACTAAAATTATTTTCTGTTGGTCCAATTTCCACTAAATGCACAGTTGACATCTGGTTTGTTACTGGAATCATTGGGTATCTGACTAAATAATGTATTTAATTCTCTAACACCATTGTTTATAAAATAGTATTTGATCATGACATGAATTGTGTGTGAGGAATAGATTTGTCTGGTTTCATAGAGAATATATCAAGCACTGAATATAATAATAATATTTATTGTCACAAGTAGACTTACATTAACACTGCAAAAAAGCCCCTAGTCGCCACATTCGGGCACCTGTTCGGGTATACGGAGGGAGAATTCAGAATGTCCAAATTACCTAACAGCACGTCTTTCGGGACTTGTGGGAGAAAACCGGAGCACCCGGAGGAACCCCACGCAGACACGGGGAGAACGTGCAGACTCCGCACAGACAGTGACCCGAGCCGGGAATCGAACCTGGGACCTGGCGTTGTGAAGCTATAGTGCTAACCACTATGCTACCGTGTAGCAAATATGCAAGTAATTAAATAGGATCGCTGCTCTCTCACCACAGACTTTAATTCTAGTCACTGAACTTTATCTTTTCAGATATCGATGAATGCAGTATTAATAATGGAAGCTGTGATTATAGTTGTATTAATACAATGGGAAGTTTTGAGTGTGTGTGCCCTCCCGGGAAGAAATTGCATTGGAACAAGAAGGATTGTGCTGGTAAGTATGATTTTAGAAAGCAACAAGATAAGACGGGAGACTCTTAAAAGCTATTTGACCCGAGTCCACATTAACAAGAAATAATATGCTATTGTAGTGTCTTAACTAAGGCCTTTTTAGTTAAAGGCACCATTGGAATATTTCATGCAGCATACATTTCCTAAATCCATTCACTGATTTAATTTAAAGTTTCATCCCAAGTGAATGTTGGGACATTTGAGAAGGAATTTCCATCTGTCAAATTTATTTAGTTTAGAGATTTGTGCAGGAATAAAAGGTTAATCATGGTGCCCCGGGACTTCTGTGAAGTGCATGAAAGCTGTCTTGAGCTATAAAACTTCTAAAGTTGTTTTTCCATTGGGGAACACCTAAGCAACGCTCTTCACCTATCCTTACTGACACAAATAAGATCAGGAAATGATGAATATGAAGCTGCATCCTCCATCTGCAATGTTCACAATCCCAACCTGCCATGACCTCATCCCTCTTTTCCTGTAGGCATTTATTTAGTCAGAGGGGTAGTTCCATTCGCTGTTCCGTGCTTCTGCCTGAAATAGGTGTTCTTAATATCCATGTCTAAATGATGAGAGATGACAGATTGGGGAGCCTGATCCAATCCTCATAGGACTGTTTACTTGATAGTGATTATCAGTGTGAATCTAGCAGTCTTTTCCACTTCCCGCTGTAAATTGAGACCAATTTTAATATTTTTATCACTGTTCAGCCCAGATCAGATTGTGGTAACAGTTCATAATAGGGGCTTTTTACAGTAACTTAATTGAAGCTGTTTTTGAAAACTCACCACTATTCTTAGAATTCCCCCTATACCAAAAAGGGCCAACATTCTAAATGGTGATCAGGGATTCTCACTCTCCGACTCCGATGCAAGCTTCAGTGGGAGCTATTCAGGTCAAACTATATTTTCAAGTTATCCCCCGGTATAACCTATACCTTCACCGAAGAATTTTACCTACTTACCCCTCAGTAGCATTGATATCCTGGGTCCTGCGTTGTTAAGTAAGTAAAGTAGGCTAATAACCACTGTTTCAGATTAAAACTTTTAAGTTATTTTATTATTATTTTATTTTTTTATTTTTAAAAGATGTAATCACTGTCTTTACAGAAAAGTAAAAAGATCTTGCTTCTGGATCCTTCTGGTTGGTTGAAGGGACCTTCAAGCCCAACTTGACAATCAATCTTTTTAAAATCTGGGGCGGAATTCTCCACAATCGGCGCAATGTCCGCCGACCGGCGCCAAAAACGGCACGAATCAGTCCGGCATCGCGCCGCCCCAAATGTGCGGAAGTCTCCGCAACTTGAGCGGCTAGGCCCACGCCGGACTGATTTCCGCCCCGCCAGCTGGCGGGAAAGGCCTTTGGTGCCCCGCCAGCTGGCGCGAAACTGACTTTCCCGGGCGGCGCACACGTGGGAGCGTCAGCAGTCGCTCACGGCATCTCCGCGCATGCGCAGTGGAGGGGGTCTCTTCCATGGCGGAGACCATGGCGAAGGCGGAAGGAAAAGAGTGCCCCCACGGCACAGGCCCACCCGCGGATCGGTGGGCCCCGATCGTGGGCCAGGCCACCGTGGGGGCACCCCCCGGGGCCAGATTGCCCCGCGCCCCCCTCAGGACCCCGGAGCCACCCGCACTGCCTTGTCCCGCTGGTAAGAGAGGTGGTTTAATCCATGCCGGGGGGACAGGCATTCCATCAGCGGGACTTCGGCCCATCCGGGCCGAATATCCGGTGCCGGAGAATTTGGCAACCGGCGGGGGCGGGATTCACGCCAGCCCCCGGCGATTCTCCGACCCGGCGGGGGGTCGGAGAATCCCGCCCCTGGTCTTCTTTACATGTATTCGCTGATGAGCTCGGTTGCTGTGTCCTATCTTTCCCATGTACCGAGCTGTGAGAGCTGGCTCTGCTGGCTGTCCCCTTTCTTCGGGTTTATATATTTTTCTAACAGTTATCTAGTTTTTATGACTATTGTAAAGTAACTCTTGATTCTCTTTGATTGTAAGAAGTATCTTTGATCTAAACATTCTAACCCAACTAAGTATTCATTTTGACATAACCTCATCTCATAGATCTGATTACCTTCTGTCCTTTGTGATGTTCAAAATGCTTTGACTTCAAGAGATATTACTTTTAATTCCTGTCATTTCTATAGTTTTATTTTCCAATAGTGTCCTCAGCTCATAATTTTGACTTTGATTTTGGCTTTCAATTATGTTTCTCGTGGACTGATAGTCTCCAGTTTTCATAGATTATCATAGAATTTACAGTGCAGAAGGAGGCCATTCGGCCCATCGAGTCTGCACCGGCTCTTGGAAAGAGCACCCTACCCAAGATCCACACCTCCACCCTATCCCCATAACCCAGTATCCCCACCCTACACAAAGGGCAATTTTGGACACTATGGGCAATTTAGCATGGCCAATCCACCTAACCCGCACATCTTTGGACTGTGGGAGGAAACCGGAGCACCCGGAGGAAACCCACGCACGCACGGGGAGAACGTGCAGACTCCGCACAGACAGTGACCCAAGCCAGAATCGAACCTGGGACGCTGGAGCTGTGAAGCATTTGTGCTATCCACAATGCTACCGTGCTGCCCTCTTTCAGTTACTTGGTATTAGCAAATTTTCACACCTAGAATTCTCACCAAATTCAACTGAGCCTCATCCATGTTTTCCAGATGTTTACTAAGATAGTTACTTTTAATGAAGGTGTGAGCCATTGTTTTTGGCTTCATTCAAAATCCTGTTTGTCTTGTTTGCTAAGCCTGCTTGACCAAGGATATCTGCATTTTACAATCCTTCCCTGGCAGCTGCTGTTAACCCTTTGTGGGATCTTGCCCTGTATTCTCTCATGTTTCTCTCAGACCAGATATTGCCAGGCTTCCATGTTTCAAATGACACATCTTTCCATATTTTCAATAACAAAGCCTACTTGTGACAATAAGCGATTATTATTATTAATAAAGTTGGAACCTGCTGGATAGTGAATTACTTTCTTACAGCCGAAAGGATTACTTGGAATAACAATTTCTGATGGACTGTACCCATAGGTCATTGCACAGTTTTTTTAAAAAAAGGATAAAAGAAAAATCTGTCACATTTGATGGTCATATTCCAAATTACAAAGCACATTGGAAGGTTCACAAGCTTCACAGTGTCAAACGTGCTAGTAGATTCTATTTCTGGGTCCTGGGTTCAAATCAAACTGTGATTTATGAATATCTCGTACAATTTTACCATAGATATCCTTCAACTCTCTAGTTCTAAATATTAGTTAATTCGTCAATTGATTGTCTGTTCCTGGCAGCAGCAACACAGTGCTCTTGTCACTAGGAGAACACAAAACTAAACTCCACAACTCAGATTGTGCCTGGGACCTACTTTGAGTCATCTTGAGTGCTGTGGTCAGAGTCATGGAGAACAAGCACCTCTTTGATTTGGCCCACATAAGGGGTTGGATGGTACAATGTTACAGCACAAAAGAAAAATGGGAATGAAAAGCTTAATGTTGTGGCCACTTGAGTGCTACTCTTGGGCGAGTGTACCAAAACTAAAAGCACACCTGGGTTCCCCTTTAAAGTCTTTTCTGCGAGATTCTCCAATTAGGTTAACTGCACCCTTTTGTCCTTTCCAATTCCTTTTTATGTGGCTTCACACATGGTCTGCATTTCAAAATCTATTTCCAGTCTGTTTAGTCCATTGCCACACATTTGATGAATTAATTGTCATTCATGTTGTCGTGTTAGGTACATTGGTCTAACACTGGCTGCAACTGGATGCAGCTTAGATCAAAAAGATACTCCAGACCTTGAAGTTAGTTCAATCTGGTTTATTGAACTAATAGCACAGTTAGCAAAGTTCTCTGTGAGTTCGACTCTGCTAACTTAAGTGTGGCTACTCTGTCTGACTGAACCAGACTAGCTCTTAGCCAAGTGGTGAAGGTGAGAGATTGTAGCAACACCCTTGACTGACTCCCTAGATGTTCATCAGTGGAAAGAGGTGGAGTGCGAGTGCCTCGTGTCTTTTATAGTCAGATCCCACCCCGGAGTGTCCTGCCTGCTTATTGGTCATGTCCTGTTCTGTGTTCATTAGCTGCTTGTCTGTATATCATTGTGTGTGTGTCTGCATATCATGACACATGTGTTCTTGATCTGGATTGTTTCTCCCTCCCTTTTGTCATCAATATTAACAGGGGACCATGTCAATTTTGGAAATTCCAATATATTCTATTTTCATTTTTATTGTCTGTTTCCTCTTATATCATAATGTCTGACCCAGCACAACTACGCTCCTAGTTTAGTGCGATTTGGCAGATGGCCAAATGGGAAAAGCAGCATCGCGTATTAGTATAGCAAGGAATTGAGCCAATGTTAGGACAGAGACATGTTTGAGCAGAGTAGTGAGAATTCTATTGGCCTAAATAAGCATTACATTACATGGCACCTGTACCCCTCATCTTGAGAAACACAAATACACCCTGGGCGGGATTCTCCCGCAATTGGCGGGATGGCCCGACGCCGGCACCAAGAACGGCGTGAACCACTCCGGCGTCTGGCCAACCGGAAGTTGAGGAGTCCTCCGCACTTCAAGGGGCTAGGCCAGACCCGGAGGGGATGACGCCTCCGCGCATGCGCAGACTGGCCGGTGTGTTCCTGTGCATGCGCAGGGGTTTTTTCTTCGCGGCAGCCATGGCGGAGCCCTACAGAGGCCGACGCGGAAGGAAGGAGTGCCCCCACGGTACAGGCCCGCCCACAGATCGGTGGGCCCGATCGCGGGCCAGGCCACAGTGGGCCCCCCCCCCCAGGGCCGGATCCCTGCGCCCGCCCCCCCCCCCACCCCCCCCCCCCCAAGGACTCCTCTAGACGGCCTACCAGCGAGGTCCCGCCATGTCGAACCATGTCCATTTCATGCTGGCAGGACTGGCCAGGAACTGACGGCCGCTTGGCCGTCGAGGCCTGGAGAAATGCCGGGGGGGCCGCTGCCAATGGCCCCCGACTGGCATAGCGTAAACCCCGCCCCCGGCCAAAAACTGGCGCCGGAGAATACGGCAGCCGATGTCAGAGCGGCGGGGCAGGATTCAAGCTGCCCCCCCGGGGATTTTCCAAAACGGCGGGGGTTCGGAAAATCCTGCCCCCTGTGTTTTTATAGAAGAGGAAGCAAAGTGAAATAGACGTACACAAAAACACCAAGGAATCAGGAATTTCTAACACAAGCACTGGGTAAACAGAAAAATCCTCTGGTTAAATATTGGAACTACCAAAGCCAAAACCATTGGAACTTCTGTCCCTGCCACAAATTCCATTCCCTATCCACTAACTCCATCTCCATCCTATCATTGGCGCAACTACCTAAGCTGAATCGGACTGTTTGCAACCTTGGTGTCTTATTGATTTTGAGATGAGCTTCCGATAACAAATCCTCATCCTCACTATGATCACCTATTTCTACTTCCGTTGTATAGCCGTAGTCTGCCTTGTCTGTGCTTTTGTAACACGTGACTATTCCAATGCACCATGGCCAGCCATATTGTCTCCTTTATAAGCTTGAGGTGATCCAAAACTCTGCTCCCCATATCCTAACTTGCAGCAAGGCTCATTTGCCCATCATTCATATGCTCGCCAACCTACATCAACTTCCGGTTAGACAACTCCTGGATTTAAAAATTCTCATCCTTGTTTACAAACCTATGCCCTTGGCCTTCCCTGCCCCTGTAATCTCCTCCATTCCTACGACACTCGGAGGTCTCTGGATTCTCCAATTCTGGCCCCTTTTGAGCATTCCAGTTTCGATTTGCTCTATTTTTGGTGGCCGTGTCTTCAGCTGGCAAGGCCCTAAGCTCTGGAATTTCATCCCTCTGCATTTCCATCTCTTTTCCACTTCTCTCCCCCCTCCCCCACCCCCAAGATGCTCCTTAAAACCTGCTTGTTTGACCAAACTCTAGTTCACCTACCATCTCCTCAGTGTCCCTTTTCTTGTTAAAACTCTCCAGTGGATTGTCTTAGGACATTTTATTATGTTAAAGGTTCCATGTAAGTATAAGTTCTCGTTATTCTTTGTGTGCTTTACCTCACTTCTCAGATCAACATGCTTGTATTCCAAGTATTTGAATTATGTAATTTTCTTATCATTTCAACTGGTTCATACTCCTCTAATTGTTCTGGTTTCATTTTGTTTTTACATCCTTCGTGAATGTATGTTTTGTTCAGGAAGTGCACTGCCCAGTTAATTTCACTGATTAATCAAGCACTTTTGCTGACTTGCATGCCAAATGCCAGGTCCCTTATTTCCTGCAACTGCACGGGTAGATCTTTAGCATCACAGTCACTTGCCAAGATTCTAAGATGAGGGGGTAACACGGTGGCGCAGTGGTTAGCACTGCTGCCTACGACGCTGAGGATCCGGGTTCGATCCCGGCTCCGGGTCACCGTCTGTGTGGAGTTTGCATATTCTCCCCGTATTTGCGTGGATTTCGCTTTTCACTTCCACACCCCAAAGATGTGCAGGTAATGGTGGATTAGCCCTAAATTGCCCCTTAATTGGAGAAAAAAATAATTGGGTACTCTAAATTTATATTTTAAAAAAGATTCTAAGATGAGATACAACCTGTAGTGGACAACATATAGCTTGTAACTAAATATGCGTTGTGGAAAATCTGAATGAGGAGGATGGAAAAACAGGAAGAAAGGTGCAAAAAGTTGCATAAACTGCATGTATTATTCATCTGCAGTTTTCAAATCTCCTGCTACCGTTTAAAAAAAATTATTATATCCACATGCTGAGGCTGAATTTAAGTAGCTATGTTACACTCACTGACTGACTAAAGTTAGATTGTTGAATCCCCAAAATATGAAACCAGGTTGAAATCTACTATTTGCAAGTATCCTTTCAACTGAACAATTGTAATGCATTCCATTCCTTATATCTTCTTTATAAAATATTCACCCACAATTTACTCCATTGAGAAGCAACAGAATTGTTGCAAATTCAGGTGGGCTGTGGATAAGTCTTTGCTATATTGGTATCAGTTGCTCCCTGAACCAGTCTGAGCACCTTATTTTTATGATAATTGACTCATTTTGCCTTCGGGCCTCCTAAAAAGGCATCTCTTCCTGTCCCTGGACTGTTCCTTCAGGCTCTACCCTTGCCTCCCTCGTATTTGTCATTTACGCACTGCTTCTTGTCAACATCCTCCTTAACCAAGGGGTGTAGCAATAGCATCAGTTTACCTCGCCATCTCCTCTCAGCTATTTCATTGCATCTGGTTTGCCATGCTGCTATTCTCATATAGGATGAACAGAAATTTCCTCCAATCAAATATTGAAAAGACTGAAGCCATTGTTTCCGGTTTCCACCACAGACTTTGTTACTTAGCCACTTTATCCTGCCCCTCCTTGGCTACTGCTGGAGGTTTGTTCACAACCTCAGTGTTATAGTTGCCCCTGAGCTGAGCTTCTAACCCCCACCTCTCCATTACCAAGACTGCCTACTCCTACCTCCATACTACTACTTCTGTAATTCAGTGTCAAATTTTGTCTGATAATTCTACTGACAGGCACCTTGGGACATTTTGCTATGGGCGCCCTGTGTTGATGCAAGGTGGTGTCTCAGGGCTTAACCAAGGGATGTAGCAATAGCATCATCTTGGAATCTGGAATAGGTACTTGTATCTTTTACTGATATGTTCAATCGCTCCAGAGGCAGACCTAGTAACCACTGGGGTGATGTGATGTGCATTGTTTCTGAATATTTCTAACAGCAACAAAACAGTCAGTCTGTGATGGTAACTACTTTTCAATCCACTGAATGTAATCAACAACTCACTCTCTCTCAGAGACGGTGAAATGTCTCCGAAATGCAAAGATTGCACGCAAAGTCCAGCTGATCTGCAGTAAGAGCGGAGGAGTAGAGAGCTGCTCCCTGTCCTGTCCATCAAAGGCACTCTTTGTAGCAGGTCAGTATTTGCTTTTTCATGATTTTGCAAACACCAAAGTGGGGAAGGGTGCATGAAAAGCATTTAAAATGTTTTGATGGGGTGTGAAGAATCTCATTAATTCTGTTGACACAGACGGCAAGTTTTCAACATCATTTAATATGTAAATGTAAAACCAAAATGGGATATATGTAAATGGTATTTGACTATTGCAGCTTTAGAGGATGAATTATTTATAATAGAATGTATCTGTCTAAATGACACACACATGATAAACTTTTGTGTTGGAATATCCATTCCAATAGTTTTATAACTACAATGTATTCAATAGAAACCATAACGGGTTAACATTTTATCCTGGTTCTGCACATTAGTTAGCAGTCTCGTGTTTGATGCTGCACCTTCAGGCAATGCAGAAAGCAGAATGTTGTGTGACAGATTTACCCCCGTGTGGTTGGGGAAAGCACATCAGCTCCAAACAAGCTAACTAATCCCCACCCAACTGATCCAAGCTTCAATGCCCTCTGCAGAGCAAGATCATTCTCTCAATGAAACAAGTCTCCCTTTTTCAAGCTCCGCAGCCCCTACACTAGCGAGGTCTGACTATGTTCCCTCTTTTCCTTCGCCATGCAGCAACTATTTTTTTTAAATTTAGAGTACCCAATTCATTTTTTCCAATGAAGGGACAATTTAACGTGGCCAATCCACCTAGCCTGGACATCTTTGGGTTGTGGGGGTGAAACCCAAGCAAACACGGGGAAAATGTTGCAGAAACAATTTAACTTGCAATCCTTTCTCCCCCCACTGAACCGGTTTTCATTCCTCACCAAAATCCCTAGAAAACATTTCAGCCCCCAACCCACGAGTAACAATGTTTTGGCTCTGCCTTCTAAACGAGATCTCGGCTCTCATTCCTCCCTGGTGAACAGAATTTTTAACCCCACTCCTGTTCTGTTGAAGAACAAGAATTTAACTCTGCCCCCTCTCTTCTTCCCACCCACCACCGTCCCCCTTCCCTCCCCATCTCCTTGCGGTTCCAATCTTTCTGTTGACTACTAATCTCTTCCAGCCCAACCCCGACTGCCTGGAGTTATTATCCATTGATAGCTGATGTGTTATGTATTGTGGGATAACACAAGTTGCAACTGGATGCAGCTTGAACCAAAAGATATTCCAGACCTGGAAGTTAGTTCAATCTGATTTATTAAACCAGTAGTACAGTTCTCTATGAGTTCGACTCTCTGCTAACCTAAATGTGGTTACTCTGTCTGACTGACTAGCTCTTAGCCACTTGCTGGAGGTGTGATACTGTACGTACACCCTGACTCACTCCATCGATGTTCATCAGTGGAAAGAGGCGGAGTGTGAGTGCCTCGTGCCTTTTATAGTGAGATATCACCCCTGAGTGCCCTGCCTGCTCATTGGTCATGTCCTGTTCTTTGTGTTCATTAGCTGCCTGTTTGTATATCATTATCTGCATGTCTGTATATCATGACATCTACCCTTTTTAAAAAATGTTTTGTTGGCATATGGGAACGTATTTACAAGCGGTGGCATATGTGAATGTATTTACATGTGAAAACAGCTGTCTAATGTGAGAAAACAGAATGTAGCAAACAAAACAAATGTTCATAAGTCCAGTCTCTGGGGCTTGCGTCTGATCCTTGTCGACCGCTGGAGAGGTGGTGGTGGGGACGACGGTGCCTTGACAGGCAGGATGGAAGCCTGGCTGGTGGCCTCGTAGTTTGAGGTATCAGGAGGTGGCAAAACAACGGACGGAAATGGAGAAGAAAGTGGTTGCGGGCAGGCAACTTTGCGCAGTGCCCGTCTGTTTCGTCGCACAACAGAACCATCAGCCATACATACAACATACGAGCGGGGCGCAGCCTGTCGAACAACAACAGCTGGAGCAGACCAGCCACCATCCGGTATCTTGATCCTGACAGTGACTACTGGGGATAACACGGGCAAATCGGTGGCATGAGCATCATAGCCCTGCTTTTGCTGGTTTTGGATCTGCTGCACCTTCTGCAGCACCGGGAGGTGATCCAGGTTGGCCAAGTGTATGGCTGGAAGTGTCGTCCGCAGGTCCCTGTTCATCAGGAGTTGAGCCGGCGACATGCCAGTGGACAATGGGGTTGCCCTGTACGCAAGCAGCGTGAGGTAGATGTCAGAAGCAAAATCCGCTGCTTTGCAGATGAGCTGTTTCACAATGTGCACCCCTTTTTAAACCTTCCCATTGGACTGCAGATAGTGTGGGCTGGAAGTGACATGTTTGAAATGGTATGACTTGGCAAACATAGACCACTCGTGGCTGTTGAAGCACGGGCCATTGTCACTCATGACAGTGAGTGAGATATACCATGCCTGGAGAAGGTCTCCTTGCAGGCTTTGATGACGGTCCGAGGTGTGAGGTCTGAGAGCTTCACGACTTCAGGGTAGTTGGAGAAATGGTCAATAATCAACACGTAGTCACAACCATTCGCACGAAAGAGGTCGATGCCAACCTTGGACCACGGGGAGGTATCGATTTCATGTTGCTGGAGCATCTCCTTGCTCTGCGCTGGCTGGAAGCGTTGACAGGTTGCACAGTTGAGGACCATGTTCGAGATGTCCTGACTCATACCGGGCCAGTAGACCGCTTGCCTGGCTCTGCGTCTGCACTTCTCAACGTCCAGGTGTCCCTCATGGATTTGGCAGAGCACCAAGCTCTGGAGACTGAGGGGAATGACAATCCGGTCCAGCGTCAATCACCGTCAAGTCGTCCTTTACATTGTAAAATTGAGGGCACTGTCCTTTCTGCCAGCCATTGGCGAGGTGGTGCATGACACACTGCAAGAGGGGGTCTTTGGCTGTCTCCTCGCGGATACGAACCACCTTCTCATCAGACGCCGGGAGAGTGCTAGCACACAGCTGCACCTGTGATTCAATCTGCTGGATGATTTCCAGCTGTTCACTGGGAAATGTGATGGAGCGGGACAATGCATCAGCAATGATGAGCTCCTTGCCAGGCGTGTACACTAAGTCAAAGTCGTACCTTCTGTGTTTGAGGAGGATGCGCTGCAACCGAGGTGTCATGTCGTTCAGGTCCTTGTGGATAATGTGGACCAGAGGCCGATGATCCGTCTCGCCAGTGAATGTCGGCAGGCCGTAGGCATAGTCGTGAAACTTGAGAATGCCAGTGAGAAGACCCAGGCATTCCTTCTCTATTTGCGCATACCTTGTTTCGGTGGGCGTCATGGCCCTCGATGCGTAGACTACCGGTGCCCAGGAGGAAGTGTCATCACGCTGAAGCGGCACCGCACCGATGCCATCCTGGCTCGCATCTGTCGAGATCTTCGTCTCCCTGTCTGGGTCGAAAAATGCCAAGACCGGTGTAGTGGTGAGCTTGGCTTTCAGCTCCAACCACTCTGCCTGATGTGCTGCCTTCCACTCAAAGGCAATGGACTTTTTCATCAGGTTTCGTAGGGCCGTGGTGTGTGAGGCCATGTGTGGGATGAACTTGCCCAGAAAATTGACCATGCCCAGGAAGCGCAACACTGCCTTCTTGTCTTCAGGGATCTTCATGGCTTTGATGGCCTTGACCGTGTCTGTGTCCCGGCGCACACCCTGCTGAGAGATCTGGTCACCTAGGAACTTGAATGTCGACATGCCAAAGCAACATTTGGACCTGTTCAGCTTCAGGCCATTGACATGGACATGGTGGAATACCTGCTGGAGACGGGAAACATGCTCTTCAGGGGTCGTGGACCATATGATGATGTCGTCCATATACACAGGAACCCCTTCAATGCTCTCCATCATCTGCTCCATGATGCGATGGAAGATCTCCGATGCCGAGAAAATGCCAAACGGCACGCGATTATAGCAGTATCTGCCAAACGGTGTTTTGAAGGTGCAGAGCCTTCTGCTGGACTCATCCAGCTGGATTTGACAAAATCCATGTGACGCATCTAACTTGTTAAAAAAACATACGTGTGCCATCTCACTGGTGAGTTCCTCCCACTTCAGGATGGGGTAGTGTTCACGCATTATATTCTTATTGAGATACTTCGGATCAAGGCAGATGCGCAGGTCTCCCGAAGGCTTTCGAACACACCATCGAGCTGACCCAGTCAGTCGGTTCGGTTACCTTGGAAATTATGTCCTGTTGCTGACGATCCTCCAGGCGCTCCCTCAGCGGAGACGGGACCCGGCGTGGTGCGTGGACCACTGGCTTGGCATCAGGTCGGAGCAGAATCTTGTATCGATATGGCAGCGTGCCCATCCTGTTGAACACATCCGGATACTGAGTGAGGATGTCGTCAATGCCGGCCTGAAGATCCACAATGGAGGATGTCGTTGTTTAAACAGCTGCACGAGGTTCAGCTGCTTGCAGGCATGCGCGCCAAGTAGGGATGCCCTGTCTGGCTTGACAATTTCAAAACGTAACCGTGCATGGGTGCTCCGGTTGGAGACGAGTAGATGACAGGATCTCAGTGCCATGATGGCATTTCCGTTGTAGTCCAGGAGCCTGCAGGCTGCTGGAAGGACCTTGGGGGGCTTCTTGATGCGTTTGAAATCTGCCTGTGAGAGGAGGTTGGCAGAAGCACCTATGTCCAGCTTAAACTGGATGGAGCAGAGGTTGACCTGCATCATCGCACGCCGTTCGTCCGCAGAATCCACAGCGAGGATGGATTGAATTTGTGATGAGTTGGATGTGGCATATGCACATTTGGTAATGATGCCCACACAGTAGGCGGAGTCCAGGCATTTTTCCTCTGGATCCGTTGTGCTGCCAGGCGCAGAATCCTGCAATCGTTGTTGCACACTCTGAACGCGCCGTTGTCGGAATTGGGAGCGCTGGCCCCTGACTGGTGGTGCAGATCTGCACAAGGCTGCATAGTATCCAGGCTTTCAGCAGTTTAAACATCGCCTGCCCCTTGCAGGACAGTGTTTCTTTAAGTGGGCGTTGTCGCAGTTCGCGCACGTCATGATGTCGGCGTCCGGACACTCCACGCGTCGTTGCACAGTGCGGGTGTCGGCCGCTTCGTTATCCCGTTCGCATCGCGCATGCATGGGGCTCCGGGAAAAGAGAGGGCGAAATGGCCGCTTTCATCAATGCTGAGGCGCTGCATCCGGGAGTTGGCCTGCACACTCTCTGCCTCGTGGGAGGCAAGTTTCTCATTATCAGCCGATTTGTACTGAGCATCGCGCTTTTTGGCGTGCTCATGCACTGTGCATGTTTCAATCGCGACTGGCAGGGTCATATGCTTGATTTTCAGTAGCTGCTCTCAGAGGATCAGAGTGAACGCCAAAAACGATTTGGTCTCTGATCATGGAGTCAGCATATCAGCAATAAGTTGCAGGACAGCGCTAGCAGGCAGAGGTTAGTTAAGAAGGAGTTGAAAGATTCATCTTTACCTTGTAGACGCTGTTTGAATATGTAGCGCTCGAAGATTTAATTGGTGTCCACTTCACAGTGACTGTCAAACTTGTCCAGGATGGTCTGAAACTTTGTCTTGTCCTGGCCTTCGGTGAAGTGAAAAGAGTTGAAGAGTTTGATGGCTCGATCACTCGCTGTTGAGAGAAGCGCAATCTTCCTGCATCAGATGCACCCACGAGGTCTGAAGCTTCAATGTACAGCAGAAACTTTTGCTTGAATGTCCGCCAGTTGGCACTGAGATTGCCGGAGGTCCTGAGCTGGTGAGGAGCCTGAATCTTCTCCATGGTGCCGGGATACATTCGCTGGTCGACACGGAACGGACTGAGGTAAACTGTCTAGATTAAGCAGTCTCCTGGTAGCATGATGTGTTATGTACTCTGGGATAACACAGGCTGCAACTGGATGCAGCTTTAACCAAAAGAAACTCCAGACCTTGAAGTTAGTTCAATCTGATTTATTGAACCAATAGCACAGTTAGCACAGTTCTCTATGAGTTTGACTCTCTGCTAACCTAAGTGTGATTACTCTGTCTGACTGAACCAGACTAGCTCTTAGCCACGTGTGGAGATGTGATACTGTACGTACACCCTGACTCACTCTGTAGATGTTCATCAGGTGGAAAGAGGCGGAGTGTGAGTGCCTCGTGCCTTTTATGGTGAGATACCACCCCTGAGTATCCTGCTTGCTCATTGGTCATGTCCTGTTCTCTGTGTTCATTAGCTGCCTGTCTGTATATCATTATCTGCATGTCTGCATATCATGACAATAGCGAGCTGTTCCAAGCTTTTATCCCTCTTCTCCAATAGATGGGTGCCCCATCCTCATTACTTCTTTCCTACTGTGACATTTGTGTAAGCTACTGACAAGAGCATCAAGTGGGATTTAAAAGTACTGGTGCTTGAGGCAGTGGAAGGTTCACTTTACTGGGGTGTTAATAGCAATACTTCCTCAACTACAAAGCTCCAAATTCACAATCCTGATTTGTAGTTTCTGTCCAACCACCAAATTCTTGTTTAAAAATGACTCTGCCTTGTCAAGATGTTTGACTTTATTGAATGTCCAAACATCTCTGGATAGAATTTAAGATACATTTTAAAAATGTATTGTGAAAGCAGAACACTGCTGTTGATCAAGTGACAGGGTACATTGATGAAATAACATACACAGAGAAATTGATATTTGTTTATGGAATAAACTGATTGAAATTATTTCACTGGACTGGAGTGTCGTGGCTAGGCCAGCATTTATTTTGCTGTCCACCTCTAATTGTTCACGAGTATGCAGCAATGCTCTACATAAACATTGGTCAGAATTTTTCCAGCCTCACCAAGGCAGCTTTGGAGATTGAGGGGAAATTCTGAAAGAAATGTATCCGGCCGGCTCCCTGACATATCCCCACCTCTTCACGTATCTCCTCAGTGGAGCAGGACCCATTGGCAATGGTGACCATCCTTGCCAGCAGCGAGTAACCAAACAAAGTAATTAAAAGGTGAATTTTTACCCTATTTAAAAACCTCAGTTATATTTTCCAAATGGTCTATGGAAGCCCGGCTGTGTCTCCAGCTCAACTTCTCACAAGAACAACAGTAGTACGGGAGATCAGAGCAGGATAGATATATGCTGAGGTTATTTTAAAGGATCAAAATCTTTCTTTGCAGCACCAAATATTCTGGAACTCCCTTCTTCCAGCACGGTGGGTGCACCTGCACCACATGGACTGCAGAATTTCAAGAAGGTGTTTCACCACCACTTTCTCGAGGGCCATTGGAGATGGGCAATCGCGCCAGGGTCCCAGGTTCAATTCCCGGCTTGAGTCACTGTCTGTGCGGAGTATGCACGTTCTCCCCGTGTGTTTGTGGGTTTCCTCCGGGTGCTCTGGTTTCCTCCCACAAGTCCCGAAAGATGTGCTTGTTAGGTGAATTGGACATTCTGAATTCTGTGTACCTGACCATACCCCGGAATGTGGCGACTAGGGGATTTTCACAGTAACTTCATTGCAGTGTTAATGTAAGCCTACTTTTCACAATAAAGATTATTATTTTGCCCTCCTCCTCTCATATATAACCTTTTTTTCATTCAGATTCTGAAAACAGCTATACTTTTAGCTGTGGGGTTCCAATACATCCAACAAAATCTTCACAGAAGCGAAATGCAACAGTACCCAACTGTGCAGGTAATCATCTCAAACAAGATTGATCTGAAATAAAAGATGTGGCACACCACTGATAATGAATGTTTCAGTTTTCAGTGTCGATTAGTCTCATTGCTCATCTGACTGGGTTGGAAAGGCAATTCTGTTTCAATTTTAGCCTCTCACAATTAAGGAAATTTTAAATGTTCAGCTTCAAAAGACTGAAGTGGGAACTTTTATTTTGTGCTTCTATTGCTTTACTCAATTTCTTGGACTGGAAAATGAATACCACAGAATCATAAGTAGCTTCAAAACTCTCCCCCAGCTTTTTAGATGTGAGAGTAAACATGCACGTTTCTCAGTGTTAGAAATGTTACAGGTCCCACAATATTGGCACCAACTCTTCAACATTCAAAATTCCCAAACATTTGGAGCTTCAAATTGATGATTCCCAGGTTCCTCCCCCCACTTTCCCCTGTCAATGCACAGGGGTTTCCTCAAATGTGCAGTGCTAGTAGTTGCATGCTCATTCATGCGTGAAAGTGAATTAATTTGAAAATTGCTACATTTACATGGTACATGCATAGGCTCCACACTTTGACAGATGTGAGTGATTTGTAGAGTTTACACTTGACCTGGTGTGATTTTTTAAAAACAATTCCCTGAAGGTTGCATGTTGAGATCTGTCATATTGATGCTCCTGAAGACCTTTAACATCCAGAGGCATGGGTGGAAAGTGAGATTTTTTTCCTGCTCATGCAATGCACTTTGTGGTCCCAGGGGCACGGAGGACATTAAAGTTTATTCTCCTGCGAGAACAGAGCCATGAATATATAGAAATATTAGCATCCGATCCAATAGGAAAACCATTCTGAAGAGGTTACAGCTGGAATCTGCAACATTTTCTTGGCTATGGGTGTACCAATTTATAGTTTTATAGGCTATGTGGCATATGCACCTCATATATACTCATCATTTAAGCATTTTAGCTGAACAATGCCAATATTGCACATGTGGACTTAATGGAAAAATCTCAATAGGCAGAGCAGGGAGACCAGTAGTGGGGAGGGAACCCATATGTTCTATCAGCGGGCTTTGCTATGGCTCTTCGCCTAAGCATTAGTAACTCATGTACATATTTCCTAGGGTAGGCAAGATCCTAGGGTAGGCAGGATGATGCACTGAAGCTGTCAAATAAATGTTTTCTAATGAAAGGGAAACTTGCAAGGGTCAGAATGGCTGAATTTGTACATTTTACATTGATCCCAGAGGAGACCTGGGAAGGCTGCCTCCTCTGACCCCACTGATTTATGTCTGCTTCTGTAGGGCCTAGCTGTTGAACAGTATTTATTGCACATTCTCAATTGCTGTGTGGCTGTGCACCAGTGCAGCTGAGAGGGAGCTTTGGCCAAGCCCCAACCTCTGTCTTTCCGAGCATACTCCTGCACAATATTGCTCAGGCCAAGACACTTGCAGCTCTGCTCATTCTTCTCACTCTATTGAAGTTCACCTCACCTATTTTCTATGTTTCTAAGAGGCTGCAGATGTCTAAGCCGACTGAGTTACTGGTGCTCACACATGTCAATAGTGTGATTCTCTGCCTGTAGACCCTGTGTTGGGCGTTTCTCTCTTTCAAACTGGATCTCTCTGTCCATCCTTCTATCCAATAGAGTGGCATATAGCTAAGGAGAAGGTAGTTGGTGTTGCTGCTGGTGCTGTGTTGGTGTTGATATTTTATCAGAGTTTGATATCCTTATCAGAGTTTCAAGATAGAGTTGTATGAATTGCTCCCAGGCTGCTGGGACGTGCAGGTCAAGGTGAGTGAATTTTAAGACGGACGAATTGACCTCTAAGAAGTTGGAAATCATCTGTCAAGTAGCAAAAGCACATTCTCAAAACAAGTGCTGTAAGTTGCAGTATCTCACCTGCACATGACTGGAGCTCTTTAGTATCACTGAAGAAGCAATTCCCACTCTGCACTTTACTGGTTGATATATTAAAGTCAGAATGATGGGATAAGCCCTCTATTCATTGCCTCTTTTAATATTTTAATTACCTACCTGACATGTCCACCGGGATTCCCCACTCGACTGCAAACCCATCCGGAACTGAGCAGGTTCATGTTGGCTTGTGGGTTTTGTCTTCCAGTTTAACCTTTTGAGAAAATGTTCTGCATAAATATTCCCCAACCCCAAAATTAATTAACGGCTATTTAAAAGGACTCGAGAAAGACTTGAAGAAAAAAAATTAAAAGGAATAGGAAGGAGTGGGAAAATGGGGCTACTTTTGCAGAGCTCACAGTGGCAAAGGTACAATGAGTTATAATGGTCTATTTCTTTGATAGAATTGATACGATTCTATTAATCCCTGACTCACTGATTTCCATGGATACTCTTTGCCCCACTGTCTCAGCAGCAGAACTGTATTATTTCCCATGATGTATATGATCATCTAAGACTATGACCCAGATCTTCCCGATTCCACATTGTCAGGATCTGGGATTATGACTGAATCATGTACCCCAACACCCGGACCCCATGGAGGTCCACACTTTCTGATCTCTGTGGGAATTGCTTGGGAAGTTTGAGCTTCCAATGGGTAATTCCTCGAATCCCCAGGATCTTCCGCAAATATCTCTGACTTCGAGTTAGAGTCGAAGGTTTTGGAGAGTTCTGATGTGCTTACCTGGACAATTATCCAGGAAATGTTAGACCGATTAAGACCTCGTCTAACATCTGGATAACTACACTACTGAAACACCCCACCCCACTATCACTCACACTGACCCCCCGACTCCCTCCTCAATGTCCCCAAAGTGCACCTTCACCCTGGCACTACCACTGACTGCCAACTGACTAACAGCCCCAACCACACTCCCCTGACTACCCTCCACTACCTGCTGACATGACCTGACCAGCCCCCAACACACCCCACCCACCTGCTACCCCACCCTCCTATCTACTCTACCCATTCACTCATTCACCCATTCGTTAACACACACTGAACCTTCAAACTTACCATTTGGCAGCTGGTGCCAGAAAATGGGAAGTTTCCTGTCTTTTCCCACCTCTACTTCAATACAATGGAGTTCTCCGCTCTGCTTTTCTGGCTCTGGGGTATCAGTGCAGCTTGCATCAACATTGCAAACATTCTGCACTTCTGCACTGTAAATTCTATGACATTGAAAACAGCGCGAGAGGAGAGACAGCCGGGAGAGTGAAAACAGCGCAAGAGGAGAGACAGCCGGGAGAGTGAAAACAGCGCAAGAGGAGAGACAGCCGGGAGAGTGAAAACAGCGTGAGAGGAGAGACAGTCGGGACATTGAAAAGCGGGAGAGGAGAGACAGCAGGGACATTGAAAACAGCGCGAGAGGAGAGACAGCCGGGACATTGAAAACAGCGCGAGAGGAGAGACAGCCGGGAGAGTGAAAACAGCGCGAGAGGAGAGACAGTCGGGACATTGAAAAGCGGGAGAGGAGAGACAGCCGGGAGAATGAAAACAACGCAAGAGGAGAGACAGTCGGGACATTGAAAAGTGGGAGAGGAGAGACAGCAGGGACATTGAAAACAGCGGGAGAGGAGAGACAGCCGGGAGAGGTAAACCGCACAAGAGGAGAGACAGTCGGGACATTGAAAAGCGGGAGAGGAGAGACAGCAGGGACATTGAAAACAGCGCGAGAGGAGAGACAGCCGGGTCATTGAAAAGCGAGAGAGGAGAGACAGCCGGGACATTGAAAAGTGGGAGAGGAGAAACAGCCGGGACATTGAAAACAGAGCAAGAGGAGAGACAGTCGGGACATTGAAAAGTGGGAGAGGAGCCGGAGATTTAAAAGCGGGAGAGGAGCCAGGGAGTTAAAAGCGCAGGAGAGGAGCCGGAGATTTAGAAGCGCGGGAGAGAAGCCGGAGATTTAGATGCGTGGGAGAGGAGCCGGAGATTTAAAAGCGCGGGAGAGGAGCCGGAGATTAAAAAGCGGGAGAGGAGCCGGAGATTTAAAAGTGCGGGAGAGGAGCCGGAGATTTAAAAGCGCGGGAGAGGAGCCGGAGATTAAAAAGCGCGGGAGAGGAGCCGGAGATTTAAAAGCGGGAGAGGAGCCGGAGATTTAAAAGCGGGAGAGTAGCCGGAGATTTAAAAGTGCGGGAGAGGAGCCGGAGATTTAAAAGTGCGGGAGAGGAGCCACCTCCTCTAACCTAAAGGGTTGAGTGAATATCAGGTGAGCTCTTTCTTTCTTTCTTTTTCGTGTTTTATCCGCAAGTTATCAAGAGGGGATGGCAGGGAAGGCAGTGCAATGTTCCTCCTGCAGAATGTTTGAGGTGAGGGACACTGTCAGTGTCCCTGCGGATTTCACCTGTGGGAAGTGCACCCATCTCCAGCTCCTCAAAAACCGCATGAGGGAACTGGAGCTGGATCATTCGGGAGGCAGACATAGGTAGAAGCTTTTAGGGATGTAGTTACTCCGAAGAATGAAGATAGATGGGTGACGGTGAGAGGGGCTGGGAGGAAGCAGTCAGTACAGGGATCCCCTGTGGTCGTTCCCCTTAGTAACAAGTTTACCGCTTTGGATATTGGTGGGAGGGACGACTTACCAGGGGTAAGTCATGGGGTACAGGTGTCTGGCACAGAGTCTGTCCCTGTTGCTCAGACGGGAAGGGGGAGAGGAGTAGAGCATTAGTCATTGGGGACTCCATAGTTAGGGGGACAGATAGGAGATTCTGTGGGAACGAGAGTTACTCGCGGTTGGTGTGTTGCCTTCCAGGTGCCAGGGTCTGTGATGTCTCGGATCGTGTTTTCGGGATCCTTAAGCGGGAGGGGGTGCAGCCCCAAGTCGTGATCCACATAGGCACCAACGACATAGGTAGGAAAAGGGATGGGGATGTAAGGCAGGTATTCAGGTAGCTAGGGTGGAATCTTGGAGCTAGAACAAACAAGAGTTATTATCTCTGGGTTGTTACCCGTGCCATGTGCTAGCGAGACGAGGAATAGGGAGAGAGAACAGTTGAACACGTGGTTACAGGGATGGTGCAAGAGGAAGGGATTCAGATACCTGGATAATTGGGGCTCATTCTGGGGTAGGTGGGACCTCTACAAACGGGATGGTCTACACTTGAACCAGAGGGATACCTATATCCTGGGGGGGGAAATTTGCTAATGCTCTTCGGGAGGGTTTAAGCTAATTCAGCAGGGGGATGGGAACCTAAAATGTAGCCCCAGTGTGCAGGAGGTTGAGAGTAGTGAGGTCATGAGTAAGGTTTCAAGGTCGCAGGAGTGTACCGGCGGGCAGAAAGGTGGTTTGAAGTGTGTCTACTTCAACGCCAGGAGCATCCGAAATAAGGTGGGTGAACTTGCAGCATGGGTTGGTACCTGGGACTTTGATGTTGTGGCCATTTCGGAGACATGGATAGAGCAGGGACAGGAATGGTTGTTGCAGGTTCCGGGGTTTAGATATTTCAGTAAGCTCAGGAAAGGTGGTAAAAGAGGGGGAGGTGTGGCATTGTTGAAAACCCTAAAGCTTTCTATAGGTATGTCAGGAATAAAAGAGTGACTAGGGTAAGAGTAGGTCCAGTCAAGGACAGTAGTGGGAAGTTGTGCGTGGAGTCCGAGGAGATAGGAGAGGCGCTCAATGAATATTTTTCGTCAGTATTCACACAGGAAAAAGACAATATTGTCGAGGAGAATACTGAGATACAGGCTACTAGACTACACGGGTTTGAGGTTCATAAGGAGGAGGTGTTAGCAATTCTGGATGGGATTTATCCTAGGATTCTCTGGGAAGCTAGGGAGGAGATTGCTGAGCCTTTGGCTTTGATCTTTAAGTCATCTTTGTCTACAGGAATAGTGCCAGAAGACTGGAGGATAGCAAATGTTGTCCCCTTGTTCAAGAAGGGGAGTAGAGACAACCCCGGTAACTATAGACCAGTGAGCCTTACCTCCGTTGTGGGCAAAGTCTTGGAAAGGATTACAAGAGATAGGATTGAGAATCATCTAGAAAGGAATAATTTGATTAGGGATAGTCAACACGGTTTTGTGAAAGGTAGGTCGTGCCTCACAAACCTTATTGAGTTCTTTGAGAAGGTGATCAAACAGGTGGACGAGGGTAAAGCAGTTGATGTGGTGTATATGAATTTTAGTAAAGAGTTTGATAAGGTTCCCCACGGTAGGCGATTGCAGAAAATACAGAAGCATGGGATTGAGGATGATCTGGCGGTTTGGATCAGAAATTGGCTAGCTGTTAGAAGACAGAGGGTGGTGGTTGATGGGAAATGTTCAGCCTGCAGTTCAGTTACTCGTGGTGTACCACAAGGATCTGTTTTGGGGCCACTGCTGTTTGTTATTTTTATAAATGACCTGGAGGGCGTAGAAGGATGGATGAGTAAATTTGCAGATGACACTAAAGTCGGTGGAGTTGTGGACAGTGCGGAAGGATGTTGCAGGTTACAGAGGGACATAGATAAGCTGCAGAGCTGGGCTGAGACGTGACAAATGGAGTTTAATGCAGAAAAGTGTGAGGTGATTCATTTTGGAAGGAATAACAGGAAAGCAGAGTACTGGGCTAATGGTAAGATTCTTGGGAGTGTGGATGAACAGAGAGATCTCAGTGTCCATGTACATAGATCCCTGAAAGTTGCCACCCAGGTTGATAGGGTTGTTAAGAAGGCGTACGGTGTATTAGCTTTTATTGGTAGAGGGATTGAGTTTCGGAGCCATGAGGTCATGTTGCAGCTGTACAAAACTCTTGTGCGGCCGTATTTGGAGTATTGCGTGCAGTTCTGGTCGCCACATTATAGGAAGGATGTGGAAGCATTGGAAAGGGTGCAGAGGAGATTTACCAGGATGTTGCCTGGTATGGAGGGAAGATCTTATGAGGAAAGGTTGAAGGACTTGAGGCTGTTTTCGTTAGAGAGAAGAAGGTTAAGAGGTGACTTAATAGAGGCATACAAGATGATCAGAGGTTTAGATAGGGTGGACAGTGAGAGCCTTTTTCCTCGGATGGTGATGGCTAGCATGAGGGGACATAGCTTTAAATTGAGGGGAAATAGATATAGGACAGATGTCAGAGGTAGGTTCTTTACTCAGAGAGTAGTAAGGGCGTGGAATGCCCTGCCTGCAACTATAGTGGACTCGCCAACACTAAGAGCATTCAAACGGTCATTGGATAAACATGGATGATAATGGAATAGTGTAGATGGGCTTTAGATTAGTTTCACAGGTCGGCGCAACATCGAGGGCCGAAGGGCGTGTACTGCGCTGTAATGTTCTATTGAAAACAGCTCGGACAAACCCGCAAGAAATGAAGAGCAGTGCCTAGGCGAGGGCAAGTTTGAGTGGAATGACAATTCAATAATGATCTTCGGAATATCCCAGCCTGTACTTAACCCGACATTAATCTCCAATCCCATTCCAAGACATACTATTTATCCAATTTTTGTGAGCAGAAGTTAAGAAACAAATCAACCGATGTTGGTGGAAGTTTGCCCACACATGCAAAATGCCTTGAATCATCAAAATGTTACACTAATCTCTCATTTCTGTTGAGGCATGATCCTGAAGACATCCATTGTTTGTTTCAGATCCTTTAGCACCTCCAATAAAACAAAAGGCGAGGTTCAAGATCAAGGATGCCAAATGCCACCTACGACCACGTAATAAGGAAAAAATTAAGGATAGTCTGAAACAAACTATATCAGGTATGTTACAGTCTTGCATTTATGATAATTGAGTCATACTTGCACTCATAAGTAAAACTACGTATAGATTAAACAAGAATCAGAAATTACTGGGTATAATCCAACACATTTCTGTCAGAGAGAGCCTATTAGTTCAATACGATGAGCTCAGGCAGCATAGCATCATCATCTGGAGCATTGGCCATGGCAAGCGAAGCAATGGCTTTGCAAATTTTCACTGCTGTGGGTTCGATATCCAGCCTTTCATGTCAGGCAGGTTTTTTTTTAAAGTCTAGAACTTTTCAGTAACTGTTCTGCCTAGGGTACTACTCAAGGTAGTGTTCTAACTTATTGCAATCAATGATTACCTCCTCTGCCTCTATTTTCAATGGAGTAATTTTCTTTGGTGATGGACCTGTTGTCTTTAGGATTCCCTCACACAAGTCCCTAGTAGTCCCTATGTTGAAGGACATCGGGATATTCTAGCACACTTGTAGCCAGTCGTCATTGTTGCACTGACTAGCAATCTGTTGAATTTTACATTTAACATCTTTTAGTGCACTCAGAGTCTTCTTGTTTGGATCTCTCTTGTAATTAACAAGATATAGGACTGCTTGACTTCAATGGCAGGTTCCATCACAGTGAGATTGGCCTCGAACCATGCAGCATTTTTCTGGGAAAATCAACACTCCTCCAACATCTGCATGAGCTTATCTGCCTTTGCTGGAGGGAGGGGGCAGTACCCCAGGTTATGGCATGATGTAAACATTGTGACCCTGTACAAGAACAAGGGCAACTGCAGCAATTGCAACAACTATTAAGGCATCATAGGGCAAGTGTTTGCCCATATTGCCTTTGTCAGAGTGCAGGTCAGGTCTGAGCAAATCTACCCTGCATCCCAGTGTAGTTTCAGAAACAAAAGATCTACGAATGACATGATCTCCTCAGTCCAGCAGCTGCAAGAGAAAAGCCATGAACAAAGGAGACCACTATATATATATTGCCTTCATCAATCGCACCAAGGCTTTTAACCATGTGTGAGAGACAGCCGACTTAATCTGTTGCGGAAAATTGGCTGCCCACCAAAGTTGCTCAATGTAATCTTCACTACCTTAAATAGCTAGTTATTTTAAAGATAGTAAATAAACACAGTTACTTATACTCTAAATCAAACCTCTTCAATCAAATTAAATCCATTTGACTTAAAGCCCCCAAAAGCTGAAGTCAAATATTTAGCAGAAATTGGAAGGTTAACCACTTGGTCTGAGTACTGTTTTGAAGATTCGTACCATCAGGGTTGAGGTTTTTGGGCCTTCCGCTTATTTCCAGCAAGGTTTTCCTTTCAAATTTCTTCCAACCCTCCAATGGTTGTAGACTCCCCGTTCAACACAGGTGTCGCTAAGTGGGTTAAGCATAGCTACCTCAGTTTAGAACTCTTCTTGTTCTAACATTTTTTCATTTTGTATTCCTGCATTCAGGAACTCTCCCTCTCTCTTATCAGCTTAGCTATCTAAAAATCCAACCATTCTTCAGCCACCAAGGGTTGAAATCCTTTTCGTCGGTACATAGAATATCAACTGAATCCTTATGCTTGAAAGTTATGTTCTCTGTAGCCAGCTTATTCTGAACTAAACTGCTTGAAGCACACACATAGAAGAATCTATTCCCCCTGTAATTAACCTCTTGTTTATCCCTTTGCTTTACGATTGCTCATCTCCCATGCAGCTTGGTCATATGATTAATTACTAAAGGCATATATTTTACTGGAAATTATCTCCCTGAGAAACTTAAAAGGGACCACAACCTCTCCATTAAATATAGTTTTCCCGCCAAAAAAAACATAAGGGCCATCACACATCTGTAGGTTGCTAGAATTAAAAGCTGATAACACACATTGAGCAGAACAGAGTATCTGGGAACTTGATGAAAAACGGGACCAACAGGGTATCTTTTTAATAAAATTTAAGAACTGAGGAGGATGAATTAGTAGCTGAATTCAAAATCAACTAATTACAGGAAAAGAACAGGGAAGATTAGATTGAGAGAGAAAAAATATATTAAAAAATAAAATTTAAATTTCACACTTCTTGAATCTCTAAGTATAATTCACTGTCTGAAGGAATGTGACTGCACACTTTTATTTGCTCACTTTCTGGACCAGAGAGATTGACTGGCAGTGATTATCAATTGTCACATTGTTAAAAGTGTATTCATGTCATCAATTTGCTAAACTTTTTATCTTTGTGGTGAGTTTATGAACAATTAATGTGGAAATACAGAAGCTTCATGAAGCTTATGAGATCAGTAAAGGCAAAATGGCATTTTCATGAAGCTTTTAGCCAGCTGGCATAAATTATCTAGTAACTTAGGATATCTCTTCCTTGCCACAAATTAATACCAGTGGGCATCAGTCATACCATTATCTTTCCTGGCCCATGTTGACTTACAAAAGCTCCATTACATGCAGATTGGAAAATGTAATAAATCTTGAATTCCAATAATTGCCTCCTATTTCAATCATTACACAAGAAAGACGGTTCTGATGTTTGAACTGCGCAGTGCACATTTAAAAAATATTATGCGAACCAAATTCTGAATCTAAATCGATCAGATGCAATCTATTGAATTGTCACTGCTGCTAAAAGCATATCATTGTAACTATTGCAAAACCCATTAACACTCTGAAGTTGGGTTCAAATTTTTATACTCCAAATATTTTTTATTAAGTAGTCCAGAATTTTAAAATGCACTTTTTGCAACTTTTGTTAAAGCCTGTTTTTCTGTTATTTAGCTATTAAGCTATTGCTTTCTGAGGCGGTTTCCTACTTCGAGTAATGCGAATGATGTCTGGTAGAGAGTTACAAGGTAGTATTTCAGTCAGGCAATTGTGGCTAAATGTGTCGAAACATTTTTAGGACCCAAGATTGATTTACTGCCTTATTGTGTAATTATAGGTTTCTGCCCATTATTTTCCTGTATATGGTGTGTGCCAGTTGAACAAAATCTGCCTCCACCTTCCTCCCCCCCCCCCCCTCCCCGGTTGGTATCAGTGTAATACCAAATACATGTATGCCTTTATTATCCTTTCACCTAGATTATTCAAAAACTGCAATATCCATGCTTGAAGATAGACCACTCTTCAAAAATAGTGAAATGAGCTTATTAGCATGCACTGCTCACTCATATTATAACAGAACAAAAATTATTTTTCATCTAAAGCATTGCCTCAATGACTATCTATCATATATTTGGCTCCAGCCATCTATTATCCAATACATTTGCTGCCAAGTACCTTGTTCATAATGCTATTCTCCTGCAACTTCAAAACTTTAATTCCTCTTGGTACCATATTGCATAAGAACAGTGCGCAAATATTGAATGATGTGGAGATGCCGGCGTTGGACTGGGATGGGAACATTAAGAAGTCTTGCAACACCAGGTTAAAGTCCAACAGGTTTATTTGGAATTATTAGCTTTCAGGTGAGTGATTAATGAGCAGAAAATATAAGGCTTCAACTGACTACTACCAATTTTATTTCAACAGCACATTCTTTTTGTTTTTAAATTTAGAGTATCCAATTCATTTTTTCCAAATTAAGGGGCAATTTAGCGTGGCCAATCCACCTACCTGCATATCTTTGGGTTGTGGGGGCGAAACCCACGCAAATACGGGGAGAATGTGCAAACTCTTGAGGAAAGGTTGAGGGAGCTAGGGCTTTTCTCATTGGAGTGAAAGAGGATGAGAAGCGACTTAATAGAGGTTTATAAGATGATGAGGGGGATAGATAGAGTGGACGTTCAGAGATTATTTCCTCGGGTAGATGTAGCTGTTACAAGGGGGCATAACTATAAGTTTCAGGGTGGGAGATATAGGAGGGATGTCCGAGTTAGGTTCTTTACTCAGAGAGTGGTTAGGGTCTGGAATGGACTGCCTGCTGTGATAGTGGAGTCGGACACTTTAGGAACTTTCAAGCCGTTATTGGATAGGCACATGGAGCACACCAGAATGACAGGGAGTGGGATAGCCTGATCTTGGTTTTGGACAATGCTCAGCACAACATCGAGGGCCGAAGGGCCTGTTCTGTGCTGTACTATTCTATGTTCCACACGGACAGTGACCCAGAGCCGGGATCGACCCTGAGACCTCAGCGCCGTGAGGCAGCTGTGCTAACCACTAGGCCACTGTGCTACCCTCAGCAGCACATTCCTAATTAGATAACATATGTTAGATCAGTTTGTTTATCAATTGGAAATCATTTAGTTCTTCATAATTCCCTCCATTGCTACACTTGCTGTCCAAAGTTCATCAGTGGTGTATCAACTTGCACGTGCCAAGATGTTTGAGTTGTAACAAAGAACAAAGAACAATACAGCACAGGAACAGGCCCTTCGGCCCTTCAAGCCTGCACCGACCATGGTACCTGCCTAAACTAAAACCGTCTGCACTTACGGAGTCTGTATCCTTCCATTCCTACCCTATTCATATATTTGTTTTGATGCCCCTTAAATGCCACTATCTTATTATAATAATAATCGCTTATTGTCACAAGTAAGCTTCAATTAAGTTACTGTGAAAAGCCCCTAGTCACCACATTCCGGTGTCTGTTCAGGGAGGCCAGTACTGGAATTGAACCCGGGCTGCTGATCTTGTTCTGCTTTACAAGCCAAGCCCACTGTGCTAAACCAGCCCCTGGTATCTGCTCCCACCACCTGTTAAAAGGAGGTGGAGCTGAACAAACGACAAAATCATTCATGTTGCAGTTCATTATGAGGCAGCTAAACATCCATAAAATGTCAGCCTGTGCCTAGAATGAACCAGGGTTGCACTTAAAACTCATCTGAATGCTAGGACACTTTACGGCTTTAAAACATGCTTCAGGCCATGTCACTCATCAATAATTTGTTGATTTTAAATAAAGTTGAGAGTAGATATTTTTTCATTTTCTCATGATGGTACCAGGTAATTTGTACAAGTAGGCTATGCGCTTCGTGGAAAATTGTACTGCCTTATTTAATATATAAAAGGCAACACTAAGTTATTCATGATTAAGATTGACCCAAGCAGAAAGCAAGTGTTGTTGAATTTAACTTTAAAAAAAAATGAAGGAACTTATGACATGGATCAAAACAATGCTGACTGATGGGTTAGAGTCAACTCTCTTTATGAAATGAGTTTGAAGCATTTATAGCCCAATTGGCAGCTATGAGCCAACAACACAATGGTTCCTTTACTACCAATAGATCGTCGGTCTTGCTCAAAGGCCACAGGTATGGTTGCTATGGGAAATCGACCCAATATTCTGGAGTTTGGGTAATACATTACGGCAGGACCTTTTACGCTGTACCCAGCTGTGCTGAACCTGTAGCTAATTTCAGCTGTCTGAAATTCTCCTTTGTGAACAACCCACTTATCCATGCATAGAAATGATCAGTGAAGGACAAAGAAAAGAAAAACCTTTGAATAAATATTTTTGTAGTTTGCTTTCATATTAATTTATTTTAAAATTTGGAAACATGAAATTCCTTTACAGAAGTTTTATACATATGAACTAGTAGAAATTTCAAATTGTTGCCAATATAGATCCTATTAACTTGGATGTTTGGATTTGGTTACAGATTAAGAATGTAATGTGATTTTTGATGCATGGAAATAGTTTTTAGATTCTGTGTAGTTGCTTCGATAGGGATATTGACAAGAATCAATTAAAGGATTATGGCAGGTTTATCGTGCATCACCATATGCGATATTATCAAGTTCCGAATACCCAGTACCTCTTTATTGTGTATTGTCATGAATGCGCTGTTGCATTTTTCGTGTTGCCTCGTCCCTTTTTCATTTCAATTCCATTTATGCAAAGGTGGTCACTTTCCATGCACAGACAACTGTCAGGTGACCTTTGTGAACCTAAAGTGCGATTCTTCCAAAAAAAGGAGGCGTGGACGCAAGTCACCATCGAAGGAGGTGTCACATATTACTGCAGAGTTCGAGGTTGAAATGAAGTCTGAGGAAGTGACAGGTCAGTAGTTACTTAAACTGGAAGCCAGTCAACTATTCATATGGATTACACTACCAGGCTCCTTTTGGATCTTTCTATAGATATCATTAAATTTGGTAGCGAAGGCAAGTTCAGAGTTATAGATTTAGTTAAAGTTCTTCCCTTTTTTTAAATATGAGTAAATGAAGCCTAATTCTTGACCAAGGAGACCATCAAGTTTTTTTTCTCTGGCAGAGGAATTTCCCAAATTTTCTTCTGCCAAATTATCTTGAAATTTTTATTGGGTTTTTCAGCTATTTCCCCTCCGGGGTTGGCATGATGTTAGGGTGGGGTAGGCAATGCATTTATTGTAATGCACAAGATATCGCTGTTTGTGTGGGACAGTCTGGATGGGCCAGAGGGTCTTTTGCTGTCCATCACTGTTGGTATGTAAGTATCGTTTTGTTCCCCCCAACCCTGGCAGGGAACCACCCAGGTGATCAAGAGTCAGATAGCTCCAGAGCAGTGCTCAGGCCAGTTCAAAGATGTACACTCTGCTATTTACAATAGAACTGCTTGGAGACTCATGAGAATTTCCCTTTGACGGACACTTTTGTGACTTAACAGAGAGGGATTTGGTCAAACCATATGAAAGGAATAAAAATAAAAGGCAAGACCTACTCATACACTTTCTTTCCCTTTCAAGAAAGAATACTGAGATGTAAATTGCTTTATAAAAAAAAGGTGGCATACGAACATTTTCTACATATCATTGTCGATTAAAACAAACACTGAAGCATTATAATATACAAATATGTTGATCTAGTTGCTGCAAATAAGCCAGAGCATTAGGATCCTGTTGTGGAAAGAAAAATAGCAAAGTTTCAAAATGGATTGCCCTTGTCTGTGGCCAAAGATTATGAAACCATCACATATCAAATTGGTCCAAATAGACACCGAATTCAAAACTGCACCTTCTGCAAATCTCACTGTGTGAGAAATGAAACAAAAATTACAGAAGTGAAATAAAGGTGTCCCAGTGTTCTGGGCATGTGTTTGGGGAAGAGTTTTATCTTTATGCAGAGATCACGCTCACTACAATACCTTGCCATTGACTTCACCAAAGATGACTATTTAAAGGGAAGGAGCCTGCGGGAGCAGGTTTTTAAACCACCTTCGACCTGAGACACTGCAAAAGGGAGTCTCTCTTCTAGAAAGTGATCATATTAGCCTAAGAAACACTGGCAGGCAGTCACTACATTGATGGTCAAGACTCCAGGTGCCAATTCCAGCCTGGATATCCAGATAGACACTCCTTTTGTCAATTTTGTCTAATTCTTCCCGGAACTCATCCTACCACAGTATTGAAATAGTTATTACAAAAATGACAAATGACATCCCATGTGACCGTGACCCATCACCAGCCATTAACCACACCCGTTGTATTGTCTCTCTGCAGTCATCCACCTGGGCGGGTCTGCACTCACCTGGTTCCATTCTTAACTGTTCAGTCATAGGCAGAGAATCACCTACTGTGTCTTCTCTCCCCATTACCTCTGGTATCCCTACACCAGGATGCCCTCCTAAATCCCATCAACATGCTGCCGCTCAGGAACAACATCTGAAAATACAGCATGAGTTTCCCTACACACACTGATGACATCCAACTCTACCAATCATCTCTCTTGTCAACCCTCCAATGTCTCTAAATTGTCAGTCCGCTTGAACAACAACCATACATTTCCACAACTCATTGTTAAGGTGAATGAAGTCATTGGGCACGATTTAACAGAAAGGTTTCTAAGTGTCATTTGTGGCAGGTTTTGCTGGGTGTTTCCCGCCGGCTCTTCTGGCAAGTTCCTCACTGCTATCTAATGACACTTTGAGCACGATCCAATGGCCATGCTGCGCCAGAAGCGCACCTTACCGTGGCGCAGGGTGGCCTTTGAAAGCTGGGAGACACCGCTCTCGGGATCTACCTAGGTCGCCACGCCTCGTGAGAACCTACATCCACAATAGGCAGGATCACTTTTTGGCACATCTGCATATTAGAGCGAGGCAGTAAGCCTTACTCTAATGTGCAGATTCCCGAGGTACCTGAGGCTTTGGGATTCAACCTCTTCACCTGAGAGACCTCGGGAGAGCGCTGTTCAGCACTAGTGAAACCATGATCTTTTGGCTAAGAGCATTTCGATGTCGATCGTGGATTGGAGAACACGGAGGGATTAAAGTCGTCGAAGAGGAAACGTTGAGAGCTTTGCTGCTATTGGTGGATCTATATGCTGTCTAAGCCTCTGGTTTGGGCCTAACGCCGATACAGTTTAGACTCAACGTGTGAGCTATGGCTGCAGCTGCATCTCGACCACCAGGCTGGGGAGTGCGAAACACTGTCCGAGTCACAGCGAAGAAGTCGGAAGGTGAGTCACCTGTGGACCTCAATTTCTTCGTGAAGCGGGTGCTGCTCGAGTGCTGCGGGTTTCAAGCAACAGACATCTTCTGCTTGCAAGACTTCCCCAACAATGGATATTTTGAAGTCACCTTCAAGAGTGTCGCAGCTTGCATCAAATTCTTGAACGTGTTCAAGGAAAAAGGTAACCAGAGCCCCCTGTCTATCCTGACTGCGGAGCCTCTGTTTACGCTACCGTCACAGCAAAACCGGGTTGTTACACTGCACACGTACAACCTCCACGTCCCCATGTCTGATGTTCTCACGTTCCTCGCCAGGTACGTTGAGCTGAAAAGTAACAGCGTGCAACTGAAAGACACCTTTGGCATCTGGACAAGTGAGCACCAGATCAAGGTGACTCTGAGAACAGACAGCGACGGAACCATCCTGCATCCCCCTCCAGTTTCGCCATTGGAGGAAATCGAGGCTATCTCTACTACGTGGGACAGCCACGAGTATGCTGCACCTGTGGCAAGACGGGGCATGTTGCCGCCAACTGCAATGTCACCTTAAGCAAAAACTGCAGGCAGGAGGGACACATGACAAAGGACTGCAAGGAAGACAAGTGCTGCAACCTGTGTGGGGAGGCCGGCCATCTTTACAGGGCCTGCCCAAAACGCGGGGCAACGTACGCACAAATCATCAGCGGCGGAGTCAAAAAGGAGACCACAGAGGAGGTTCATGCACCCTCTATCGACAAAGACACCACAGCACAGAATGCTGAAAATCAACAGAAGGGCCCTCAACAAAAAGTGGAGGCCCCAACTCAACCTGACAACTCAACCCCAACCTCTGACGAGGAAGCCTCAATGGAAGAGGACGGAACGAAGAATCAAGAGCCCTGGGAAACAGTGAACAGGGACAAACGAAAGAGGAAACAAAAAAATGAACTGAAGAAACCCCCGATGGGGAATGGCAAAAAGCGGCACCTTTCAGCCAGCGGGCCTAGTGCCGACACCTCCTCCGATGAGGGAAAACCAGACAAGAATCGGCCTCAAATAAAGAGGCAAAGTACCAATGTGGAACGGGATGCACAGACCCCCACACCACAGACAGGAAAGGAAATAAAGCACGCCGAGATCGTCAACCTCTCGTGGATGGGAACAGCAATATGACCAACAGACACCAAATGCCGGACATTAAAATAAGGTCACAGACCAACTCCAGAAATTAACAAGTAGCAACAACCCAGGCGAAAACCGGCCTGCAACCCCAACACCCACTGAATGCCACGACGGACGCCAGGGCTACACTACCCCCCCCAATGCAGCCCCGTCGAGTTCACGGGCCCAGTGCGGACCAGGACAGCTTTCTCAGCCCTGCAACTGTGCAACAGTTTGCGAGCACCACCGGCATGCTGGGGAACATTCAAAAGCTGGAACACCCAACTGCATAGACTCTGGACTCTGAGACTGGTAAATCTACCTTTTTAAAATGGGATTTAAAATGGCATCTATTAATGTGCGAAGCATTAAAGATACTTTGCGGTGAGTAGCTACACTAGGCTACTTAGCAAACATGAAAGCCGACCTACTGTTCCTGCAGGAGTGTGGAATTCCTCACCTCAGCAACGACAGGCGCTGGTCGAGCTGGTGGTCCCATGGGCCATCCATCTGGTCAGGAGGAAACGACTGTCGTTCCTCCGGCCTGGGTATTCTGCTGTGGGGAGGCAACTTCACCATCTCCGACATTAAGGAGGTAGTGGGTGGACGCTTCCTTGTAGCAGACGTTAAATACAAAAACGTCCCTCTCAGACTCATTAACGTGTACGCCCCGGCCACAAGGAGTGAGCGGCTGCCAGTTCTTCAGCAACTCCCGCTGCTGTTGGCCACCTCCAAGCCTGTCATTCTGGGCGGTGACTTCAACTGCATCACCGATGCGGCTGGACGATCCAGCAGAGCCAACAGCAAACTAGACGCTGCGTGGAGGCTCCTGGTGGAAACGGTAAGTGACGCCAAGCTGCTCGACGTCTTCAGCAACCCTGCAGACGGAGCGCAGCGTAGATACACATGGTCACGGCCAGACGGGCCCGCCCGCTCCAGGATAGACTTCTTCTTTGTGTCCCGTGCTTTCACGGTCAGGTACACCGTCGTTAAGCCGGTGTTCTTCTCTGACCACTGCCTCCTACTGGCCGACTGCCACCTGCAGGAAGACCAGGGGGCGGGTAGGGGGACATGGACGCTGAATGTAAAATTGTTGACTCCAGAGAACCTCAAGGAACTTAAAAGGGATTGCAAAGGTTGGAGAACCATGAAACCCCTCTTTGAGTCTCCACATCTCTGGTTGGAAGCAATCAAGGGGAACATCAAAAGGTTTTTCATCCTCAAGGGCATTCAAAAGGTGAGAGAGAGACGAGGGGCCATGTCCAGGCTCCAGAAATGTATGCAAAATTTGCTCCAGCTGCAGTCGATGGGGGTTGATGTCAAGGAGGATCTCCAAGAGGTGAAGAGCCAGCAAACCTCGCTCTACACCTCGGAGGCCTCCAAGGTTATCTTCCGTTCCAGAGTCCGCTCCGTGGAGCAGGATGAAAAGTGCTCACGCTATTTCTTCTGAAAGGTGCACAGAGACTCTTCTGTGATCAGCAGCCTCAAGGAAGAAGATGGCTCTGTAAAGTCATCGCAGTCTGACATCCTGAGGATCAGCAAATCCTTTTATGCTGGACTGTATGATCTGAAGCCAACAGATAATACTGTTTCTCAGACCTACCTGTCGTTTATCACGGAGGTCTTAGGCGACAGCGAGGGGGAAGACCTGGACAAACCGCAGACCCTGGAAGAGCTGACAAAGGCCTTTTAGATCCTTTGAGACGAGTAAAACTCCCGGAAGCGGCGGCTTACCGGTTGAGTTGTATTCGGCTCTGTGGGACTGGATGGGCCCAGACCTGCTGGAAGTGTATGAGAGTATGCTTCTGGACGACAGCATGCCAGAATCCATGAGGAAAGGCATCATCACCCTTATCTACAAGCAGAAGGGGGAAAGGGATAAAATTCGAAATTGGTGCCCCATTTCATTGTTGAATGTGGATTATAAAATTCTAGCCAAGCTCATCGCCAATCGGGTCAGGTCTGCTCTGGAGTCGGTGATCCACCCTGACCAGACCTGTGCTGTACCCGGCAGGAAGATCTCTGATAGCCTCGTGCTACTCAGGGATATGATCGCCTACGTGCAGGACGGGAAGGTGGACACCTGCCTCATCAGCCTTGACCAGGAGAAGGCTTTTGACAGAATATCGCACACCTACATGATGGATGTGCTCTCCAAAATGGGGTTTGGGGAGGGAATTCGCAATTCGATCAAACTGCTCTACACAAACATCTATAGCGCAGTCTCAATCAATGGGTGGGAATCAGAAAAGTTCCAGATCAAATCCGGAGTCAGGCAGGGCTGCCCTCTCTCCTCGGCCCTGTTTGTGTGCTGCATAGAACCTTTTGCCAGGTCCATCAGGAAGGATCCAGGTATAAGAGGAGTGACGATCCCAGGCAGCGGAGGCGTGCAAGTTAAGGCCTCCCTGTATATGTACGACGTCGCCGTCTTCTGCTTGGATCCCGCGTCTGTACGCAGGCTCTTGAATGCCTCCGACCAGTTTGAACTGGCCTCGGGAGCCAAGGTAAACCACGGCAAGAGCGAGGCCATGTTCTTTGGGAACTGGGCCGACCAGTCCTTTGTCCCCTTCACCATCAGGTCAGATTACCTGAAGGTGCTGGGGATATGGTTCGGAGCGGCCGGGGCGTGCACCAAAAACTGGGAGGAGCGCATCGCCAAGGTAAGACAGAAACTGGGCGGGTGGGAGCAACGCTCCCTCTCCATTGCGGGCAAAACCCTGGTCATCAGGTGTGAGGCACTCTCGGTGTTACTGTACGTAGCGCAGGTCTGGCCCATTACCCGACCCTACGCCGCAGCAGTCACCCAGGCCATCTTCAAATTCATCTGGAGATCCAAGATGGACTGTGTCCGAAGGGACACCATGTACAAACCTCTGGATAAGGGAGGGGAAAACGTACCCAAAGTCTCCCTCATCCTGATGGCCACCTTTGTGTGCAGCTGCATCAAGCTGTTTGTGGACCCCCGGTATGCAAACACCAAGTGTCACTACATACTGAGGTTCTACCTGTCCCCGGTGTTACAAAGGTGTTACAAAGGATGGGCCTGGCCTCATTGTCGCGGAACGCTCCAAGTAGTTGGACCGTGACGTACCACCTGTCCCGCGTGGAAAAGTCTTTGAAGAAACACACCTTTGACCACAAGGCAATGAAGCAGTGGTCAGCACGTAATGTCCTCAAGGCCCTCAGGGAAAAGCAGACTGTGGAGGACGTTGGATGGTTCCCTGAGCAGACTGTCAGAGTCATCTGGCAGAACGTCTCATCACCAGAACTTACAAACAAGCACCAAGACCTAGCTTGGCTGGTGGTGAGAAGGGCCCTCCCCGTTAGAGTCTTCATGTACACCCGAAGGCTCAGCGCCATAGCACGCTGCCCTCGGAGTGACTGTGGGGGAAATGAGACGGTCACCCACCTCCTTGTGGAATGTGCCTTTGCAAAGAAGGTCTGGAGAGAGATGCAGTGGTATTTGTCAAGGTTCATCCCGAGCAGCTCTGTGACACAGGACTCTGTGCTCTATGGACTGTTTCCAGGGACACACATCGGGACAAACATCAACTGCTGCTGGAAAACATCAACTCGGTGAAAGACGCTCTTTGGTCTGCCCGAAACTTGCTGATCTTCCAGTGCAAAGAGCTGTCCTCGACCAAGTGTTGCAGACTGGCACATTCCAAGGTCCAGGACTATGTGCTGAGGGACGCACTCAAGCTTGGGGCAGCTGCCGCCAAGGCGCAATGGGGAAAGACCACTGTGTAAGGTCTTACCAGCAAATGTACACCGAGGGGCGGGTAAATGTGTAAACCCCCCTCGCTGGGTCATTAACACTCCAATGTATAAAAGAAACATGACAATGTAAATGTTTAAGAAGGAATTGTAATGTAAAGAGCGATATGTGTGTACGGTTATCAAAATTGAATGGAAGAAAGCCAAGGGAATGTGTAACTCTGATGGAAATGTACAGTCAAGACAATTCAAAATGTTCTGTAATGTTTATGATAGATATTATGAATAAAGTATATTTTTGGAAAAAAAAAACAAGTCCCCACAAACGGGGACCAGACTGAACCGTACTTGTGGAGGTCTGCCACGGAATCGGAGGCCCACAGCTGCATGTCCTTTGGGCAGAGCGGTGGTTTGCCAATGCTGGTGCCACCTGGGCACCCTGGCAGTGCTACCTGGGTGCCAGCCTTGCACTGGAAGGTGGTTATGTGGCACTTCCAGCCAAGACCATACTTCGTTCAAAGGTCCCCTGCTGGGGGTGAGGTAGGGGATTGCTTCGGTGGCCTCTGAGGTTGGGACGCCATTTTTAAATGGTGTCCCAATCTCTTGCTATAATGGGGAGTTCCAGCACGCGGAGCTCCCCACTGTACAAAATGGGGCTGTGTGCGGCCTCTGCCATGCGTTCCCCATTCAGGCCCCTTATTCAACATGAGTCGCGTTGAATAGCCATGTGTATCTCGGCACTGTGAGCCATTTTGAAGTGTGCCATGATCTCCGAGTGAGCTTATGGGTCCCACACACCTTTCACCCATGGGCAATGTCACCCCCAGACACATGGGCACAACCCCACACCCCCTCCCAAGTGAGGGAACCTCGGTTAGGGGTCGCTGGGTGCCCCCCTCTTCAGGCTCCTCCGCACCCCCTTACAACCCCCCTCGAGGACCTGCACGTCATCCCCCCAAACCTCCCAGAGGCCCCTTCTTACCTGTCCTGCATCCCCACTCTTCATATGCCCCTCCACCCACCTTTCATGGGCATCACCACCTCAGGCCCCTGACACTTGGCAGTGCCACCCTTTACCTGGGCACCCTGGCACTGCCACCCTGGCAGTGCTCCTGCCGGCTTGGCATTGCCATTTGGGCACCTTGGAAGTGCCTGGGTGGCAGTGCAAAGGTGCGAGCCTGGTGGTGCCAAGCTGCCCACGTTCCAGTGGGATGGACAGGGGGCCGCCCTGCCCTACCCCGGACCACCCAGGAGCCTCTGATGGCCTGGGAGACCCCTTGGGTACCATTCCGCTTGGTCCACTTACGCAGCTGTGGCTTGGTTCCACCCATTGTGGGCAGGCTCCTGATCCCGATACCTTGAGGGACTTGGGTAGATCCCTTGAGGCATCGTGGCTCTCAGGTAGCCCGCGGGAGGCTTCACCTGGGAACTACTGGCCACATCGCGCTCCCATTGGGGCATGACAAGGGCGATAGATTGCACCCACAATCTTTGATTCCCACCACAAAATCCATTAACAAGCCATGAATGCCATCCATCTCCCTGGAAGGTGTCTGAGGCTGAAACATGCTCTTTGCAGTTGTATCAACATCATCCCTGTGATAAGCTTCTGATTACATGTCCACACCATCTATTTCCTATAGGCTATCTATTTCCACCTCCATAACATCCATCTCTGCCCCTCCACAGTTCATTTGCTGCTGAAACCCTCCACCATCCCATTAACTCCATAGACATAACTAATCCGACATGCTCCTCGGCGACCTCCCACAATTTATCTTCTGTAAGTTCAAGGTCACCAAAATATTTCTGCCCATGTCCTAGCTTGCACCAAGTCCCATTCAGCTACCACCATTGCGTTTGGTGATATATATTGGCTCCAGTTTATGCAGCACCTTGATTTTAAAATTCTCATAATTGTTTTCAAATTCCTCCATCAACACCCGCCCCTCCCTTAAGTGGGGTTGCGGGGGTAGGGTGGAGGTGTGGGCTTGGGTAGGGTGCTCTTTCCAGGGGCCGGTGTAAACTCAATGGCCCGAATGGCCTCCTTCTGCACTGTAAATTCTATGATTCTATTCTGTAATCGCCATTCCCACATTCGAAAATATCTTCATTCCCCTAATATTTTTCTATCCAATTATGTTCCCATGCTGTCTTTTCACGATTCATGAATGCTAAACTTCCTAAATGTATTACTTTCCAGAATGTTAAATTGCACTTACTATCAGGATGACAGATCTTGGGAGATTCTGGATTATTTTTCATTTATTTTTACTTCTTTGTTATACACACAAAGAGTTGAAATCATTAAGACAAAAAGCAGAAAATCTCATGCAACCTGACTGTTAATGATCAACCTTCGTACAAGCTGTTCTTTTATTTTACAAATATGTAAAAGTTAAGATTTTGATAGTCAGCATGTTGACTAGGATCTGAAGATCTCTGGTTGATACAATAAATGTTAAATAGTTAATAAGAGTAGAACATTTGCAAGGTATCAACACTCAAAGACTCATTTTTATATTCCTCAGCTTTTTGTTAATGGTGGAAACTACATCACAGAGGATGTGCTGGTATGATCACCAGATGGTTCACTGTACATCAGAGAACAGTAATTCACAAGCTTTTCAATGCGCTACTTAAAAGCAATCTGCAGGGTTTTTTTTAAGAACACTCTTTTCAAATGTCAAAATCTTGAGATGTCGAGATAGAGCTCCAAGATTTCAGCCTGGAGCAGGCACCATAATGATACCCTTCTCCACTGAAAGGCCAAGCCTTGAGGAGCAAGTTCCACTCAAGAGTAATTTTGCTCATTGCATGGGCTTTTCTCCCCACTCATTTCTGTCATATTAAATCGTCGATCAAACCTTTTCTCTTTGCTTCCTTCCAGCTGCTCTGCTCAGCATTATTGGAAGGTGACCTCGTACACTTTTTGTCCTCAAGGCCCTACCTAGAGTTTGCATTTTTCTTTTTGCAAACATGTTTGCAGAGGGCAGCGAAGGGAAGAGAATTTCAATGTTTTATATTCCTTCCTCTTCCCTCACCAGAAAAATTTAGTTTGCATCATAAATTTAAACAAGAAGAGGATATTTTTTTTTAAAAGTCTGACCATGTCTATGGCTTTTTGCCTGGATCTGTTTCAATGAATCACTGCATGAATTTCTGTCTACCTGAGATTTAGCTACATGGCCTGTTTGCTTTAGTTGTAGTAAAGGCAGTTTGTAGAATCCCATGCTGAATAGAATAGAGTTATAGAAGGCCATTCAGTCTGTCATGTCAGTGCCAACTCTCTGCAAGAGCAATTTAGTTAGTCCCCATGAACCTGCAGCCTGTCAGCCCCTTGTAACCTGGCATTGTGTCCTCTTTAGGTGCTCATCTAATTCTCTTTTGAAAGCCGTGATTGATTCTGCCTTCACCACACTTTTCATCCAATGCATTCCAAATTATAATTACTCACTGTTTAAAAAGAAAAGCCATTCCTCATGTCGCCTTTAGCTTTTTCAGCAGTCACTTTAAATCTGTGCCCTCTCTTTCTCAAGCTTTCTGCCAAGGGCAACAGTCTCTCTCCATCTATTATTCTGTCTACACCCCTCATGATTTGTTCATCTCCAGGAAATCTCCTCTGAACCTTCCCTTCTTTCAGGAAAACAACCCGGAACTTCCAACCTATACAAGTAACTGAAGTCCCTCATCCCCGGAGTTTTATAGGTTTAAAAAAAAAAATTAAAACTAAATTGATGCTACATCATCCAAAATAATCTGCAGACATGGAACCCCCTCAGAACATCTTAATGACCTACTGAAAGAACAAAAGGAACTGATTTACCTTTTACTTAATTTGTCCATGGTGACAATTAAATTAATTTTATATCACAGTGTCATTAGCTACCAATAAAATGCTTTTATTGTGTATCATTCGTAATTTAACACTAAAATAACTTGTGTTTGGGAGAAGCACATTTCAGGGGTTTAGAAGACAAACAGCAAGCTGATTAGAAGGGAAGAATCACAGTGATGTTAATGTTAAGGAACCAGAAAGTTAAGGGGAAATTAACTTGGTTGTGTCATCCGATGTGGAGCTCGACATTTATATCATTGCTTATATGCACATGCTGTGCAAATAGAACGTGTAATTATCACTCCCATAATGCCTACTCATATTTTAGTAGACAATTACTTACTCAACAGATTTCCTTGCCCAGTTAGATACACTGCAGTTAGGACATTGAGATTACCTTCTGTTAGGACACCGGACCAGATCCCAACATTTGTTGGGATACCGGACGTGAACCCCAAACAATTTTTTTTTAATTTGTAAAACTGTCCGCAAAGGATACTTCACCCCAAGAATGATGAGTCTGACCAATAGATATCTGTTATGTTAAAATAAACTTTAATTTAAACACTGAACTAACATCAGAGAAATAGCTTTACAATTGTCAATTAAATAGTTCTTAAATAAAAGGAAAAAAACTTGGTATCTTACTTTCTACACTTGCAGCTAATTCCAATTAAGCAACCCAATACAGTCCAAATGCCACCTATAAATAAAGTTACCATAACAGGTTTTCTTGCTCAGCTGTGTCGAGGCGTTTGGAGAGAGTTCCTTTCAAGAGCAGGCCAGTACACATCTACCCCAGCAAGCAGCATTTAGCAAAACTGCTGTTCAACGTAAAATCCTATATTAGACCTCAAAACTACAGACAGTCCTCCCATTAATTACATCCTCTGTATCTCACCAGGTTATATGGCCTGCTTAGCTAGGACTAAACATCACTCCCTCATAAATTATCTACACTCCCAAGGAATCTCCAATCAAACCACCATTCTATTATCCTTTATCCATAACCAAGCAAGTGCTTGGAATCAATCATGACCTCACCTTTAGTACTCTTAAACCACAGCTTTAGCAGGATACTGCCTCTATGTATTTTAAACCAGGGTTCTTTAAGATTATTGCAATAAATATGAAATATAATATAACAATTTCTACATTCATCACACTCACATAATTAAATAAACGGGAGTACCTCAAGCTTATCTGTTACATATCCAGCTTCTTGCTATACTTGAGAGCCAGGTTGCTTATTTGCTTTAATTATAGCTCAGTTAGCCTTTTTACATGATTTAGTTCAGTTAACAAGTGTGGTGAGGTAAATTCCTAGCACAAACAAAGATATTTTCCCCTCTTTGTGGAACACAGCAGTTCAGTCTCAGGAATGGTGAGCTGTAAACCTGATCCTGACTGGTTACTTCATGTTGGAACATGTATGTATTAACAGATACATTTTATGTAATTTAAAGTCAGTATTCACCATTATCAATGCATTGAGATCACAGATTACAACTGAAACTCATTTCTGAGAAATATGTATGGTGACATGCAGTGTGATTATTCCTTTGCATTCACTTTATTGGGGATCTTAGCTCCCCTGTGACTACAACGGAACTAATGAGCAAGAAGGAAGGATTTGATACAAGAAGATTTAATTTTTTTGAAATGAGGAAGTGATGTGAAAGAAAGAAAATATGCAAAATTGTACTTTTAAAAGGAAGCTTTTGAATTAGTTTAGGAATAAAGTGTTCATTCCGAAAAAATACCTGTCTGTCCATTGAGTCACCTAATTGTGAAACACCATCCAATTGTATAGGCTCTGCATTTTTGTTTGGCAGGGTAATTAGCATTCCAGACAGGGGTGTCCAAATGAGCTTAAACTGATAACTCAGATGTGCTGTAGCTAAATGATCGGACATCTCTTAAATGGTCACTAAGCAGGTCTCCAGCTCCCTCTATTGGCAAGCCTGATACTGGATAAATGTAAACGGCATAAATTGCTAAAACTAAAAATGTTAAGAGGGAAAGAAAACTGATATCCTTATGAAGGGCATACACCTAAAATGCCGTAATCTGACTTTTCCCTTTGAACAAGTCAACTCATTTGCACATTGCAATGCCTCACAAAGAGCAGTGTGATAATGACCAGATAATCTTTTTTTTAATCCTACTATCTTTTGAAATGAAATGAATTTCCCATGTTCATCCATCCATGTCAGGAATCTGTTTGTGAACTAAACAGCTAATTTAAACAAAAACTTTTTGGTTTTTTTCCATATTCCTTTACACTTCATCAACGAGGCTATTGGGATTCATAACATGAAAACATGAGAGCTAAAAAGTGTAGTAGGGCTGTGCATTCGCTGCCACAGAGCATGGGAGAGAGCGTGTTTTGGAATGATTCTTTTCAAATGTTTATCCCCTTTACTTTTAAAGGCTATTATGAAGTTTCACAGAATTACATTGAATGTATGGCACGGGCCTGTCAGATTCACCTTGTCTGTGCAGATCTTTATGCTCCATGCAAGGCTCCTTCAACACTACTTTACTGAACCAAACATGGCTATTACCAGTAAGGCCAAACTGGTCCAAATCTCTGCATATATAAAAGAAAACTCAGAATCTTTGCCTTTATTCTTCGGGTGTTGCACCAAGGTAGGGTGATGAATCATTCCCACCAGCATCCATCTAAAAAGTGATTTTGCAATCTAATTTAAATGTGGGTTAGCAATGTCCAGGATTTTTTGTTTTTTGCTTCAATAGTGTTCTCTTTTGGTCAAGATTTCAGGATAAATGGAAAAATAAACTGGTTCAGGGTGATCTAAACATTAATGTAGGACTCTACATTGCTTTCCTCCTTAGACTCTTGTAATATGGAATGTGTGCGCAAGAGGATGGAACAAAAGCTGCAAACAGCAATTAAAACATTAAGGAAGTCAATTAATAAACAACAGTTCTTTATTCAGTTCTCTGGGATAGAATACGAAGTCGCCCAGAAGCCAGCAAAAATACATGAAAATCAGGAGACATGCAGCACAGGCCAGGTGCTACAGGATGGGAAATGTAGTAAGTATTATTCCAAGATTGTGCTGACTATTTGGAAGAGTTTTCTGTTCAACTGTGACGGTTCACACAATTTTTTTTCAGAAAATATTTTATTCAAGGCATTTTCACAAATGCGCACAAAAAATGAGAAGAACAAAACTCAAGAAACAACCACTCCCCATCTTCCACCCTGACGCCAACCCCACCTCTCATTCCGCCTTCCCCATTTTCCCCCTTACCCCCCCCAACCCCTCCCCCAACCACTCAATCCTCCTTAAAAAAAATCAATAAACGGCTTCCATCTCCAGATGAACCCCTCTGCCGCCCCTCGCAGAGCGAACTTGACCTTCTCCAGCCTCGGGAATTCTGCCAGGTTGCTCACCCACACTCCTGCTTTCGGTGGCTCTCAGTCCTGCCACCCTAGCAAAATCCGTCTCGGGGCTATCAGGGAGGCAAATCTGGTCTTCTGACACCCCAAATATCGCCAGCTCTGGACTCGGAATCACCTCGGACAAAACATCCGAGTACCCCTGCCAGAACCCTCTCAGCCTTAGACAAGCCCAGAACATGCGGACGTGATTCGTGCCCAACCCCCCTCCCGCGCACCATCCACACCAACCCTCTACCCCGGCAAAGAACCTACTTATCCTCGCCACCTTTAAACTGGATGAGAATTAACCTAGCATATGACAAGGATGCATTGGTTCACATATATTAATGAGTTTATTGTGGTACTTTATGCTATGCTGCTTTTTTTTGACGAGTGTTGAATTATTTTATATGTGTAGTGTTTGTTCAATAACTTGAAAATGGCAGATATGAATTGACGGGGCAGAAAGAAAACTTGTAACCTTTATTGTCTTGTTTTAATTGGAGGCTTCGCAATTGATTTTAGAATGTCAAATGATGGCGCTAATTAGTTAATGGAGAAGCCACTTCATTCAATCATTGTTTCAAACTTTTCTTCTTTTTTTTAACCTATCAGTCAAAGAGATCTAGGAGTACAGGTCCACAGGTCATTGAAAGGGGCAACACAGGTGGAGAAGGTAGTCAAGAAGGCATACGGCATGCTTGCCTTCATTGGCCGGGGCATTGAGTATAAGAATTGGCAAGTCATGTTGCAGCTGTATAGAACCTTAGTTAGGCCACACTTGGAGTATAGTGTTCAATTCTGGTCGCCACACTACCAGAAGGATGTGGAGGCTTTAGAGAGGGTGCAGAAAAGATTTACCAGAATGTTGCCTGGTATGGAGGGCATTAGCTATGAGGAATGGTTGAATAAACTCGGTTTGTTCTCACTGGAACGAAGGAGGTTGAGGGGAGACCTGATCGAGGTATACAAAATTATGAGGGGCATAGACAGAGTGGATAGTGAGAGGCTTTTCCCCAGGGTAGAGGGGTCAATTACTAGGGGGCATAGGTTTAAGGGGAGAGGGGCAACGTTTAGAGTAGATGTACGAGGCAAGTTTTTTACGCAGAGGGTAGTGGGTGCCTGGAACTCGCTACCGGAGGAGGTGGTGGAAGCAGGGACGATAGTGACATTTAAGGGGCATCTTGACAAATACATGAATAGGATGGGAATAGAGGGATACAGACCCAGGAAGTGTAGAAGATTGTAGTTTAGTCGGGCAGCATGGTCGGCACGGGCTTGGAGGGCCGAAGGGCCTGTTCCTGTGCTGTACATTTCTTTGTTCTTTGTTGTTTGTATCTTATTACCTCCTTACTGTCAAAATGGTCTTTGACCAGATTAGATTGACAACACATGAAGGCTGAAATCTTCCCATATCCTGGTATAGATTATTATTTGAGGTTTAATAAACTATATATATCCTTATATATGGAGAAATTCTGCTAATTCTGCAGAACAATATGGGCTGGCTGGGTTTTTAAAAAACGTTATGAGGCGTGGGCTTCGCTGGCTAAGCCAGCATTTGTTCCCATCTCCAGTTGCTCATGAGAGGGTGGTGATGAGCTGCCTTCTTGAACCTCCGCAGGGGTGGGAGGGCGGGGGGGGGGGGGGGGGTGGTGGGGGGGGGGGGGGGTGGGGGGGGGGGTAGAGCCCACACCTCAGGAGGTGAGTTACTCGCTGCAGGATTCCTAACCTTTGATCTGCTCTTATAGCCACAGTATTTATATGGCTAGTCCAGTTCAATTCCTGATCAATGGTAACCCCCAGCTAGTGATAGTGGGCAATTCAGCGATGGTAATGCCATTAAATGTCGAGGTGTGATGATTAGATTCTATCTTGTTGGAGATGGTCATTGCCTGGCACTTGTGTGGTGAGAACGTTACTTGCATGGAACGTTGTAAAAGAGGCAGAAATATAGCGACTCAGTAGACTAATCTCCATTAAAAAATGTTCCGGCCGGCCATATTACAATTCGGGGAGGTATGGGTAGGCTGGACGCCACCTTCAATGCAGGCCATAGGCGTCATTGGAGGTGTGCAGATGATCAGGATGGCAGGCTAAAACGCCCACCTGCATTTGATGGAGCATCAATGCAGTTGAAATAAGGACTGTCCGGCGCTCAAACCCCACTCACATGCCCCACATATTTTCCATGACACCTCATATTTTTAATTTGGGGGCAGATGTTGTGTTTTTGTTCTCTGAGTGAACACTGCTAAAGGTTATTTTTTCCAATTTGGAAGGGCTCTGGTTATTTAAGTTACTTGGATTATCAGACTAGAGATCCCAACCAGTATTTTCTTCAGTTTTTAAAGCATGGTAGCACTTTTCCAAATGGGAAAAGTACTCTAATGCACCTCAAACTTTGTACAATGATGATCAATTTAATGGTCAACTTAGTTTTGCAGCATAGCACCCTACAATCAATTATTGCAATAAAACCCCATCTAACTTGCAATATGGCATCCAACTATTGAAATTGAAAGAGCATTTTCTTAATGCATTTCAGGAACAGATGGTGGTTTGTCTTTGGTTCCCCACTTGGGACTGGGTTTGTGCTAGTGGCAGTGAACCATGCCTACTTACTGTAAGGGCCAGACTCCACTAAAATTGCAGGGGATGGGGGATTGTCTAACTGCCCACCCTGTCAACGGAGCCAGAAAAGGTGGGGTGCTGCATGCAGGCTTTCCACTCACTCACAAGGCTACCTTGTTCTTCCAGTCAGCTGTGACACAGGTCGCTACTACAGTGGAGAGCACAATCAGTGTCTCCTGTGTCCTCCAGGAACCTACCAAGATACAAAAGGGCAACTATCCTGTGAGCCATGTCCAAGCAACGATGGACAAGGAATAGCTGGGGCTCGGAATATGTCAGAGTGCGGAGGTGAGTTTCTATCTTCTCCTGCTCAATCAATAGAAGTCAATAATCCAGTTGAGATTTTTGAAACTATCATCATTATGTTTTCTTTAAAGGTGGTTTGATATAACTCTTTCAATGAGACAGACTAGATACCAAGTTAAAGGCAAATTTGTGTTCTGAATTCTTAAGAATTTCAGCTTATTTATCCAAATCCAAGTTAATAAGAATACTATTCATGACGTCCTATGCTGCTCTTGCTCATGTATTTGCTTTGTTTGGCCCCTTGTTTGGCACTGCAACCAATCACTGTTTGTCGAAGTACCATTTGTCAATGCTTTCTGTTGATTATTCTTTTTGGCTACTATATACGTACTATGTACGTTCTCTCGGCCGCAGAAAAATACTTTTCACTGTACTTCGGTACATGTGACAATAAATCAAATCAAATCTTCAATTAACATTCAGGAGATTTGAACTTTGGATTTTAACCCAAATCAAAGGAAGGTATTTAGTCTAATGCATCAAATGCTTCTCCAATGCAAAAGTGTAATTCTTTGCAGGACATCACTGCACATTTAGAGCTGAATTTTCCCAACTCATTAGAGTTGAGCCAGAAATTCAGGCATCAGGATGGAAACCTGGGCTGGAATTTTCTGGCCATTCGCTGGTGGCGGGATTCTCTGGTTGTGTTAGCAGCGCACTCCCGCCCATGGGTTTCCCAGCAGAGTGGGGTGATTTCAGTGGGAATTCCCAGCAGGACAAAATCCCACCGCCAGCAAACGGCACGCCTCCTCCCGCTGCTGCGAAACATGCAGCTCGGAGGCCAGAGAATTCAGCCCCTGATATCTCTACAGCTAATCTGGATATCGCAAAAGGCGCAAAAGACTGATGTTGAAAAGACAATTAACTTAAATTTTCTGCGGGTTTTCTGATTTTTCCAGGCCTGCATGTAAACCACGAGGCTTCAGAGTCTTTCCAGTTAGAATGAAGCAGTGAGCAAGCAGACAGAGTTCTGGCTGCAAATGGAATCCATTGTGATCCCTGGTGAGCTTTAGCAGTGAGGGTGAAACAGCCTCACTGGCATAGACAATGGGGCGAAGGGAAATAATGTAGGGTCACAAAGCCAGAGCTAGCACCTGTCAGGTAAAGGAGTGAGTGACTTAAATGTCATGGGCCTTGTTCATTCAGGTTTTGGCTCCTCCAGTGAAAAGCAGCAGCAGGAGGGAGACAACTGCAGCAGTGAGGGGCGAGGAAGCAACGACCACAAGGAAAGCAGGTGCACCAGCCTTGGGGAAGCGGGGGGTGTGGAGAAGGTGAAGTGATGCAAATGCCCAGCCTCCTGTGCAGAGAAGAAGTTCCCCACTAGAGAGGGTTTACAGACCAAGGCTCAGCTGCCTTTAGATGTTCGTCAGTGATGCATTTCCCCAGGGAGACTATAACAGAGCTGTGTGCCAAGTTGAATTGGTGGCCATGCAATGTCCGGGGCACTGAAGGACACTGTGACACTGAACCTCTATGCTTCAGGATTATTCCAGGTATTCACTGGACCTGTGTGTGGTACCTACCAATCTGCATTGTTCATTCCAAATGGTCACCAATGCCATTTTCAAGCGTGCCAGCTTCTATGTGCTTTCGAAGTAAGCTAGACAGTCAGGATAAGAGGACTGTAGGATTTGGGGTCATTGCAGGATTCTCCTAGGTGCAGGATGTAATCAACTGCACACATGGGGCCAGCAAGGCGCTCACCAGCCTGAAGCCATCATCAATAGGAAAATCTTCCACTTTCTCAATGTAGAACAGGTTTGCAACCATTGCAAGTTCTTCCTCCAGGTGTGAGAATGGTTGTTGGGAAGCAGCCATGATGCTGACATGATAACAAATTCCAAGGTGCAAAACCTTTCCAGAGCCCCTTAAGAATGGATACTGGGTGATGAGAGCTGCAACGGAAAGGTACAATACCTGCCCTGGTACAACTTGACCAGCCATCGAGCAGTCCATAGGGCTTCTGAATTTGGAGTTCAAGTGCCCCAGAGCTCTAGTGTGTGTCCTCACGTGCACTCCTGTATTGAATTTTTTTAGAAAATATTTTATTGAGGCATTAATAGTTTTACCATTTTTAACATCCTAAACAAAGAGATCCAACACACGCAAAAAACACACAATAGCACCCCCCCCCCCCCCAACCCCCCACCCGCTGGGCTCCCGGATCTTCCGATACTCCAAATATTGCCATCTCTGGACTCGGAGTCACCCTCCCTTCCAGGACCTCTGACATGACACCTGAGAATCCCTGCCATAATCCCTTCAGCTTCGGACACGCCCAAAACATATGTACATGGTTCGCAGGACTTCCCCCAAAGCGCCCACACCTGTCCTCCACCTCCTCAAAAAACCTGCTCATCTAGGTCATCTGAGCCCTGTGGACTACCTTAAACTGGATCAGGCTAAGCCTGGCACACAATGAGGATGCATTGACTCTCCTCAGGGCCTTCTCCCACGACCCGACTTCCAACTCCCCTCCCAGCTCTTCCTCCAACTTCCTCTTCACCTCCCCAATTGGGACCCCTTCCCACTCCTTCAGTTCCTTATATATTTCTGAGACCCTCCCCTCCCCAGCTCCTGTTTTAGACAACACCTTATCCTGTAGCCCTCTTAGTGGGAGGCGAGGGAAGTTCGGAACCTGCCTCCAAACAAAATCTCGTACCTGCAGGAACCGGAACCCATTCCCACCCGGCAACTCAAACTCCTCCTCTAGCTCCTCCAAGCTTGGGAAACTCTCCTCAATTAAGACATCTCCAAATCTCTCAATCTCTGCCCGCTGTCACCTCCTGAAGTCTCCGTCGAGCCCCCCCCGGACCAAACCAGTGTTTGTCACAGATCGGTGACCATACTGACGCCCCCTCCAGTTTCATGTGCTGCCTCCCTTGTCCCCACACTCTCAAGGCTGCCACTACCACTGGGCTTGTGGAGTAAAGCGTCAGCGAGAATGGCAGAGATGCCGTTAACAAAGCCTTCTGACTCATGCCCTTGCAAAATGCCATCTCCACTCGCTCCCTCACCGACCCCTCCCCCACGACCCATTTCCTAACCATTGATATATTAGCCATCCAGTAGTAGTTAATAAAGTTCGGCAGGGCCAAGCCCCCCTCCCTGCGCCCCCGTTCAAGAAGGACCTTCTTCACCCTCGGGGCTCTCCCGGCCCATATAAAACCCAAGATCGCCACATTCATCTTCCTAAAAAATGCCTTTGGGGATGTAGATTGGAAGACACTGAAACACAAACAGCAATCTCGGGAGGACTGTCGTTTTCACAGTCTGTACCCTCCCCGCCAGTGACAGTGGGATCACTTCCCACCTATGGAAGCCCCCTTTCATTTGCTCAATCACCCTGCCCAAATTTAGTTTATGAAGCTGATCCCAGTCCCTTGCAACTTGAATCCCCAGTTACCTAAAACTCCCTCCCACCACATTCAACGGCATCTCCCTCAGTCTCCTCTCCTGCCCCCTTGCCTGGATCGCAAAAACCTCACCCTTGCCCATATTCAGTTTGTAACCTGAGTACCGGCCAAATTCCTCCAGTATCTCCACAATTCCTGCAATTCCCCCAACGGGTCTGTTATATAAAGAAACAAATCATCTGCAAAGAGTGAGACCCTATGTTCAACCCCCCCCCTCACTATTCCCCATCAAATTTTCGATGCTCTCAGCGCCATTGCTAAAGACTCTCTGGCCAGAGCAAATAGCAGTGGGGAGAGTGGAAACACCTGACTTGTCCCCCATCACAGACTAAAATACTCTGCTCAAACCCGGTTTGTCCTTACATTCGCCATCAGTGCCCTCTTTAGCAACCGGACCCACTCCACAAATCCCTGCTCAAACCCAAACCTTCTCAGAACTTCCCAAAGTACTTCCACTCCACCCGATCAAAGGCCTTTTCTGTATCCATGGCCACCACCACCTCGACCTTGCGACCCTCCGCAGGCATCATTATCACATTTAGGAGCCGCCTAATGTCAGACGTCAGGTGTCTTCCCTTAACAAATCCGGTCTGGTCCTCCCCTATTTATTCCCGGAACACAGGCCTCTATGCGTGTGGCCAAGGTCTTTGCCAGCAATTTCGCATCTACATTAATGGGGAGCTTGGCCAAACGAGCCACAGCTCTCCGGGTCCTTATCCCACTTCAAAATAAGGGAAATTGATGCCTGCGATAACGTTGGGGGGAGCACTCGCAGCTCCTTTGACTCATTAAAAGTCTTTACCAAGAGCGGCCCCAACAGCCCAGAAAACGTTTTATAAAACTTCACCGGATATCCGTCTGCTCCCGGGGCTTTACCCGATTGTATCGCCCCCAATCCATCTATAACCTCCACAAACCCAATTGGGGCTCCTAGACCCTCCACCAACTCCTCATCTATCCTCAGGAACTCCAGCCATCCCATAAATCGCTTCATACCCTCCTCCCCAGCTGGAGGTTCCGATTTATACAATTCACTATAAAACTCCTGAAACACATCATTTACCCCCGCCGGATCCGAAACCACCTTTCCCCCCCATATCTCTCACTTTACCAATCTCTCTCGCCGCCTCCTGTTTCCTCAGCTGGTGCGCCAACATCTTGCTGGCTTTTTCCCCATAATTATAGACTGCCCCCTTTACCCTCCTTAGCTGTCCTTCCACCTTACCTATGGACAGGAGCCCAAATTCCAGCTGCAGTCTCTGAAGTTCCTTCAAAGGCCTGTCATCCGGAGACTCAGCGTACCTCCTGTCCACCTGTAAAATTTTGCCTACCAGCCTGTCCAACTCTGCACACTTACCTTCTCCTTATGGTCCAAATTGAGATGAATTCACCCCTAATAACTGCCTTCAGTGCCAAACCACCCCTGCCGAAACCTCACCCGTGTCATTGATCCTATATATCCCCGAATGGCCTCCCTCACCCGCTCACACACCTCCTCCTCCTCCGCTAGCAGCCCACATCTAACCTACATTGCGGGCACTGGGCCTTTCCCTTGCTGACTTGCAAGTCCAGCCAATGTAGGGCGTGGGGTCTGACTATTGCTGAATATTTAGCATCTACCACCTCAGCCAGCAGCTTTTTATCCATCACAAAGAAGTCTATCCAGAATACACCTTATGCACATGGGAGTAGAATGAAAAGTCCTTACTCCTCGACCTCCCATATCTCCACGGATCGACCTCTCCCATGCGCTCCAAGACCCCCGAAGCTGATACCTTCCCAGACCTAGAACTCAACCGGTCCAACCTTGGATCCAGGACCATATTGAAATTTCCCCCCACAATGAATCTAGATCTGGGATCTTCCCAAGTACCCGTCTAACAAACGCAATGTCATCCCAGTTCGGAGCAAATATATGTCCCAATACCATGGCCATTCCCTCCAGCTTCCCACTAACCATAACATATCTACCCCCGGGACCGCTTCTATATTCCCCACCTCGAATGCCACCCGCTTATTAACCAAGATCGCTACCCCCCCCGCGTTTTAAAGTCTAACCCCGAATGGAACACCTGTCCAACCCATCCCTTCCTTAACCTAACCTGGCCCCCACCTTCAGATATATCTCCTGAAAAATGGCCAAGTCTACCTTCAGTTACCTCAAGTGCACGAACACACGGGCCCTTTTGACTGGCCCATTTAGTCCCTGAACGTTCCACGTGACCAGCCTGGTCGGGGTTCACCCTGCCCCCCTCCCCTGCTGATCAACCATAACCTCTCCTAGTCTACGGCCCATATCCCGCACCTCCCCTTACCCGCCCTCGGGCAACTACCGACATCAACCCTCCTCCACTTTGAAAGTCCTTTCCCCGTCAGCAGTATAATCCCATCCCCCCCAATCCCACTCCTCCTCCCATCACCCCCCCTTCCCCCCACATCGATCTTCAGCTCAACTCCCACTTTGCTTCCGTGAACTAGCCCGCCCAGCCAGCCTGGCAGCCCCCACCCATGGCGCCTAGCACCCTAGCCCCCACTGAATCCCCTCCCCCCTCAGTGCAAAGAGTCAAAACAAAGGCAAGAAGTAAATACAAACAAACAATCCCTCCCAAGGCCCGAACACAAAGGCCCACCTCTCATCCCTTAAAAAAGCATAGCATACTGGCCTAACCCCAACAAGAACCGAGAAACGGAGAAAAAAACGAAAACAGATCCAAACAACATAAACCCAAAGTTTTTCATATATAGTGCAGATCCCCTCAATCAAAGTTCAAGATCACCCTTCTCCTGCGTCCATTCTCCTTCATAAAGTCCGCTGGCTCCTCCGCCAAGTCAAAGTACAACTCCCGGCCATCATAGGTCACCCATAGTCGGGCTGGGTTCAGTAGTCCGAACTTTAAGCCCTTCTTGTACAGGCCCGACTTGACCTTATTAAAGCTCGCCCTCCTCTTCGCCAACTCTGCCCCCAGGTCCTGGTACACCCGAATCTCGACGTCTTCCCAAGTGCATTGCCTCGTCTGCCTAGCCCACCTCATGATGCGTTCCTTGTCCAGGAACCAATGCAATCACACCACCATCACCCTCGGCGGCTCACCCCCTGAGGTTTGCGCATCAGCGTCCTGTCGGCCCGATCCACCTAAAAAGGTCGGTCGAACACACCTTCCCCAAGCAGCTTCTCCAGAATCATCCCAAAGAATGTATCCAAACCTTCAATTCCCCCGGCAGACACACGATCTGAATGTTCTGCCTCGGTGAACGATTCTCCAGGTCCCCCACCTTCTCCATCAGTCACTTCTGCTGGTCATGCATCAGCCCAATCTCTGCTACCATCGAGGTGTACTGGTCCTCCTGCTACCCACCTGTCCCTGAGCCTCCAGTCTCGTCTACTCGTGGACTATAAACTAGGAGTCACTCTCTTCTGCTCTCATGTCTGCACCTTTTTCTTACAAAATTCCTGCTAGAAACCGGTGTAAAGGCCACAAAAAGACCACCATGAACGGGAGCTTCCAAATATGTGACCACTCACTCCATGGCCGCCACTGGTTCTGCTCTCCTGTATTGTTATGCTGTGCCCAACACAGTTTGTATTCCAGAGGAGACAGCAATTGAACAATGAGGATATTTTTGAGTACATTACTAAAACCATGGGATGACCTGGAAGCAGAAGTGGCTCCCTATTCTGGCAGCAGATCCATGGACAATGCCAAAACATTCAACACTTTGCCTCTATTTTCCATATCTGCTGCAACAACAGATGTTTTGTAACTTTCTATTGTTGGTTTCAGGGCAGTGCTCTCAAGGACATTTCTCCTCCGACGGATTCAGGCCCTGTAGATCATGTCCGTATGGCACATTCCAACCAGAGCCAGGTCGCACACAGTGCTTTTACTGTGGGGGTGGACTGATGACGAAATGTGAAGCAGCAGTTTCATTTCAAGATTGTGAAACTAAAGGTAAATTAAAACCGTATGACTGTGCACACTCCCACCATTCTCACATTTCATTGCAACAGTTTAGCTGGATGTGTTTTGATGGGGCCGTCACACTTTGCGTGTCTGATTGAATGTGAAAGTCAAATTGAGCAAACAGGTCTGAAAAAGTAAGGAATATTTAAATTATAAAAGTGAGGACAATGCTTTCAGTCTGACTGGAACCAATGAAAAGCTATGAAGGACACGTAAACAACTAATCTTGAATGACTTGCCAGAAGAATCTACAAACTAAGTCGGTGAACCTGTCAAAGTACAGAAAGCTGTGTTTAATGTGTCAGCCAGATAAAATATGGATTTTAAAAATGCATTATGAGAAAAAGAAATTAAACACACGCTTGAGAATAAGGTAATGCCGTTTTGACCAAAAGCTTCAGTTAGATGGTATGTTCTGTACCTGGATAGAATTTACCATCATGCATGCACCAGGAATCTGTCAGTGCAGGTGACAAACAAATGGAAGGATATATACCTCCTCATGGTGGAAATATTCCTTTTCTTTAACAATTCTTTGTAAACAAGCTGCAGAAAGATATGATCTGGTAAAATATCACAATTTGGAAACTTGGAGCTTTTTCAAAAAATAATTTTTACAGGATGTGGGTGTCGCTGGTTAGGCCAGCATTTATTACCCATCCCTAGATGCCCTTCAGAAGGTGGTGGTGAGTTGTCTTTTTGAATCGCTGCAGTCACTGAGGTGTAGGTTCACCCACAGGGCTGTTAGGGAGTGACTTCCAGGATTTTGACTCACCCACAGTGAAGGAGTGGCGATATATTTCCAAGTCAGGTTGGTGAGTGACTTGGAGGGGAACTTCCAAGTGGTGGTGTTCCCAGGTAGCTGCTGCTGTTGTCCTTCTAGATGGTAGTGGTCGTGGGTTTGGAAGATGCTGCCCAAGAATCTTTGGTGAGTTCCTGCAGTGCAGTGGTGGTAGTGGAGGGATTGAATATTTGTGGCATGGGTAGCAATCAATCGGGCTGCTTTGTCCTAGATGATGTCAAGCTTCTTAGAGCTACACTCATCAGGCAAGTGGAGAGTCTTCCACCACACTCGTGACTTGTACCTTGTAAATGGTGGACAAGCTCTTGAGGGGGGGGGGGGGGGGTGTCAGGAGGCGAGTAACTCGCCACAGGATTCCTAGCCTTTGACGTACATTAGCAGTAATATGGCTAGTCCAGTTTAGTTTCTGGCTAATGCTAACCCCCAGGACGTTGATAGTGGAGGATTCAGCAATGGTAATGCTATTGAATTTCATAGGGCGATGGTTAGATCCTCTCTTGTTGGAGATGGGCATTGTCTTGTGTAGCACAAATGTTACTTCTGCAAACAAGCTCAAGTCAAAAACATCTCCATGAGAGAGAAACACATCTCTAATTTAGAGACATGCCCTAATTTCAATACTTTTACTCTTCTAAATGACAATTTGAATAAAATTTTTAAAGCTTCCAATAATCTTTCAATGAACATAATGGCTTTGACTGTCATCACTTCTGTCATGTTGTTAGAAATGTAAGTTTTCTAATTAAACAGTCCCGTTGGCTGTGTAATCAGCTGTACTGTGCGAACACCAAATATTCTGCTTTTTCTGATACACACCATCTCGCGCGTACACAGTACCCTACCATCCATACCATCTCGCGTGCACACATTACCCTGCCATCCACACCAACTCGCGTGCACACAGTACCCTGCTATCCACACCATCTCGCGTATACACAGTACCCTGCCATCCACACCATCTTGTGTGTACACAGTACCCTGCCATCCCTTACTCAGTATCTACCCAGTTATTTCAAGTGCACAGTGCCCCTTTTCAGTGCTCTTCCCTGAAATGATTGCTAACTTGATTTCTTAACATCTTACCCCTTTCATCCTAAGTGCTCACTATTACAGTCCCCAAAATACATTTAATCACTTTTATGACTTCTGCTCCCCACCTCTTTACTACTTACATCTTTAACCAAAGTCGCCACAATTTGTCTGAATTGTCAATACCCCATCCCCTTAGTTACTATTCCCTCCCTGCATACTCTGTTCCTGTTGGGCTGTCTCAGAAGACATTGGGTGTCTTACTCTAGTAAATGATCTGGCTAGAGGGAAAAATCTTTCCTTTAAAAATACTTTTATTTGTAAAGTTACTGTTTGCAAATCGTACCTACTCCAGACAGGAACAGGTATCATGTAAAGAAACAGAAAAGTATTGATTTTGATGAACCGGGGACCTTTAGCAGGATGGGCTTCGTACCCTGATTTTCAGGAGGAGGTTATGCCAACAGAACAACCAACCAGGGAAACAATTGTTCTCACTCTTCTCCCTCTGAATGACTTCATTTGACAGAGCTCCTTATGCACACGCTCAGTAGCCTTTATTAGAGTAGTGTTAATTTAAAAAAAATATATATATACTTTTCCAATTAAGGGGCAATTTAGCATGGCCAATCCACCTACCCTGCACACCTTTGGGTTGTGGGGGTGAGACCCACGCAGATACTGGGAGAATATTCAAATTCCACACAGCCAGTGGCCCGGGCTGGGATTGAATCCGGGTCCTCGGCACAGTGAGGCAGCAGTGCTAACTACTGCACCACCATGCCGCCCTAAGAATAATGTTAAAGTTAATGCTTTACTCTATATCATCGGCCCCCAACAAATCTTTATCCCAACATTATTAAATACACATCCTCCCTCACCAAAGTCTCTATTTTCAAAAGGTTAGCCTCCTTGGTGGTTTCACCAATCTCCCTGAACATCTGCAGAGTTCTTTCTGATGTTGTTGCAGATCAGTTTGCTCTGAACTCTGTAGCCGTGACATTCTCCTGAGGATCCGAGCGTGCAGCCAACCCTGCTCATAGTTTCCTATTCATTGAAATCAAGGCATCCCTGTTTCTTCTGATGACACCTGTTTCTGTCTCGACTAGATACGAACTTGGTTGTTGGAACTTCTCCACTACGGTACCTTCTCGTTACTGGTCTCTAATTCATACCATCTCTCCCCCTTCAAGAGTGGGCAGGTGGTGAGCTCTGCTGTTGGTTGAAAATACAGGCAGACCCGAACTCTCAGTGCTCAATGAGCTGACGAATCCTGGCTATGAAGGCCGCAATGGACTCATCAGTGTCCCCAAACGCAGAGTTAAATTTATTATGGTGGACGATAATCAAGGGCATTGGGTTAAACAGTTCTTTGACCAACATGACTATCTGGTCAAAGGTCTTTGAGTTGGGTGCCTCCGGGACATGAGATTCCTGATTAGATTATATGTTTTGGGCCCCTAGACTGTCAGAAGTATCACCGACTGCTTATCTTCCCCTGTGATCTCATTTGCAGTGAAAACGTATCGGCTATTCGATGTACTGGCTCCAACTTTTAGCCTCTTGGTCAAACGGGTCTACTTTACTGATGATAGACATTTTCACTCACGTTTTGATAGTTCCCGGCTCTTGTTGGTCCTTCTTCCTTTAGACAATTGCTCTTTCCTTCCTCCTCGAATCACGAAGTACTGCAGGCTGCAATCGAGCCTTTTACCTCATTGCCAATGTGGTGGCTCAAGAAACACTCTGGAGGCTTCCAGTAGTAACAGGCACAAACCACATGAAATGAAAATGAAAATGAAAATCACTTATTGTCACAAGTAGGCTTCGAATGAAGTTACTGTGAAAAGCCCCTAGTCGCCATATTCCGGTGCCTGTTCGGGGAGGCTGTTATGGGCATTGAATCGTGCTGCTGGCCTGCCTTGGTCTGCTTTCAAAGCCAGCGATTTAGCCCTGTGCTAAACAGCCCCATTGTCTGCTCGAGGCCACACTGCCAGGACCCTGCGCAAACTCACTATTGTTCAGGGTTCGTGTGCTCCCACGCGATTGGCCTGAGCCGGTCACATGTTCTGCAGGCCCAGATTCTTAAAGGGGTCGCACTATTATACTGTCACAATGTATTTTCAGTTTTGCAACTTACAAACTGAATGGCTTCATCAGGCTGCTCGTGTGGAATTTGTCTCCCTCCTCTTATAAAGATTTGATTATGCCTTCGCTCATCAGCCTGCTTCAACAGCTTTACTTACTGTATTCTGAGCCTTCCTCAGATTGTAGCAAGTCTGACAGGGTTTCTTCAAAAACACCAAGCACTGTTCTACCTCTTATCAAGTTGTCCTTTAGCATTCTGTGCTCACAATTATGAACCAAATGGTAGAGATCATTTATGAATGAATTGATTCCTTCACCTGGTCGTCATCGATTACATTTCCCCCTCTCTATTACGATATTTTGATGGAGACTAAAATATGAATCAAAGGCTCTGATGACATCCTCGTAGGGGACAATCTCCTTTTTCGTCCTGTGTTGGCCAGCACATCATCTGCGATACCATCGGTAGTGTAAAGGTGCTAACCTGGTTCTTGTTCGCAAAACCCAAAGCACTGTGACAGAATGAAGCACCTCCTACAGGGTTGCCATTGCCAGGCCTACCTAGGGTGCTCTATGTTCTCAAATAATCTGGGAAAGATAAGGTAGAAGATATTATTCACCTTGGGTCAAGATTCCTTGGAATTACCCCAGCGGAAGTCACGGGATAGGATCCATTAGTTTTCCCATGCCATCCGGGAAATGCGAACTTGCCTGGTAAAGGGCGGGTCTTTCCCCTTAACAGGAGTAGCCCCTCTAGTATAAAACCACCGACCTGGGTGCAAGTCGGGGAAGGAGCCTCTCCGGGGAGTGGTGGTGTTTGACTGTAACTAGTAATAAACCTCTTTGTGCTTTTCCAAACTGCCGTTTGTGCGTGGCTGCTTACCTCGGATCTAACATTCCTGTTTTTGGCACTGCTTTCCATGCTGGTTGCTGGACTGTCCCTCTCTGACTACCGGGTTATCCTCAAAGTCTTTCACCCGCTGCATTCTGCTGCTGCTGAGCCCCTCTCCAGGCCGTTTGCCGCTGTGTATTTACTGTTTCTCTGTGGGTACAGTCACTGCTGCCACCAGCTATTATTGTTGGACAGTCTTGGAAGGCATTGCATGTATTACTCCAATAAGAGATCTGACTGGCGGCAAAAATCTCTCCTTAAAAATACTTTTATTTACATAACTAACTATCTCCAAGTTTACAGAACATCATGGCAGAGCTCCTGCTCCTCTCTTCAGTTCTATTTACTTATCTGTCCGAGTGACATTATTGTGACAGCTTCTTGTGCACAAGCTCAGTGAACAGTGGCTTTTAGTAGAGTAATGTTGGGGTTAACCCATCCCCTAAACATCTACCCCACCCTCCAAGTCTTTATTATATACACATTCCTGCTAATCTCCCCTTAACAGGTCTCATAAATCTCCTAAATATTTACAAGCCCAGAACACCAGAACCTAACCAAGGATCAGTTATTTCATAGAATCAAAGAATTTACAGTGCAAAAGGAGGCCATTCGGCCCATCGAGTTTGCACCGGCCCTTGGATAGAGCACCTTACCTAAGCCCACCCTCCCACCCCATCCCCGTAACCCAGTAACCCCACCCAACCCAACCTTTTTAGAAACCAAAGGACAATTTATCATGGCCAATCCACTATCCTGCACATCTTTGGACTGTGGGAGGAAACCGGAGCACCCGGATTATTTTTATTCATTCATGGATGTGGGTGGCACTGGCTCGGCCAGCATATATTGCCCATCCTCGAGTCCACCACATTGCTGTGGATCTGGACTCACATGTAAGCCAGACCAGGTAAGGACGACAGATTTCCTTTCCTAAAGGGCATTAGTGAACCAGATGGGTTTTTATGGCAATCTACAATGGTTTCATGGTCACCTTTTAGACTTTTAATTTCAGATTTAAAAAAAAATTCAATTCAAATATCACCATCTGCCATGGTCAGATTCAAACCCGGGTCTCTAGAGTTTGACATTGCATCTCTGGATTCCGAGTCCAGCGATAATACCACTACACCACTGCCCCCCCCCCCCCCCAGTTATCAACATAACGGTGATCAATACCAAAGAGGATTTATTGAAATAAAAACGATGATCTCTGATCCATATTTAAGTTTTGTGAGCACTTTAAGTTAATATCAAAGTTATGGGCCGGGATTCTCCGAGCCACACCGCTCTGATGCTGGGCCGCCGATTCTCCGGCCACCGGAGAATCAGCGGCAATCGTGCTGGCGCGGTCGCGGGCCGTTGAAAGCGGCCTCCGTGGCGATTCTGCGCGCTCAACGGGCCGAGTGCTCGCCGAGTTCCTCTGAGTCCCGCCGTCGTTATTTGCGTGTGGTCCCACCCGGCGGACCTCGCCGTTCTGGCTGCGGGGGCCATCCTGGTGGGGGCAGGGGGCAGTGGGAGCTGACTCCAGGGGGGGCCTCCACGGTGGCCAGGGCTGCGATCGGGGGCAACCGATCGGTGGGCGCGCTAATTCCAGGGGGGGGGCCCCCTGTAGGGCTCCGCCATGTTGCCCGCAGGCCGGCACGGAGACGGCCATGGCGCGCATCCGTGAACCCGTGGCGGCATGCGCCGACCTGAGCCAACTGTGGCCGGCCGGCTTTCGGCATCGGAGAAGCGAACAGCACTCTGGCGCCATTCTAGCCCCCGAGGACGGGGAGAATGACGGCCTGGAGGCCCGATTACACCGCCGTCGCCCGCGCCAGTTTTGATGCCGGCATCAACACCTGGCCGGGATTTCGGAGAATCTCGGCCATGATATTTTTAAAGCATCAAGAAACTTTAAAACAGTTTCCTGTGAGAGCAGGAACTTAGATTTTATGTTCTGTGAGCCGGACAGCTCTATAGGGGTTTCTACATATTATGTAAGACCACATTGCTGTTAGCTAGTACCTGACCACATCACTCCACTGCTTTAGTAACTTAAAGCCATTCTGCTCAGCAAGAACCAGCTTTTATAACCATGAAATGGCAGAAGAACGCTACAGGAAAAACCTGTACTATTTAAGCAGCACTAAGAAAACTTAGTAGACCTCGACATTTTCTGAGGGAGTGAGGGGAAGGATTCACTCTTAACCCTTGGTCCTTATCCCTCCAATCATCTGTACCCATCAAAACACTTTTGCCTTTTCCCCCATGACTTGACCCTCCACCCACCTTTTAATTTTCCTGTTACCCTCCTACCAGCTCTCACTGCCCACCCACCTTAAATCTTGATTTCCAACCCCCATCCACTTCCCTCAGCAGCATTGCTTTCCCTGCTCTCTTGTGACCCTTATAATGCTTCTGCCCTGAGCATTCATTCTTTTCTTCTCTTGTTGGTCCATACTGGACATTGCCAGTTCCATCTCCAGCATCAGTATCCCTCTCCCACCATGCTTTCCTATTTCTGCTCCTGTTCCATAGGGAGAACCCATACCCAGTTTCTACTGTCCACCAGTTCCTGACTGAATCCCAGTCACTGTATCACGATACCTAAGCCAAGATCTCCCCAATGTCCTCCCACCCTAGGATATCTTCCTCTCAGATCCTACATCCAATTATTACTATTTCATCCCTTACTCGTCACCCCCTCAAATTATTCCAGAGAACAACTTTCCCAGTACGACCTGACAACACTCCGATATCATGGAATCCAATCCTAATATTTCCAAACTACCATTCTCATGTTTAACATCGAGGAACCCTCTTTCAACACTGATACCCCAACATTCTCTCCATTCTTTTCAAAATCTAGCAAGCCTCTTCCATTTCCAGTGAATTCCAATACCCCCTCCCACTGCTACCATACGTCAAATTTGTCCTCCCCGTTCTTCTATGTCCTTCGACCCTCCCACTAATTGCACATCTTATGCTCTAATCCAGGGCTTTTCAAAGTGTGGTCACAATCCGCGGGTCGGTGTCAGGAGGAGTGGGCGTGCCATTCCCGCAGTGGTCCCGATCGCAGCAGGAGCGCTCAACAGCTACCTTGAGAATGGTGGCCGCTACCCCCTTTCAAATGAAAATAAATGAGGCTGTATGGAGACTTCCGGCCGGAAGCGGCAGCAGATAGCAGGCCATGCACCCTGCACATACACTTGATGTGAAAAGCTTTGTATGTGCTTTTGGTGCCAAATTGCTGATTACCACTCTGCTACTAAACGGGCCTTTGCTTTATTTCAGGGTCTCAGTGAGGAACACCTGCCAAGGCCGCACTTAGTCCTGATTCCTGCACTGATGAGCTCCTCTGGACCCCCTATCATGGTCTCCGGACCTCCCCAATGTCCCAACTCAACAATAAGGGGGTCATCAAGTCCTCGCACACCACCTCATAAGGGCAGGGCACACTTGGGCCCAATCCCCAGCATGGGCATGATGCCAGCTGGACACCTTGGCCTTGCCAGCCTGGCATCCTGGCAGTGCCACCGTAGCACTACCAGGGCGCCAAGCTGTCAGTGCCAGTGTCTGGGTGGCATCGGAGGTGCTAGGGTTTCCGATTAACTGGGAGACACCCCCCCTCCCCCAAGTGCAGGTATGCCTGGTCCACATTTGTGGCAACCAGTGCTAAATGAAGCCCGCTTGGGATCTCCTTGGCGAGGCCTGTAGGCCTGGATGCTGCGGAGATCCAGCATTGACATAAAGGGAGATTAACTGCTCACTTGAAATGCAAATTTGGGTCCAGACCTCAATGGGTGGGATCCAGATCACGGCGTAGCGAGGCCGATAGATTCACTCCATATCTTTGCCAAGCTTCCAGTGCCCTCCCATATCTGAAACAGACTGTTCATAAACTTCACATTCTAAATGGCCACCAGTTTAATTTCTGATCCCATATTCTCTCCATCACAAGAAGTACCGACTTCAGCCTGCACAACATTGCTCAGCTTAAATACTGCCTCGATCAATATTCCCACCCATGCCTTTGAGGCCTCCAGATTCAACCTTTCTAATCATCTGCTGACTGGCCATCCTCCATTTTCCATAATACAGTTCATCTGATATTCTGCTACCCCCACCAATCCCACCAGGCATGCTGAATACTTAGTGCTGGCCTCCCCTTCCACAGGGAAAACCCTAGTGTTTTTTGAAAATAAATTTGGAGTACCCAATTCATTTTTTCCAATTAAAGGGCAATTTAGCATGTTCAATCCACCTAGCCTGCACATCTTTGGGTTGTGGGGGTGAAACCCACGCAAACACGGGTCAATGTGCAAACTCCACACAGACAGTGACCCAGAGCCGGGATTGAACCTGGGACCTCGGCACCATGAGACTGCAGTGCTACCACTGCTCCACTGTGCTGCCCTAAAAATCCTAGTGCTGATGGGGGGAGACCAGTAACTGACAGGTAAAGGCCTCAATTGACCACCAGTTGAATGGGCCACTAACACCTCCGTCACCATGGAGTCCATGGGGCAGGCAGTGGACAGGCATGCACCATTGCCATAGTACCCAATTTTACACCCCACCTGCCTGCCACCTTGCTCATGTGGGCAGTGTAAAATTCAGTCCCAAATCTCTCGCCTATGACCGCCATCGTCGCTGAATATATTAGCTCCGAGTCTCCCAGCAGCTCAAATTTAAAATGTGTTTCCTGTTGCATTAATTTCATAGTCTCGCCTTTCCTTAGTCCATGCCTACAACCCGATCTTCCACCAGCCATTTCTCCGACTTTTAAAAAAATTTTAAAGTAGCCAATTAATTTTTTTCCAATTAAGGGGCAATTTAGTGTGGCCAGTCCATCTACCCTGTACATCTTTGGGTTGTGGGGGTAAGACTCATGCAGACAAGGGGAGAGTGAAAACTCCACATGGACAGTGACCCGGGGCCGGGACTAAACCGGGGTCCTCGGCGCCATGAGACAGAAGTGCTAAACACTTTGCCACCGTGCTGCCCCTCTGACTTTTTTAGTAACCCCTTGTTGCACCACTGATGGCTATACCATGGGCTGCTTGGGTTGCAAGGAACTCCCTCCATAAGTCCTTCTACCCGGCCAACTCCATCTGCTTTAAGACTCTCCTTGACACCCACCTCTTCGACCAAGCTTTTCCGCACCTCTTCTAATATTTGCTCATTTTGTTTGGTGTTCAGTTTTCTGTTGAAAATTTTTGCACATTTAAAAAGTGTTACATAAATACAATGTTATTGTACACAGTTGCTTGAACCCCTCAATCAAAGGATCCTACTTGGTAACTGTAATCTGACATAAATTATTTTCCATTTTGTTTCTGTCTTGTTCACATATATTATAATCACATCACAACAGGGAATCTTTACTGCCAACCTGAATATTTCCTTGTTCAAATGCTGAGGTTGTTGTCTTTTAAAATTATAATGGTATATTTTCTATAACGGTTTTTGTAAACGTATATGGTTCATTGATTTGCAAATATGTTTTTACTGTTCACAAACCTTTCCACAGTTCATTGTTCCCCTGGTCACTATTACAACTCCACCACACACAGATGCATAAGATGTCCAGTTGCGACCTATCAGCCAGAGTTTGGCCAGAACTACTGCATTACCTGTCCTGGAAACACAACTACTGATTTTGATGGTTCCACAAATGTCACTCAATGTAAAAGTAAGTAATTGCCATTATATTAGGGATTAGCATTGTCCCGATTGTAAATAAAATACTGGTTCATGCATTAAATCAACATTAGCTTACAATAGCCTACAAAAGAGGACTGGAGAAATGAAGCATTCGGAAAGTTCTCACAAGCAGCATAATGTTTTTAACGTGCAGACTTCTGTTTATTTTAGGGCCATACTTTAAATAATAGTCTTATCTCTGGCTCACATACAGTCATGACAACATATTGACTTTAATGGAGAATAAACTTAGACATGAGTGAGAGTAGGCTGCCCAATTATCTGTTTTGCTTGCCTGCAGAAGACCATATTCCATGTGTTGTGTTTCCTTCTATCTTTCAAATAGAAACTCACCAGTCACTCATTAGAGTAGTCTGTACAACTTATAAATGTTGTCTAGCCAATTCACCTGCTCTATTTAACCGTTCCCTAAAATTTGACTGTACATGTTGCTGGACAGCTCTTCAACAAACCCATTCCAATTGCTGGTCACATGACAGATGACATCATTTCCTATCAAACAATGGCTACAGATTGTGGGCATAGACCCTCTTTTAAAAAATTTTTTAAGAATAAACAGATAATAACAAGGATGTCATAACATCCGATGGGCCAAATGGCCTCCTTCTGCACTGTAACAATTCTATGAGTCTGTGAAGGCTACATTAAACTTTTAAATGTTTATTACATTATGAGCTTACAAGTACTTTGAAACATAAAGATGGTTTGTCAGTACAACCTGATCTGGTTATAGTGAAACTGTGATCCCTGACTGTTATCACAGAGGTCTTGTTCACGGGTGTGCTGCTTTCTTGTACAACAACAATGCAGTGGCTGTCTTCGCCATGATCTTGCAAAGCACTAAGTTCAGATCTCACCTTTGAACATGTTCTATTTGCAAAGAATTATTGGATGTTGCACAGTTGGACATCTCCCTGAACTGACACCTATTTCTGCACAATTCTCTCCATTTGGTGTCACCACTTCATACTATCTCAAAAAATATTAGTTATTTCAGCTGGAAACCCAGTTCCCTCTGTGGGAAGTAGAAATCAAAACATTTTCTCCTATGTTCAAACGTGGCAATTCTTTATCTGTATGTCAGTCATGTGTATCCTTCATACTCAATGGGCGGAATCTTACCAGAATTTGGTAAAGTGTCAGGCTCAGACTGAAAACTGACATGTCACTCACCAGTTGCACACACCAGTTTTCTCTCTTTAAAGAAATAAAATGAGTGGGTGTGGCTTACATGATCACTCTGGTGGGGCCTGATGGAGCCGGTAACTGGCTCCACAGAGATTGGGGCGCCATCTTTAAAGGGTGCCCTGATCAGCATTGAGACCTAACACCTCCATGGTGAGGGTTGGGGGCCATCCCTCCCACCACCACACATAAATGAACCACCATGGGGCTCCCACTTGGGTCCCCCCAGCACTGCTTCTGGCAGTGCCAACATGAGCAAGGAGCAGTGTCAGGGTGCTTCACGGGCATGCCCTCAACCCCGCACCCCCCGTCTGCACCTCATCTCCCCCTCTTCCCCTCCTCCCCCCAGGGGGCTATACTTGTGTCTGACTTGACTGATTCTCGTTTGGCCAAACCTGTTGTAAATCTCGCCAACGTGACGTTATATTGTCGAGGTATGAATATTTAGTGAGGGGTGGGGGGGGAAATCATGTGGTGGGGGGACCTGTTTATATTTAAATTCATTATGATCTATTCAAATGAAGTTCACACCAGTGAGGGGCGGGGAAAATTGGGAAACGTCTCTCCGGAGAGGATCACGGTTCCTGATTCTCTCCCAATTCTCTCCAAATTTTCCACCCATGTCGCCGATCTCATGCAAGGCTAGTGTGGGCTCTAAATTGCCCCCATAGTTTTTCCAGTAGGTCATCTCATACAATTGGAAACGTGGAAGAGTCCTTTGAAATTACCTTCCAAACATACGTTTCAACTGGTGAAGGTAAGCAGCTAATTAGTGGTGTTGTCATTCGATGTAGTATTGCAACCAGAAAATCCTGTTTCATTTCCCGGAACTTAATAATTAAGGACTAAGGACTTAACACTATGCACCAGGCATTCTGCTAGACCATTTGATCAAGGCTAATGTGCTCATTGCCTCACTTTGTACACATGTCACAAAATGGCTTGCTCTTGTGCTGAGGACTGTTATCTGCGACAATTTCTTTTGAAGTCCTGAAGAAACTGAGAATGGCACTCGCCGTACTGTTATGGGCCAGGGTTTAAAAACTCCGAAGTATATTATGGAGTTCACCTGCCCTATAACATTTTGTTGAATTTGGCTAGGATGAGCATAAAAGCCTTCCTTTCAGGTGTTATTCAACCGAGTTCTTAGGTGCTGTTAATCAAAAAAAACCAAGCTTTATTCTCAGAATTTAGTTAACAGTTGTATAAACACACACAGCAAGAATTTTAATCAATTACAAACATTTTTTTTAAAAAAATATATTTATTAAAGTTTTTTAACACAATTTTTCTCCCTTACAAACAATAACCCCCCCCCCCTCGTAACAAAAAAAAAGAGAAATCGCGCAGAGCAAGATATATACATGGCAAAATGATATATTTACACAGCTTTGTACACTGACCGACCTTCCTCTAACGCTCCGCGAGATAGTCTAGGAATGGTTGCCACTGCCTGTAGAACCCCTGCGCAGACCCTCTCAAGGGGAACTTAATCCCCTCCAACTTAATGAACCCAGCCATATCATTTATCCAGGCCTCCAGGCTGGGGGGCTTCGCCTCCTTCCACATTAGCAAGATCCTTCGCCGGGTTACTAGGGACGCAAAGGCCAGAATGCCGGCCTCTTTCGCCTCCTGCACTCCCGGTTCGTCCACTACTCCAAATATTGCTAGCCCCCAGCTTGGCTTGACCCGGACTTTCACCACCTGAGATATTGCTCCCGCCACTCCTCTCCAGAACCCATCCATGACCAAAACATATGGACATGGTTCGCCGGGCTCCCTGAGCACCTTCCACATCTGTCCTCTACCCCAAAGAACCTACTCAACCTCGCCCCCGTCAAGTGCGCTCTGTGGACCACCTTAAATTGTATCAGGCTGAGCCTGGCACACGAGGAGGAGGAATTAACCCTATCTAGGGCATCAGCCCACAGACCTTCCTCGATCTCCTCCCCATGCTCCTCCTCCCATTTACCCTTCAACTCTTCTACCAGCACTTCCCCCTCTTCTTTCATCTCTTGGTGTATTTCCGACACCTTGCCCTCCCCGACCCATACACCCGCGATCACCCTATCTTGAACTTCTTGTGCCAGGAACAATGGGAATTCCCTCACCTGTCGCCTCACAAAAGCCCTCACCTGCATATATCTAAAGGCATTTCCCGGGGGTAACTCGAACTTCTCCTCCAGTGCCCCTAGGCTCGCAAACGTCCCGTCGATGAACAGGTCCCCCATTCTTCCAATCCCCGCCCGATGCCAGCTCTGGAACCCCCCGTCCATCTTCCCCGGGACAAACCGGTGGTTACCCCTGATCGGGGACCACACCGATGCTCCCATTGCACCCCGGTGCCGTCTCCACTGGCCCCAGATCCTTAGCGTTGCGGCCACCACCGGGCTCATGGTATACTTTGTCGGCGAGAGCGGCAGCGGTGTCGTCACCAACGCCCCCAGGCTCGTTCCTTTACAGGACGCCATCTCCATCCTCTTCCATGCCGCCCCCTCTCCCTCCATAACCCACTTGCGGATCATCGCCACATTTGCTGCCCAGTAGTAGCTCCCCAGGTTTGGCAGCGCCAACCCTCCTCGGTCCCTACTGCGTTCCAGGAACCCTCTCCTTACTCTCGAGGTCTTATTCGCCCACACAAACCCCATAATACTCCTGCCTACTCTCTTAAAAAAGGCCTTAGTGATCACGATGGGAAGGCACTGAAACAAAAACAGAAACCTCGGAAGGACCACCATTTTGACCGACTGCACTCTACCCGCCAGCGAGAGCGGTAACATGTCCCATCTTTTGAAATCCTCCTCCATTTGCTCCACCAACCTCGTCAGATTCACTTTATGTAGGGTCCCCCAACTCCTGGCTATCTGGATCCCCAGATACGGAAAGCTCCCCTCCGCCCTCCTCAGTGGTAGGTCCCCTATCCCTCTTTCTTGGTCCCCCGCCTGTAATACAAAGAGCTCACTCTTCCCTACATTGAGCTTATAGCCCGAAAACTCCCCAAACTCCCTTAGAGTCTGCATGACCTCCACCATCCCCTCCATTGGATCCGCCACGTACAGCAACAGGTCATCCGCATATAGCGACACCCGATGCTCTTCTCCCCCTCGGACCACCCCCCTCCATTTATTAGACTCCCTCAATGACATGGCCAATTGTTCGATCGCCAATGCGAACAACAGGGGGGACAGGGGGCACCCCTGCCTCGTCCCTCGGTACAGTTGAAAGTACTCCGACCTCCGCCGGTTCGTCACTACACTCGCCATCAGGGCTCTATAAAGGAGCTTAACCCAATTGATAAACCCTATCCCGAACCCAAACCTACGCAGCACCTCCCATAGGTACTCCCACTCTACTCGGTCAAAGGCCTTCTCCGCGTCCATAGCTGCCACTATCTCCGCCTCTCCCTCCTCCAATGGCATCATTATCACGTTTAAGAGCCACCGCACATTGGTGTTTAGTTGCCTGCCCTTTACAAATCCCGTCTGGTCCTCGTGGATTACCCCCGGGACACAGTCCTCGATCCTCGTGGCCAGCACTTTTGCCAGCAACTTTGCATCCACATTGAGGAGCGAGATCGGCCTGTACGATCCACATTGCAGTGGGTCCTTGTCCCGCTTTAGGATCAAAGAAATTGTCGCTTCCGACATTGTCGGGGGCAGGGTCCCCTCCTCTCTTGCCTCATTAAAGGTCCTCACCAGTAGCAGGGCCAACAGGTCTGCGTACTTCCTGTAGAACTCCACCGGGAATCCGTCCGATCCCGGGGCCTTCCCCGCCTGCACGCTCCCCAAACCCTTGCTCAGCTCCTCCAACCCAATTAGTGCCCCCAAACCAGCCACCTCTTGCTCCTCCACCCTCGGGAATCTCAGCTGATCTAGGAATCGTCTCATCCCCTCTTCCCCCGCTGGGGGCGGGGATCTGTACAGCTCTTCATAAAAGGCCTTGAATACCTCGTTTATTTTCGTCGCACTCCGAACCGTGGCTCCCCTTCCATCTTTGACTCCCCCTATTTCCCTCGCTGCCATCCTCTTACGGAGCTGGTGTGCCAGCATCCGACTAGCCTTTTCCCCATACTCGTAGGTCGCCCCCTGCGCTTTCCTCCACTGTGCCTCCTCCTTCCCTGTGGTCAACAGGTCAAACTCCGTCTGGAGCCGTCGTCTTTCCCCAAGTAATCTTTCCTCAGGGGCCTCGCGTATCTCCTGTCCACTCTCAAAATCTCCCCCACTAACCTCTCCCTTTCCATACCCTCTGTCTTCTCCCTATGAGCCCTAATGGAAATTAGCTCTCCCTGATCACCGCCTTCAACGCCTCCCATACCACCCCCACCCACACCTCCCCGTTGTCGTTGGCCTCCAAGTACCTTTCGATACACCCCCCTCACCTTCCCACACACCACCTCGTCCGCCAGCAGTCCCACATCCAGCCGCCACAACGGGCATTGGTCCCTCTCCTCTCCCAGCTCCAGTTCCACCTAGTGTGGGGCATGGTCCGAAACGGCTATAGCCGAATACTCCGTCCCCTCCACCCTCGGGATGAGCGCCCTACCCAGAACAAAGAAATCTATCCGGGAGTAGGCTTTGTGTACATCTGAGAAGAAAGAAAATTCCCTGGCCTGCGGCCTTGCAAACCGCTATTGGTCCACTCCCCCCAGCTGATCCATAAACCCCCTAAGTACCTTGGCCGCCGCCGGCCTCTTTCCAGTCCTTGATTTGGAGCGGTCCAGTGCTGGATCCAACACTGTATTGAAGTCCCCTCCCATTATCAGGCCTCCTATCTCCAGGTCCGGAATGCGCCCCAACATGCGCTTCAGGAATCCTGCATCATCCCAGTTCGGGGCGTATACGTTTACCAACACCACCCACATCCCTTGCAGCCTACCGCTCGCCATTACATATCGCCCTCCATTGTCCGCTACAATAGTCTTGGCCTCAAATGACACCCGCTTTCCCACCAATTTTGCCACCCCTCCATTCTTCGCATCCAGTCCCGAGTGGAATACCTGTCCTACCCATCCCTTTCTTAGCTTGACCTGGTCCGCCACCTTCAGGTGTGTCTCTTGGAGCATGGCCACGTCCGCCTTCAGTCCTTTTAAGTGTGCGAACACTCGAGCCCTCTTCACCGGCCCATTCAGGCCCCTCACATTCCACGTTATCAGCCGGATTGGAGGGGCTCTCACCCCCCCCACGCCCCGTTGACTAGCCATCTCCTTTTCTGGGCCAGTCCCGTGTCCACGCCTCCCTCACCCTCCAGTCCCCCAGAGGGGGGATCCCCGTCCCGACCACATCTTCTGTGTCCCATTCCCTTTCGGCCAGCGCAGCAGCAACCCTCCCCCCCCCCCCTTCCCCCCCTCCCCTCCCCACTACACCCCATCTAGCTTTTTTGCTCCCCCCATGTCACTCCCGTAAGTCAGCTGACGCCTGCTGACCCTGGCTTCCCCCGCTGTCCCATTGACCTTCCCGCGTGGGAGTCTCCCAATCCATATGCATTCCTTCGTTCCCCTTCCCGCCTTTCTTCCCGCGCGTGGGAAAACACCCCGCGCTTTCCAAAGCCCGCTCCTCCCCCTCTGGCGCAGCTCCTGTCGCGGCCTTTGTCTCTCTCCCCCAGCCCATGTAACATTTCCTGCGCGTGATTGACCCCCTATACACAACAACCATCACACATCAAACCCCAAAACATCCCCCCCACCCTCACAAACCCTCAGTTAGAGTCCAACTTTTCGGCTTGTACAAATGTCCACGCCTCTTCAGGCGTTTCGAAGTAATAGTGTTGGCCCTTGTATGTGACCCACAGTCGCGCTGGCTGCAGCATTCTGAATTTCACTTCTTTCCGGTACAACGCCGCTTTGGCCTGGTTGAAACCCGCTCTCCGCTTTGCAACCTCCGTGCTCCAGTCCGGGTATATTCGGATCTCTGCATTGTCCCACTTACTGCTCCGCTCCTTCTTGGCCCATCTCAGGACCCACTCTCTGTCCGTGAACCGGTGGAACCTCACCGCCATCGCCCTTGGCGGCTCATTTGCCTGGGGCTTCTTCGCCAGCACCCGATGTGCCCCATCCAACTCCAGCAGCCTCAAAGGGGCCTTCGTGCCCATCATCGCCTAGCGCATCGTGCTCGCGTATGCCCCGGCATCAGCCCCCTCCACTCCCTCAGGGAGACCCAGGATTCACAGATTCTTTCTCCTCGACCTGTTCTCCAGGTCTTCGAGTCTTCCCGCCCACCTCTTGTGTAGCGCCTCGTTCTGCTCCACTCTCACCACCAGGCCCACGAGCTCATCCTCGTTCTGACTGACTCTTTTCTGTACCTCCTGGATCTTAGCTTTGTGGACCTTCTGGGTGATCCCGAGTCCTTCAATTGCCGAAAGCATAGGCGCCAACATCTCCTTGCGCATCTCCTCGCGCTGCTCCTCGAAGCAGCGCTTGATGAACTCCTGCAGCTCCCCTTTGTCCCTGGCCGCCGCCATTTTGTTTTCTCTCCCTCGCTTCTCCCGTTGCTCCAGTGCCGCTCCTTTGGCCGTTACACCTCTGGTCCGTTTAAAAAGTCTATGGAAACTCCTGAAAAAGGTCTGAGAGTCAGTTCCAGACGGGAGCTGCCGAATGCGTGACCTACTCCTCCATGGCCACCACCGGAAGCCTCGTCCCTGCTTCTTCAATGGCCCTGGTAGATCCTTTCACAGTTGTTCCCTCTGCTGCTAGAATTCACCTTTGATAGAGTCAAGTCAGATTGCAGCTTTAAGCTTGCCCTTCCCCTGCCTGCATGCTGGAAGAGGCCCTTGTCTAAACCTGCAGCCAAAGCCAAATCCTTTACTGTTTCTGCCGGGTCTGGCAGCCAAAAGACACAACACTCCTGGGGGACACTGTTAGGGGAATGCTGCAGCCTTCTTCCCACACCGGGAAATGTCAAACAAATGCCGTGGGGGCCCTGTAAAAGAGCCCAAAAGTCTGTTCCAAGCGGGAGCTACCGAATATGCGACCTAGCTCTGCATAGCCGCACCCGGAAGTCATCAATTACAAACATAAAGACCACACACAGCTACAGTAATCTATGTAGAACCCTTCATGAATTCCCCCTTAACTGTTCCAATTCAATAACAAAATCTAATTAAACTAGAAACCCCTTTTTACCAAAACAGCAGGAAGCTATAATCAATGGGTTTCTTCCTTGGAACAATTCGTTAAAATGAAAATAGAGAGACAGACCAAAATACAGTCCACAGCAGCCAGAAGTGAAAGCGAAAGTAAAACTCGCAGAGCCACATCCCAGCTCCACCCACACAATGACATCCCTGAAGCCATGTGATAAGACAAAACCCTTTCTTAAAGGGGCACTCCCATAACAGTACTGGCATCGACTACACTTGATGTATCGTGTCATTATTGAATTATCAGAAACTTGTGTCCCCTATTCTGTGAACACCCACCTGCAACCACTTATCTGCAGTCTGGGTACTGACCTTTGGTGGATATCATTCCAGCAGCAATCACTAACCTTATGATGGCACTGCCATTCAAAGAACTCAAAAGGCCTCCGATTGGCTGGCAACTTTCTGGAGGTGGGACCTCCCAGAAAGATATGAAGCAGGTGTTGAGTTGGCTCTTGAGCCTGCAGCTGAGACCTCAGTCACTGGCAGAAGATTTCGCCCAAGGCCTTCATGACATACGGCCTCCATTAAAGAGTTTAAATTGGACTGTGTTCTTCATTTGCCTTGCCAACCACAAAAAATCCTTGGTGATTAAATTCTTAGCACCTCTCCAGTGGGTTTCGTACATGTGCTGTTAGAGCAAGTCTCCTAAAAGCAACCTTTTAACACAGCACCATCCAAACTGTTGTCAACATCTGCAAGCCTTCCACCGGATGGGTAGACCAGTAACCATATTGAGCAACTAATCTGGAGAAGAATTTCACACCAGCAAACTTTGGATTCATCTCCTGTAACATTGGAATCTTGTGCGGACAGCTTTTCAATGCTCGGTTAAGACGTCTCAGACCTTGATATACCCTAATATTCCCATCCTCCTTTACCAGATATGGAATTAAATTGCACCAGTCCATGTGCTGTTTTACCTCCTGGATAACATTATACTGATCCATTTTGTCTAGTTTGACATTTAATTTTTCTTGGATATGAATATTGGATTATCTCGGAGGGTCTGTTGATAGAATTGTAACCTCTCTATGCGTGCAAGACTCCATCCCATTTACAATCTGCTCATTATATCGAGCCAGTCTGGATATTTAGATTTCAAGGCAAGGACTGACTCATTGGTGTTGTTCTTTATATCTGGTATCCCCACTGGTACGTTTGCTGATCCCATGAATAGTAATGAGCTTCAAGTCTCCACATGCTGGTAGACCTGCTGTAGCTGGGCCTTGTGCACCAACCAGATAAAAACCCTGTGATGACTTTGCCAATTGATCGCAGTTACATTTCAGTGTAATTATACCAATGCAGTGAATCACTGATCCATTATATGCAGTTAGCTTAACAGTAGTTGGTTATACCATCACCTTCCAGTGGTGGAGATATGTATCCCTCAGTATCCTGAAGGGAAGGATATTGGTACTCAGCCCAGTATCAATTTTGGCCCTCAATATATGACTTCCAGTATTCCCAGGGCACGCAATGTTAATGTTCGCAAATGTTTCCGGTGACCTGATAGCACCTATGGACCTGGTAAGTTGCAATGTGGAACGCTTGCTTGCTCTCATTTGTAAGAACTTGGTCATCATTGTTTCCCATTCTGCCTCTTTGTTGATGACTTTGTGTAGGTGTCACGTGTATACCGAGCATGCCAGAGTGTCCCATATATTTTCTACTTGATTGTGGTTTGCCATGACTTCTCGCCACACCTTATGAACTGTTTCTTATATTGGTGTACTCGATACCCTTTAATGCCACACGCCTGACAGTGATCCTGGTATGCTGGACAGCTTCTTGATAGAGGAAGAAGTCCACATCTTCCACATGGCCCGTTTGTTGTCACCATCTTGCCATGGTGCCAGTAGTTGAAGCCACACCTAGCGTTTGCAAACTCTGTCGACCTAAAACGTTGTATTTACACTGACCTTTTAATGAAACTTCATGTCAAGACCTTTTGACTTTTCTCCGAGGTCCTTTTGAAAAATTTCAATATGGGTCGATGTTACCAGCTCTGTAATTCTTCCAGAGGTCTCCATTTCCGAGAAGTCTCAGTCCCTGCCTTTGTCGCTGCAGAAACTGACAAACTGGTTGATTGACTGTTCGGTTTGCTATCTTTATGAAATAAATTCCAAACAATATATCCTGAAACTAATATTCGCATGTACTTGGTCTTCTCAGGAAAACAGTTCTATTCTTCAAACAAAAGTTTGAATTCAGAAAGAATATCTGTTGTTTTCAAATTCATACAGTGGAATTTGGGTGTGGGTGTGTTGGGTGTGATTGAGAGAATTGGAGTAGTTATTTCACTCAACGATTTTCAAAATGAGACTAAAGTTTTACTCAAATGTTTGACACGCCTTGTTTCACTCTGCTCATTTTATTTTAAGTATGTAGAAAAAATAAGTAGTTCATCTTATTGTTTTTTTAACATTTCTATAAAGATCAGCAGTGTGGTGGTAATCTTGGAGACTATATGGGATTCATTGAATCTCCCAATTATCCTGGAGACTATCCTTCTAATGTGGAGTGTATCTGGAATATAAATCCACCACCAAAGAGAAGAATCCTCATTGTAGTGCCAGAAATTTTCTTACCAATGGAAGATGAATGTGGAGATGTTTTAGTGATGAGAAAGAGTTGTAAGTAACCACACACTCCATTTACTCTTCTTGAAAATTTATACCCGAGTGTATATCACTTTTTTTTACAATTATGTTATTCATAGATATTTTGATACATACGTGGCCAATGTAATTCATTTTGTTATTCCGCTCCCTTCACACCCTTGGCGCAATTTTCCCAAACGGCAACAAAGTCCCCAGCGAGTAGTGCTGAGAAACACATGGCTATTCAACGTGACTCTCTTTGAATAAGGGCTCTGAATGAGAAACGTGTGGCCGAGGCAGCGCCTAGCCCCGTTTTGTACAGTGGAGAGCTCCATTGTAGCGAGAAATAGCATCCTGATCTCCGAGGCCCCTGAAAGAATCCCCGAACCCCCCCAGCCCAAATGCAATATAGGAGGGTCCCGACACCCTCCCAACACCCACACCAGTCAACCCCGGCGCGATCGCATGGGCGCAAAAATGCCAGCTTGCCAACTTGGCACTGCCAGGGTACCCAGATGACACCAATGCCAGGGCACCACCCTGCCCAAAGGGCATTCAGCTGGAGGCATCCGATCCCCTTGGAGACCCCCCATGAGTGCCATTCCATCTGATCCATGTTTGTGGGGACCAGTTTTCCCCAAAAATATACTTTATTCATAAAATCTATCATAAACATTACAGAACATTTCGAATTGTCTTGACTGTGCATTTCCATCAGAGTTACACATTCCCTTGACTTTCTTCCATTCAATTTTGATAATCTTACACACATATCGCTCTTTACGTTACAATTCCTTCTTAAACATTTACATTGTCATGTTTCTTTTATACATTGGAGTGTTAATGACCCAGCGAGGGGGGGGTTTACACTGTTACCCGCCCCTCGGTGTACATTTGCTGGTAAGACCTTACACAGTGGTCTTTCCCCATTGCGCCTTGGCGGCAGCTGCTCCAAGCTTGAGTGCGTCCCTCAGCACGTAGTCCTGGACCTTGGAATGTGCCAGTCTGCAACACTCGGTCGAGGACAGCTCTTTGCACTGGAAGATCAGCAGGTTTCGGGCAGACCAAAGAGCGTCATTCATCGAGTTGATGACCTTCCAGCAGCAGTTGATGTTTGTCTCGGTGTGCGTCCCTGGAAACAGTCCGTAGAGCACCAGTGCTGAACGGCGCTCGCCCGAGATCTCTGAGGTGAAGGGGTTGAATCCCAAAGCCTCGGGTACCTTGGGAATCTGCACATTAGACTGAGGCTTACTCTTCACTCTAATATGCAGATCTGCTAAAAAGTATGGGCAGGATTCACATCACAGCAGGGTCTCCTGGCTTTCAACGGCCACACTGCGAGTTGCTTTTCTAGGACCCCGCTATCTTTGTTCTGTTTGCCTTTGCTTGTTTCTTTTCTTTCTCAGTTTCTGCACCTATTTGTGTCTATGTATTTGTCATTCTTTTAGTGCCCATTTTCCTTTCTTCCATTAAAATGTTGTAAAGCAGATAAGAGATGAAAGGCAAATCATCATCTTAATAGCCGTGCTCCTCAACATAAATCAAACTAGGCTACAATTTACATCTGAAATCTTTTGCACCGTACATTGTAGGCGCGACTCTGGCTGTGCTCATTACCATGGCTATAATGCTACATCCCGATTCCGTTACCAAGGTAAAAAACTTCAAAATTTTAACCAGAAGTTTAAAGTTCCTTGTGTGCTTTCAAACACTGAAAGCAATATCACAACTATTGAGTTAGAAGTTTGTACAGTCAGATTTATTGTAGAATATTTTTTCCCAAAAAGTTAAAACCCTAACTTAAAATATAGAGATTATATTTTTTCAATTTTAAAATAGGTACTCTTTCCCTAGCCAAACGTGCATGCATAACTCTTATAGTATCAATTCTGATCCGCAAAGTACTCCTATGAATATTCAATTCACTTTTACTTCACTGTGGATGACTTCATTTTAAATGGATTGATGCCTATGTACAAACAAGGGTGTGTAAAAACAGGAATGAAGACAGGGAGCTAAATATTGACACATGAATTTCGCTGATCACCATTTCTACTTTTTAATTTTGAATTATTATTGAACATTTGAAGCCACTTCAAAGGTTTGTGTGGTTTAAACCGTGTTACTTCACAAAGATCAGTATGGATCAATAAGTGTGGCACAGTGATTAGCACAGCGCCAGGGACCCGGGTTCAATTCCGGTCTTAGCTCTGTGTGGAGTTTGCACTTTCTCACCGTGTCTGCGTGGGTTTCCTACAGGTATTCCGGTTTCCTCCCACAGTCCAACGATCTGCAGGTTAGGTGGGGTTACGGGGATAGGGTGGGCCTAGGTAGGGTGCTCATTCAGAGAGTCGGTGCAGACTAGATGGGCCGAATGACCTTTATCTGCACTGTAGGGATTCTATGGAAATGGAATAATTTTAATTAACGGGCAGTCATCAATTGGGAGTGCATATTTTAATAATTTGTGTCCTTGGTGCATGCCAAGTGGAATTTTGACCCTCAAAGTGATGATGTACTTGAAATAAAATAAATATATGCACTGAAAACAACTAAGGCTTTGGGAAGTTTCTATTTTATATTGTATCATTTACTCTCTAATTCACAGCTTCACCAACATCTATCACGACGTATGAAACGTGCCAGACCTATGAGCGACCAATAGCATTTACCTCAAGATCTCGGAAACTATGGATTCAATTCAAAGCCAATGAGGGAAACAGTGCCAAAGGATTTCAAGTTCCATATGTTACATATGATGGTAAGGAAACATGAAACTAATTTTTTTTCTTTATTCTTTAATGGGATGTGGAAATTGCTGGTAAGGCCAGCATTTCCTGCCCCATCCCTAATTGCCTTTGAACTGAGTGGCTTACAAACCATTTCAGAGGGCAGGTAAGTGCCAACCACATTGCTGTGTGGGTCCGGAGTCACGTGTAGGCCAGACCAGGCAAGGATGGCAGATTTCTTTACCTAAAGAACATTAGTGAACCAGATGAGTTTTTACAAGATAATTGAAGTTTTACAGTCGTCATTAGGAGATTAGCTTTCAATTCCAGATTTTTTTAGTAATTGATTTCAAATTCTACCAGCTGTCATAGTGGGATTTGAACTCAAATCCCCAGAGCATTAGCCTGAGCCTCGAGGTTACAAACATTCAGGAACTCCGGAGAAAGTAAAAGGGTGCTATGGATGGAGGATATGGTCATAGAATCCCTATGGTGCAGAACGAGGCCTTTTGGCCCATCGAGCCTGCACCATCCGTACAAAAGAGCACTCTCATCAGGTCCATTCCACCGCCCACCCCACCCTATACCCGTAACCTAACCCTCACATTCCTGGAAATTAAGGGGCAATTTAGCACAGCCAATCCAACTAACCTGTACATCCTTGGGCTGTGGGTGGAAACCGGTGCACTCGGAGGAAACCCACGCAGACACGGAGGGGGGGAATGTGCAAACTACACACTTACAGTCACTGAAGGCAGGAATAGAACCTGGGTCACTAGCGCTGTGAGGCAACAGTACTAACCACTGTGCCACCTGCAAATGTGACTTGACTTATCTTAGTCACCATGGCTAAAGTCATTGCAGCTCCTCTTATACTGTGTGGCAGTTCTTGGTCTTGTACAGACTGTCTCACCTCACTTCTCACTGTATCATGTGGTTTGCCACTTATCTCCTAGCCTTTCTGGCCCTCACTACTGTTAAAGGTACTCCACAGTTTTAAAAGAAATGTGGGGATCCCCATAGAAGTTGAATCCCTGAGGCTCTCTTTCTCTCCCTCCCACTCTGTCCAAAATCATGTGTCCCTTTAAATAGCTGCAGCATTCATCACCTCTCCCCCAAGGTGGTATATCTGACACCTTGCCGGATTCACCTGGCGTCCGGAACTCACCGGCCATGCCTGGGAGACTTTGCCAGGGCACTGTTTAGTACTAGTCCATACTAACGTGGATCAGTCATAATGGCACCTAGGAGGGTCTCCAAGGTCATTCGAGATCCCCCAGTGGTCGGGGACAGGACATGGTGGCACCTTGGCACACCCCCTGGCATCCAGACACTTTGGTACTGCCAACTGGAATCAGGCCTGGGAGGCTTTGCCAGGTGGGGGAGATGAGGGGGTGTTCCGGTAGCCTCCCCAAGGTTGAGGGAGTGAAGGAGGGGTGTCAAAAAAGCAGGGGGAGGGTAAAATCGGGGCTGTGGGACAAAAGGGCACCGAAGTTTGCCAGCAGGAAATCCCGAAGCTAAAAAAAATGGCAAAGTGCCATTTTCTTCTTTCTTCAATAGTGGGTCAGTGAAGTTGGACTCCTTTTCAATATGAAATCCGGATTTGACGACAGACTATGCACCATCAGGCCAGCCCCGCCAGGGAATATAGCATAAAATACTTGATTTCATATCTACTGAGATAGGGGCTGGAGCTTCTGGTGTTGTTCCTCTGCACAGCTGCCAAGAAACACTCTGCTAAACCTGCCATTCGGCAGACTTTAATTTTAATAATAATCTTTATTGTCACCAGTAGGCTTACAGTAACACTGCAATGAAGTTACTGTGAAAATCCCCTAGTCCACATTCCGGCACCTGTTCAGGTACACGGAGGGAGAATTCAGAATGTCCAAATTACCTAACAGCACGTCTTTCAGAACTTGTGGGAGGAAACCGGAGCACCCGGAGGAAACCCACACAGACACAGGGAGAATGTGCAGACTCTGCACAGTGACCCAAGTCGGGAGTCGAACCTGGAACCTTGGCGCTGTGAAGCAACAGCGCTAACCACTATGCTGCAGTGCTGCCCACTGCTGTCTCTAATCGTTGTGTTTGGTCTTCTATATCTTACAAAGAAATCTACCAAACACCTTGGCTTGCCAAACCAGGATCTTTATTGAGTTTCATGTGGTAAGATAGCAATCTGTTACAGAGCACGCTATCATGGAGTCTCCTTATTACTCCTCTGGAACTACACTTAGCATCGACCATTCACCTCTATGTCTTACTACAATCTGCCGATGGCCGGATATGTCTCTCCTTACATGGGAGGGGCACATCACATTTTGAGACCGCATGGGAAGTCTGCACCGCCACCTGCTGGTTGGAGGTCGCACACCATCCATCTATGATATTGCCCACAGGCATATCACCACACTAATGAGTTAGCATATGTCAGCCAGATAGCTGCAAAGCAATGCTGAATAAAAGTCTGCATAAATGAAGATACAAGGTATTACCAATGCAAAGTTATGGTTCTTTAAAAAATTAGAAAAAATTATTTCTCAATTATTTATGTTCGCAAATAATTATTGAAAAAATATTTATCCAGATAAAGTAGGATGTTGCCATTTAATTCTTTTTTTTCTTGACTAGAGGACTATCAGCAATTAATAGAAGACATTGTCAGAGATGGGCGTTTGTACGCTTCAGAGAATCACCAAGAAATTCTTAAAGTAAGCTTGCCATTAAGAAGAAAAATTGATGTTTGTTGTTAAGGTGTGCTGTCGAAATTTAAGTTACCTGTTCTAATGAGAAATGTTTTTCTTAATTGTGTCTTTTTAATATAGGACAAAAAATTGATCAAAGCACTCTTTGACGTATTGGCACACCCTCAAAATTACTTCAAGTATACGGCACAAGAATCAAAAGAAATGTTCCCCAGATCATTTATAAAGTTGCTGCGGTCCAAAGTGAGCAGATTCTTGAGGCCTTACAAGTAGTTTTGCTGCTGGAGATGTTTAACATGTTGTTCTATTGCATTTTGAATAAAGAGGCAACCCTTCCTTCAACACTGGTGTCACACTTTCTCCTCAAAACTTCTGTTTAGTTGTCGTCGATTTTTACTTTAAATATTTTTTTCCATTCTTCCATAGTGAAGAACCTATCCTAAAATGATGTAATGTTGTACAAGCAGTTATCCTGCTCATGGTTGATGATATTCCTCTGGAAGCAGAAATAATTTAGGAAGCCTTGCGTGCATTCAGCTTTGGCTGTAAATCTGTGCACTACAGATTGCTTTCTGTCTTTTGTTATATGTTCAAAGAACAGTTGATTCTAATAGAAAATGATCTCTATTAAAAATATTTTCGTTTTCAGTCTTTCTACAGGAAAGAAGGTTAGATCCCGTAGAACAAAAACATTCTATCAGCATGTTGGAAAATAGCAGAAATTGGCAACTACCTGCAAAAGTATCAAAATGATGCAATAGAAAGAAATAAAAAAAGATGTAACTAATATTTGGAATTTTAATTGCACTTGAACTTTGTATTTGGAACAATTTAGAAAAAAAAAGTCTAAATTGTATTCTCCTTAGGTTTATGTCTTACCTAAAAGTACTATTTCAATTGTATAGACTCGTAACTGTTCTTCAGAGATGAATCCGAATTGGAACAACTATTCTCATTTCCTGTACTGCGTGATCAGAGAGGAGAATATATAATCTTTCTTGCCTCTGATAACAGGTACACAAACTTTATTCTTTATATATATATATTATATATATATTTCATACATATAATATATATATAAAGTTTTTCTTTAAAAGAAAAGAAGATTTTCCAAATTTGACACAGAATTTTAATGTTTACTTTTTATAATTTCTTGGGTGGAGGAGGAAAAATTATTCCCCGTATATTTTCTGATAACAGAAGAATGTTGTGCTTGAATGATCAGTAATCTTTTCCCTCATAAAGAAAGTCAGTGTAGACAGTCTCAGCTCTTTTTGGTACAGCCATATTGGTTGTTCTTAGCAGAATAGATGAAGAGGTGGTGGTAATTGGATACACACTTTCTTTTTCTAAAAAAAAGCAATGCATTCTCTTGTGTATTTATGCTACTGATTTAGTGCTGTAATGGTAGCAAAGCTACTGGCTGATATAGTAACTGGAATAGGCAGGTTTCATTGTCTGTACTGGAACTGTTTTACAGATTCTTTTATTGTTTTTTTTCTCCCATTCTTAGGTTACTGGGTCTGATCGATACTTTACCTAAGCTAAAAAAAATGTAGATGCTGCTTTATAAGCATTATTACCAATATGTAAATTATGTACAAATGTCGGCAATGTTTTCCATATGAAATTAAGTTAATATTTACCATGGTAGATAGGAAAAAAAAGTTAAAATGTAACTGTATAAACTGCAATAAGATTTTGTTACTTTATATAAATGGCTCTGGTCATAGACTTACAGTAAGAGATCCACACAGTTGTGTTAATACTGCCAGTTTTATCATTGTAAACCCTTGTAAATGTAACCTATAGCTCTACCCATTTTACTTTAACTACCTGGTCTTCTTTCTGTATTTAGTTTTCTTTTCTGTTAGACCTCTAAAGGAGGCACATAAAGGATTTTTGTTTGTTTAATCATTTTCATAATAAACCACAAAGATTACTATTAAAAAAATCATGTGTTCTTCTTCGAGATTGGTAGACCGGTGGACAGAATGTAAACCCAGGCTCAGATTTCTGCCTGCACATAAGCTGTCAGCATCGTGATAATTTGCCTCCACGAACTTGACTTCTAAAAAATATCTGACCAAACATCAACTTTTTGATCCAGGGATTAGTGGGCTATATTAGGAGTCAATCGCAGAAGTAGCGAGGGGCTGGAGGCAGACCAGGTGTAGATTAAAAAGTAGGCCTTCAGAAAGACACTTTTGAGAGGCTAGTTATCCATTGTGAAGACTCTGCACCTTTGAGGAGACATCATTCCCTTGTCAGATGTGTGGGAACTCGATCATATACCTCTGCTTCAGCAATGAGGTTTGTATATGTACACAGCTCACGTAGGTGCACACACAACAGATGTGAATGAGAAATATTGCTGCCTGCACTGTATATCAGGCTAACATGTTGGAAAGGCAAATAATGCTAAGGAGACGGCCCCGACTTGGAGATTGCCAGGGTCACTGGGCTGGTGATTTTTTGGAATGTTTTTAAATCGCTAGTATGGTCAACCAGTGACTCTTAAAAGAGCTGTTGTCAGGTTTTTTTGTATCTGTTGGCGATGATGAATCACTGGTAACAGATGAGAATGGTTTTAGTAATGAGATAGTGATGTGTATCATGATGTAACAGTGACATCAACAGTCATGTGTAGGAGACTGCAAAGATGAGATGAAATAGTCTGTAGAGGAGAGAGATGTACTTACCCAGAAGCTTAGAATGTAAGATAGAATAAAGCTTTATTGTCCATGCAAAAGTGTAAATTTGTCTTTGGCTTCACCTCCTGTACAACATATAATCATACAGTCATTAGTTAAGCACAATAAATATTTCATGTACACCTACATTCATATATTTGTGCATATGTAACACACATCCATACCATACAAATGAAACACATTGCCATTAAAGCACTTACTGCAGTTAAAATAAATGAAAACAGCAAGTTCAATTTACATTTTGTTATTTAGTAAGCATGACAATGGGAACAGTATCATAACAGCTCTTTTAAGAGTCACTGGTTGATCATACCAACCTGGATCCGTCTGCTCAGAGAATGAGCGCTGACAACCTTGGAATACATGTCAAGTGTATCCTCAGTATGATAGTCACACTGTTGGCACAGGGGTTGCTGGAATGCACGACTGCTAGTCACCCACAGCCAACCCCAGCAACCTCACCTCAAGGCCAACCTATGGCTGTGGAGGTTACCCGAGTAGGATGAAGGTAGCAGGAGCTTCCCACCACCCTTCCTTCCCCACCCATCATTATAATATTCCACTTCCCAGGCACTTCCACTAAAGCCCTTGTCTATTCCAGTGCCCACGGCTGCAGATGAGAGCTGCAGAGGCCACAATCTGAGGGGGTGCCCAATGGGTGCTTGCACAACCAGGCCGGCCACCATGTCCACCTTGCTGTATAGACCTGGAGGTGAGGAGCCTGTCTCCACCACCTCCGAGGCAACAGTGAGTACCTGATAGAAGTGCAGGGCGCATAGATCACTAACGGATTCACCATGGTTACACTTTTCATATTCAATATAGCACATTGGAGCACTTAAGTATCTTTACATACACTCGTAGATGACTTGGTGTGTGCTTGTACACTACAAAAATATGTTAATGTTATGAAGGAAATTCTTACCAGTGATAATGAAGGTGGGATGCTGAGGTCCATCTCGAGGTGAAATCTTCAGGAGCAAGGGTGTGATTATATTTGTGAGGCATTGGAGGATTACTTCCTTCTCAGTGTATCACATATGAATCCACTGTTCAAAGGCTCAAGCACTGAGATGCTTCATTGTCCATTTAAACTTGAATTTAAGGGAGGTTCAATGATCAGATTCCATGAACGGATGCCGGGCAGCAGGTGCATCGCAAGCATGTGTGCTGGGTGCAAAGCCTCTAATGCATTGATCTAGGTGTAAGCATTGCAGTTCATCATGCCATGAATGCTCCATTTAATATTGATAGTCTGCTGTCCCCCCCGCATGTGTGTTGGAGCACGACTATGAATGAATCGATGGGTAAGCACATCTAAACAGCAAGAATGTAAATCAAAAAGATGGAATTAGTCAGCGAGGTTTGCAACAGGTTTTTAAAAACTGGAACCAGGAAATCCACCAGGTGTGCACAGTTAAGCACAGGCCCCAGGGGGAGAGGGACATGTCCGGGCAGTACCCTGGCACTGCCCAGAACCCCGGAACTTCCCCCTCGCATCTTAGCACTGTCCCCTGGCAGTGACAAGGGTCAGTGCAGTGGTGGGTCCTCTGTGGAACTCCTTTGGGGATGGTTCTCTTTAACCATGGAGAGTGGGGGGTTGTCCATGTGCATTTGGGGGGGTTTCCAAGTGATGTACCATCAATGACTACGAGACAAATGGTGAACAATTGAGGCTTTACTGTGCTAGATGTTAAGCCTCCTGCAGCTGGAACCAGAATGGGGGCAGCGCAGGAGAGCGTACACTTTTATACAGGGCCTGCTGGGTGGAGCCAGCAGGCCGGGATTGACTGTAATGACTGGAGTACAATGGCAGTACCGTAATACACGCAGTGTATGATCAGTGGTGTTTACCACATTCCCCCCCTGTTTAAAAAAGAGTTCAGCGGGGGTGAAGCGACGTTACAGGTAGAGTCTGTCGGGGCTTTGACCCTCCGCCGCGGTCGCCTCAGTCCCGGTTGTGGTGTGGGCGCCGATGTGGGTACCTGCGACTCCGGGAGTGTGTTGTCCTCTCCTTCACCCAGTCATGGATCCGGCGGGGCGACGGGCGCTGCCGGGGTGGGGGTTGCGGTGATAGTCGCTTGTGGAGGGGTGAACGGCGCAGGGGCGGGGGTGGTAACCGGAGGGGGAGGGGACGGTACCAGGTCGGGGGTGGTGGTGATGGTTTATGGGGAACCAGCGGGAGACTGTGCCCTGTCGCCCGTCGTGGTGTGCCACGTAGGCATACTGTGGGTTTGCATGGAGGAGGAGGACCTTTTCGACGAGAGGGTCTGATTTATGCCTCCTAGCATGCTTCCGGAGGAGGACGGCCCAGGAACTGTCAGCCAGGTTGGGAGCGAGACCCCGGAGGTGGACTTCCTCGGGAAGGCAGACACACGTTCGTGAGGGGTCTCATTGGTAGCAGTGCACAGAAGCGACTGGATAGAGTGGAGCGCATCGGGCAGGACGTCCTACCAGCGGGAGACCGGGAAACTCTTAGACCGAAGAGCCAGCAGGACGGCCTTCCAGACCGTCGCGTTCTCCCTCTCCACCTGCCTGTTTCCCCGGGGGTTGTAGCTGGTCGTCCTGCTCGAGGCGATGCCTTTGCTGAGCAGTAACTGACGCAGCTCATCGCTCATGGATGTAGGTGGGGAAACCGAACAAGGTGAAGATACTGTGTAGGGCCTTGATGACAGTGACAGAACTCATGTCAGGGCATGGGATGGCGAAAGGGAAAGGGAGTACTCATCAATGATATTGAGAAAGTACACGTTACGGTCAGTGGAGGGGAGGGGCCCTTTGAAGTCGATGCTGAGGCGCTCAAAGGGGCGGGAGGCCTTTACCAGGTGTGCTCTGTCTGGCTGGTAGACATGCGGTTTGCACGCCGCGTAAACCTGGCAGTCCCTGGTCTGGATGGAGTAGGGCAGGTTGCGGGCCTTGATAAAGTGGAAGAACCGGGTGACCCCTGGGTGACAGAGGTCATTGTGGAGAGCCCGAAGCAGGTCTACTTGTGCGCTGGCACATGTACCACAGGATAGGGCATCTGGGGGCTCATTGAGCTTCCCAGGGCGATACAAGATCTCCTAGTTATAGATGGAGAGTTCGATCCTCCACCTCAAGATCTTGTCGTTCTTGATCTTGCCCCGCTGTGTGTTACTAAACATGAAGGCAACCAACCGTTGGTCAGTGAGGAGAGTGAATCTCCTGCCAGCCAGGTAATGCCTCCAATGTCGTACAGCTTCCACAATGGCTTGGGCCTCCTTTTTGACAGAGGAGTGCCGCATTTCGGAGGCGTGGAGGGTGCGAGAGAAGAAAGCCACCGATCTGCCCGCCTGGTTGAGGGTGGCGGCCAGAGCTACGTCCGATGCGTCGCTCTCCACCTGAAAGGGGAGGGACTCGTCGACAGCGTGCATCATGGTGTGGTGAATGTATTCACCATAGTATGAACTGTCTGTTTAGTACTGTGGCCTATGGCCAGGAGATGGTAATACGATCTACTCTGTCTGTATAGTACTGTGGCGTATGACCAGGAAATAGCAATACGATTTACCACCGTGTATTGTACAGGAGCCCCAGTGGGCTCTGCCTCAGCCCCCGCCCCCCCCCCTCCCCCGCCGGGGCTGTAAATAGACCTGACCGCCTGTGGGCGGCACTCATTGTTACTGAACTCACAGGCAGACAAGTTCTCGGTTAATAAGGCCTCTGTTCACTCATTCTCATCGTTTTGCAGTGAATTGATGGTACAACAATTTATTAACCGAAGACATCACTATGGAAGCCGCTCTAAAGCCTGATAAACTCCACCTCGACGCACGAGCAACAGAAGCGAAGGAGATCTTCTCCCACTGGCACCGCTGTTTCGAGGCCTACCTCGACTCCTCTGAAACGCCTCCCACTGATGCCTTCAAGCTGCACCTCCTCCACGCCCGGGTGAGCCATCGAATCTCCGTGATGATTGAGAAAGCCGACACGTATGATGCGGCTGTCGTTACGCTGAAGGAGCGTTTCGTGAAGCCCGTAAACGAGGTGTTCGCGCGGCACCTTCTCACTACCCGCCGTCAACGCGCCGGAAAATCGCTGGACGAGTACCTGGAGAACCTGACCCTACTCGCCAGAAACTGCACCTACCAGGATGTGAAGGCCGAGGAGCACATGAAGCTGCAGATCCGGGACACCTACGTGGCTAGGGTCTGGTCTAACTACGTCAGGCAGCGACTGCTGGAAAACGGGGCCTCGGACCTGCAGGACACGGTAAAACTAGCCAACTCATTAGAGCCTCAGCATGTTCCCCGCAGAGCCAGCGAACCCCTCGTGGGCACCACCGACGCGGCCCTCAACAGGTCCGACTACGTCACAGGCTTGTGCCACATGGCTGCCCGTCCGCCGTGCTGCTTCTGCGGTCAGGGCCAACACCCCCGGCAGCGTTGCCCAGCCCACACCACAACATGCAGTGACTGCGGCAAAAAGGGACATTTTGCCAGAGTCTGCCTGGCCCGACATAGAGCCCCGAAGTCTAAAGCGTACCAGGCCCGATCCACGGACTCACAGGCCCATGGACCCCGCAATGTGGCTGCGTGTTGGCCGGGAACGCCCCCTTCAGATACGTCATCCGCCTCACGCAACTCGTGGAGGGTGCCATCTTTCACGCAGCCTGACATGTGCGACTCATGGGGGTGGCCATCTTGGTCACCATATTCAACTCAGCCCGAAACGTGCGATTGATGTGGGCCGCCATCTTTGTCATGATATTCAAACATACATCATAACACATACATAATGATAGACAGAGCAACGGACCAATTAGCACACATAACACGGCAGCCAATCACAGACAAGAGCAGACACAGTATAAAACAAGAACATAGAACATAGAACATAGAAAATACAGCACAGAACAGGCCCTTCGGCCCACGATGTTGTGCCGAACCTTTGTCCTAGATTAATCATAGATTATCATTGAATCTACAGTGCAGAAGGAGGCCATTCGGCCCCCTGAGTCTGCACCAGCGCTTGGAAAGAGCACCCTACCCAAACTCAACACCTCCACCCAACACCAAGGGCAATTTGGACATTAAGGGCAATTTATCATTGGCCAATTCACCTAACCCGCACATCTTTGGACTGTGGGAGGAAACCGGAGCACCCGGAGGAAACCCACGCAGACACGGGGAGGACGTGCAGACTCCGCACAGACAATGACCCAAGCCGAAATCGAACCTGGGACCATGGATCTGTGAAGCAATTGTGCTATCCACAATGCTACCGTGCTGCCCTTAAGAACAAATTAATCTACACTATATCATTTTCCCGTAATCCATGTACCTATCCAACAGCTGCTTGAAGGTCACTAATGTTTCCGACTCAACTACTTCCACAGGCAGTGCATTCCATGCCCCCACTACTCTCTGGGTAAAGAACCTACCTCTGATATCCCTCCTATATCTTCCACCTTTCACCTTAAATTTATATCCCCTTGTAATGGTGTGTTCCACCTGGGGAAAAAGTCTCTGACTGTCTACTCTATCTATTCCCCTGATCATCTTATAAACCTCTATCAAGTCGCCCCTCATCCTTCTCCGCTCTAATGAGAAAAGGCCTAGCACCCTCAACCTTTCCTCGTAAGACCTACTCTCCATTCCAGGCAACATCCTGGTAAATCTTCTTTGCACCTTTTCCAGAGCTTCCACATCCTTCCTAAAATGAGGCGACCAGAACTGTACACAGTACTCCAAATGTGGCCGTACCAAAGTTTTGTACAGCTGCATCATCACCTCACGGCTCTTAAATTCAATCCCTCTGTTAATGAACGCGAGCACACCATAGGCATTCTTCACAGCTCTATCCACTTGAGTGGCAACTTTCAAAGATGTATGAACATAGACCCCAAGGTCTCTCTGCTCCTCCACAATGCCAAGAACTCTATCGTTAACCCTGTATTCCGCATTCATATTTGTCCTTCCAAAATGGACAACCTCACACTTTTCAGGGTTAAACTCCATCTGCCACTTCTCAGCCCAGCTCTGCATCCTATCTATGTCTCTTTGCAGCCGACAACAGCCCTCCTTACTATCCACAACTCCACCAATCTTCGTATCGTCTGCAAATTTACTGACCCACCCTTCAACCAAGAAACACGACACTTCCTGGGCAGTCCATCTGGAGATGGCACAGGGCCAGGACTTCAAAGCAAGACACTCACACAGTCACAACGTGCTGAGTACCAAGTCTGATGTATAAATAGTTTAATGGAATAAAACTGTGTTGTACCAATCGCAACCGTGTTGGTTCGTCTGTACCTCAGAGCACCCAACACTTCATGGTACCAGGAGTGAATCGATACCTAACGGCAAATCTGCCATCCTGAGCCATGGACACCCACAACAAACCGCAGCCGTTGCAAGTCGCTGGGAACCTGGGCACAAACTGGACGCTCTTCAAGCAGAGCTTCGAACTCTTCATGCAAGCCAATGAAAAACAGGGCGCCTCGGACGAAACAAAGATTTCCGTGCTCCTCACTACCGCAGGTCAGCACGCCATCGATGTATACAACTCCTTGGTGTTCGCGGAAGGCGAGAACAAAGCTAAATATGACACGGTTCTCCTCCAGCTCGACAAGCACTTCAACGTTGAGGTCAACGAGAGCTTTGAGAGGTATGTCTTCCAGCAGCGCCTGCAAGGTAAGGATGAGCTCTTTCAGCCCTTCCTGACGCACCTCCGCATACTCGCGCAGTCCTGCGGTTACGACACCACCTCAGAGTCCATGATCTGGGACCAGATCGTTTTTGGCGTTGCCTCCAGTGGCCTACGCCAGCAGCTTCTAAAAATTAAAGGCCTGACCTTAGCATCTGCAGTTGAAGCCTGTGTCCTGAATGAGAATGCGACCAGCCGCTATGCCCAATTTCAGGCGACCGAATCGGCACGGAGGGGGTCCCACGCGACCGAATCGGCAAGCCAGGCTGCCCACGAGGCCAAACGCGTCCAAGCAATCGAGTTTCTCCCGGCCCGCGGCCCGGACGAGGGCGGCCGTTTTGCACGCTTTTCAAGGCCTCCCGCGTTTGTGCGCCCCAAAACCTATGGCAACACTGAGGGACGTGCTACACAGGCGCGCCCGACGCAAGACCAAACTGCGCATGCGCAGTGGCGTAACAAACGCCATGACGTCACGATGTGCTGCAACTGTGGAGCTTCACATTTAAAAGTGCAATGTCCTGCAAAAACCCGACAATGCCTACGCTGTGGCAAGATGGGCCACTACGCTGCCTACTGTCGAGCGGTTCAACCTGTTGATCTTCCACATCTCCGACAACCTCGCAGAAACGTGCGGACCATTCAGCCTCCACATCACGACATCCAAACCGATGACACAGATGACCAAGACGCCTTCCGGGTTGCGGTCATTGATGGGAACCGGGTCAACACCATCAATCCGGGCGATGAATGGTGTGCCACCCTGACAGTCAACCGATCGCCGATCACTTTCCGCCAACCTCATAGCATGGTCAGCCTTCTACGCCATGAAGATCAGACCACCAATCCGGCCATCCCGGTGCAAGATGGTCGACTACAACGGGAACGTTATCCCGGCCGTGGGACCCTGCCAGCTCCAGGTGACACACAACACACACACGGCCACACTCCCGTTCGAGATAGTCGGCTCATCGAAGGACTCCCTGCTGGGCGCACAGGCATGCAAGTCTCTCCACCTTGTGCAACGAATCCACTCTCTCTCTCCAGAAGGCACGTCTGACTTCCAGGATGCAGAGTTCAACGCACAGCTCCAATCGCTCCTCGCCCACAACCAGGAGGCATTCGAGGGCATGGGAACACTGCCATACACCTACCGAATTCGCCTCAAACCGGACGCCATCCCGGTCGATCACGCACCTCGCAGGGTTCCTGCGCCACTTAAAGACCGCCTCAAGCAGCAGCTGCAGGATCTCCAGGACCAAGGGGTCCTATCCAGGGTCACGGAGCCCATGCCATGGGTTAGCTCCATGGTATGTGTCAAGAAGCCCTCCGGCGAGCTCCGTATCTGTATTGACCCCAAAGACCTCAATAATAATATTATGAGGGAACATTATCCCATACCCAAACGGGAGGAGATCACCAGTGAAATGGCCCAGGCGAAGTTATTCACGAAACTGGGTGCTTCTAAGGGGTTTTGGCAGATCCAACTGGACCCGTCCAGCCGAAAGCTATGCACCTTCAACATCCCTTTCAGCAGGTTCTGCTACAACCGGATGCCATTTGGCATCATCTCGGCATCCGAGGTCTTCCACAGAATCATGGAGCAGATGATGGAAGGCATAGAAGGGCTGCGCGTATATGTGGATGATGTCATCATCTGGTCCACCGCACCGCAGGAGCTCATATATCGTCTCCAACGCATTTTTGCCCGCATACGGTAAAACGGCCTGCGCCTCAACCGAGCCAAGTGCTCCCCTGGCCAGACCGAGTTGAAGTTCCTGGGGGACCATATCTCCCGGTCAGGGGTCCGTCCGGATGCAGACAAGGTGGGCGCCATCACAGTCATGCCGCAGCCGACCGACAAGAAAGCTGTCCTACGCTTCCTTGGCATGGTCAACTTCCTGGGGAAGTTCATTCCCAACCTTGCCTCCCACACGACGACTCTGCGCCACCTCGTCAGAAAATCCACAGAGTTCCAGTGGCAACACACACACCAGCTGGAATGGGAGGAGTTCAAACGCAAACTCACTACGGCACCAGTGTTGGCGTTTTTTGACACGTCTCGTGCCACCAAAATCTCAACTGATGCCAGCCAATCCGGCATTGGAGCAGTGCTCCTGCAGAGGGATGACACGGCATCATGGGCCCCAGTGGCCTATGCATCGCGGGCCATGACCCCCACAGAGCAGTGCTACGCGCAGATTGAAAAAGAATGCCTGGGCTTGCTAACCGGTTTAGACAAGTTCCACGATTACGTCTATGGTCTTCCCTGGTTCACTGTCGAAACTGAGCACCGCCCCCTGGTCAGCATAATAAACAAGGACCTGAACGAGATGACCCCTCGCCTCCAGCGCATCCTACTTAAACTCAGGAGGTATGACTTCCAACTGGTCTACACTCCAGGGAAGGATCTCATCGTGGCGGATGCCCTATCCAGAGCAGTGAACACGCCGCCAGATGCGGAGGGGTTCGTATGTCAGGTCGAGGCACAGGTGACTTTCACAGCGGCAAATCTGCCGGCTGACGACTCCAGTCTGGCCCGTGTCCGCCGAGAGACTGTGGCCGACCCCCTTCTGCAGCGAGTGATGCGCCACATGATGGGAGGATGGCTCAAAGGGCAGTGCCCGCAGTTCGACAATGTATGAGACGACCTAGCCATCATTGATGATGTCCTTCTGAAGCTGGACCGGATTGTGATTCCGCACAGCATGCGCCAGCTGGTTTCGACCAACTACACGAAGGCCACTTGGGGGTCGAGAAGTGCAGACGGAGGGCCCGAGGGGCGGTATACTGGCCGAGCATCAGTGACGATATTGCCAACATGGTGCTCAACTGTACAACCTGCCAAAGGTTTCAGCCGGCGCAACCTCCTGAGACGCTTCTGCCCCATGAGCTGGTGACGTCCCCCTGGGCGAAGGTGGGTGTCGACCTGTTTCACGCGCTCGGCAGGGACTACGTCATCATAGTTGACTGCTTCTCAAACTACCCGGAAGTCATACGCCTGCACGATTTGACGTTGTCTGCTGTCATCAGGGCCTGCAAAGACACCTTTGCTCGCCACGGCATTCCGATGACTGTCATGTCGGAGAATGGGCCCTGTTTTGCCAGCCATGAATGGTCGTCCTTTGCTGCTTCGTATGGCTTCACACACGTGACATCCAGCCCTCTGCATCCCCAGTCAAATGGAAAGGCGGAGAAGGGCGTTCACATTGCTAAGCGGCTCCTCTGCAAGGCTGCTGCTGCCGGGTCGGACTTCTGCCTCGCCCTGCTGGCCTATCGCTCGGCCCCACTAGCCACGGGTCTCTCGCCAGCACAGCTGCTGATGGTCGCACCCTCAGAACCACTGTGCCTTCCATCCTGGCACCAACAATAGACCATGCTCCTGTACTGCATAGGATGCAACTGCAGCGCGGTCGCCAGAAGAGATCGTACGACACACGGGCAACTGATCTTCCCTCCCTGGCCCCTGGAGACAACGTCCGCATCCACCTACCAGACAGTGGCTGGTCAGCACCTGCCGAAGTTCTCCGACGCGTGGCTCCCAGCTCGTTCCTGGTACGCATACCTGATGGATCCGTGCGTAGGCGCAATCGCCGAGTCCTTTGCTTACTTCCATGCCTGCAACGGGACCCTACACAGACGCCGTGTCCTCCACTGGTTCCTGATAGCGACTTTGTGGAGCTGCCATATACCATGCCCCTTCTGTCGCCGCCCGTGGCCAGGCTCGCACCTCAGCCGGTGGTTCTCGACCCACCCTTGAGGCAGTCAACCCGAATTCGTCGCCCACCTACTAGACTGGATTTATGAGACTGTTCACACGTTGAACTTTTGCAACCACTGTGTTATAACATGTCTCTGTTTTATCGTTACAGGCCTCGTTTGATCGTTCCAAATTTCCACGTTGTTCTTTTTGTTATGGTACAACCGCGTTAGCATATCACACCTGACGTCGCCCCTTGTATATAGTTAAGCCCCATGTACATGATGTAAATATTACACACACACACATTTAGCTGCACTCAGGACATATTTATATTTATAACCACGTAGGCACATAATCTTGTAAAAAAGGGGGGATGTCATGATATTCAAACATACATCATAACACATACATAATGATAGACAGAGCAACGGACCAATTAGCACACATAACACGACAGCCAATCACAGACAAGAGCAGACACAGTACAAAACAAGAAACACGACACTTCCTAGGCAGTTCATCTGGAGCCAGCACAGGGCCAGGACCTCAAAGCAAGACACTCGCACAGTCACAACGTGCTGAGTACCAAGTCTGATGTATAAATAGTTTAATGGAATAAAACTGCGTTGTACCAATCGCAACCGTGTTGGTTCATCTGTACCTCAGAGCACCCAGCACTTCAATCTTGTGACTCCGATACCTCCGACCACGCAGACTACCCGCAGCTCGGCGCAGTCACCCTCGACCAGTCGCAGCCAAAGCACCTGAAAAGTTCAATGATGGCCGTCCGGGTCAATGGGCACGAGACCCCTCTCTTTTCAACTCTGGGAGCACAGAGAGCTTCGTCCACCCCAACACGGTAAGGCGCTGCTCCCTCCACATCTACCCCGCGTCCCAAACAATCTCCCTTGCCTCTCAATCACATTCGGTGCAGATCCGGGGGTACTGTGTCGCGAACCTCACAATACAGGGCGCTCAGTACACCCATTTTAAACTGTATGTCCTCCCTCACCTCTGCGACCCCTACTGCTTGGACTCGACTTCCAATGCAGTCACCGAAGTCTGACCCTAAAGTTCGGCGGATCCTTACCCCCCTCACAGTATGTAGCCTCGTGACCCTTAAGGCCCCTCCCCGCTCTTCGCGAACCTCACCCCCAACTGTAAACCCGTCGCCACCAGGAGCAGACAGTACAGTGCACAAGACATGACTTTTATCAAGTCAGAGGTCCAGCGACTCGTGAGGGAGGGGGTTATCGAGGCCAGCAACAGCCCCTGGAGAGCACAAGTGGTGGTTGTCAGGACCGGGGAAAAGAATCGGATGGTTGTGCACTACAGCCAGACCATAAACCGGTTCACGCAACTTGATGCGTACTCCCTCCCCCGCATTGCGGAGATGGTCAACCAAATCGCGCAATACCGGGTTTTCTCCGTGGTAGATCTGAAGTCTGCCTACCACCAGCTCCCGATCCGCCCGGAAGATCGCCACAACACTGCTTTTGAAGCAGCCGGCCAACTCTTCCACTTCCTCAGGGTCCCTTTCGGATTCACTAATGGGCTCTCGGTCTTCCAGAGAATGATGGACCGAATGGTGGACCAGTACGGGCTGCATACCCGTACTTGGACAATGTCACCATCTGCGGCCATGATCAGCAGGACCACGACGCTAACCTTCAGAAGTTCCTCCAAACCGCCCAATCCCTCAACCTCACATATGACAAGGAGAAGTGCATTTTCCGATCAACCCGGCTAGCCATCCTCGGTTATGTCGTGGAAAACGGAGTCCTAGGGCCCGACCCCGACCGCATGCGCCCCCTCATAGAACTTCCCTTTCCGCACAGCCTCAATGCCCTCAAACTATGCTTGGAGCTATTCTCCTACTATGCCCACTGGGTCCCCAACTATGCGGACAAAGCCCACCCACTTATTAAAGCCAAGATATTCTCCCTGATGGCTGAGGCCCGCTCGGCCTTCAGCCCCATCACGGCCAATATCACTAAGGCCGCAATGCACACGGTGGACGAGTCCGTCCCCTTCCTGGTAAAGAGCGATGCGTCAGACGTCACCCTGGCCGCCAACCTCAACCAGACAGGCAGGCCAGTAGCCTTCTTTTCCCGAACCCTTAACGCCTCCGAGATCCGACACTCCTCTGTCTAGAAGGAAGCTCAAGCCATCATTGGAGTGCGGCATTGGAGGCACTACCTAGCCGGTAGGAGGTTCACCCTCGTCACCGACCAACGGTCGGTCGCCTTCATGTTTGACAACGCACAACGGGGCAAAATTAAAAATGACAAAATCTTGAGGTGGAGGATCGAACTCTCCACCTACAATTACGATGTCAAGTATCGTCCTGGGGAGCTCAACGAGCCCTCAGATGCCCTGTCCCGCGGCACATGCGCCAACGCGCAAGATGACCGACTTCGGACTATCCACCATGACCTCTGTCACCCGGGGGTCACCCGGCTTACCCACTTTATTAAGGCCCGCAACCTGCCCTACTCCACCGAGGAGGTCAGGGCCATGACCAGGGACTGCCACGACTGCGCAGAGTGCAAACCGCACTTCTATCGGCCAGACAAGGCTCATCTGGTAAAGGCATCCCGGCCCTTTGAGCGCCTCAGTATTGACTTCAAAGGACCTCTCCCGTTCACCAACCACAATATATACTTCCTGACCGTCATTGACGAGTACTCCCGCTTCCCCTTCGCTGTCCCTTGTCCCGACATGACCTCGACCACTGTTATAAAGGCACTGCACAGCATCTTCGCCCTGTTTGATTTCCCTGCATACATCCACAGTGACCGGGGCACATCGTTTATGAGCGATGAGCTGCGTCAGTACCTGCTCAGTAAGGGCATTGCCTCGAGCAGGACTACGAGCTACAACCCGCAGGGAAACGGGCAGGTGGAGAGGGAGAACGCGAAGGTATGGAAGGCCGTTCTTCTTGCCCTCCGGTCTAGAAGTCTCCCGATTCCCCACTGGCAGGAGATCCTCCCCGGCGCGCTCCACTCCATTAGATCGCTCCTCTGCACAGCCACGAACGAGACCCCTCACGACCGTTTATTTGTCTTCTCTAGGAAGTCCATCTCCGGGGTCTCGCTTCCATCCTGGCTGACAACTCCGGGACCTGTCCTTCTCCGGAAGCATATGAGGTGCCATAAGACCAGCCCCCTGGTCGAGAGGGTCCAGCTGCTGCACGCCAACCTCCGATACACCTACGTTGCACACCTAGACGGACGGCAAGATACGGTCTCCCTACAAGACCTGGCGCCCGCTGGTTTCCCCGGCCAACACGCCCACCCCCTCGCCACCTACCGCCACCCCCCCGGGGCTCCTGTACAGTCCCGCGCCTACACTGCCACCATCCACCACCCCCCCTGCCTACCCCCTCCCCTCAACCATTGCCGACACGCCGGACTGAAGCTCCAGACAACACGCTCTCGGAGTCATCAACTGCAACGCCCGCTTCCGCTAGAGCTGAGGAGGTCCAAAAGAACAATCCGACCGCCAGACAGACTGAATATATGATGATCCCACTTCACCCCCGCTGGACTTCTTTTTTTAACAGGAGGTGAATGTATTCACCATAGTATAAACTGTCTGTTTAGTACTGTAGCCTATGACCAGGAAATAGTAATACGATCTACCACCATGTATTGTACAGGAGCCCTGGTGGGCTCTGCCTCTGGCTCTGCTCCCCCCCCCCCCCCGGGGGGCTGTATATAGACCCGGCCGCCTGTGGGTGGCACTCAATGTTACTCAACTCACAGGCAGGCAAGTTCTCGGTTAATAAAGCCCCTGTTCACTCGTTCTCAGCGTCTTCCAGTGAATTGATGGTACAACACGTGGCTTTGGCGATGTCCGCCTTGATGTGGTTGAAAGCCCGGCTGGCCTCAGCCGTCAGGGGGAAAATGGTGGACTTGATGAGTGGGCGGGCCTTGTCTGCATAATTAGGGACCCACTGGGCATAACATGAGAAGAATCCCAGGCATTGTTTCAGATACTTGGGACAGTGAGGGAGGGGGAGTTCCAGGAGGGGGCGCATGCGGTCGGGGTCGAGAATGGCTAAGCGGGTTGTGCGGAAAACCCATTTCTTCTTTTATAGGTAAGGTTAAGGAGTTTAGCGGTGTGGAGGAATTTCTGGAGATTCGCATCATGGTCCTGCTGGTCGTGGCCGCAGATGGTGATGTTATTCAGATACGGGAACGTGGCCCGCAATCCGTACTGGTCAACCATTCGGTCCATCTCTCGCTGGAAGACCGTGACCCTATTGGTGACGCCGAAGGGAACCCTAAGGAAATGGCAGAGGTGGCCATCTGCTTCGAATGCAGTGTATTGGCGGTCCTCCGGGTGGATGGGGAGCTTGTGGTATGCGGATTTCAAGTCAACTAAGGCGAAGGCACGATACTGCGCAATCTGATTGACCATGTCAGATATGCGTGGGAGGGGGTATGCGTCGAGCTGCGTGTACCGGTTGATGGTCTGACTGTAGTCAATGACCATCCTGTGTTTCTCCCCAGTCTTAACTACCACCACTTGAGCTCTCCAGGGGCTGTTACTGGCCTCAATGACCCCCTCCCGCAGAAGCCGTTGGACTTCTATATAGATATTCTATATCTATAAATGATTTGGAGGAAAATGTAACTGGTCTGATTAGTAAGTTTGCAGACGACACAAAGGTTGGTGGAATTGCGGATAGCGATGAGGACTGTCGGAGGATACAGCAGGATTTAGATTGTCTGGAGACTTGGGCGGAGAGATGGCAGATGGAGTTTAATCCGGACAAATGTGAGGTAATGCATTTTGGAAGGTCTAATGCAGGTAGGGAATATACAGTGAATGGTAGAACCCTCAAGAGTATTGAAAGTCAAAGAGATCTAGGAGTACAGGTCCACAGGTCATTGAAAGGGGCAACACAGGTGGAGAAGGTAGTCAAGAAGGCATACGGCATGCTTGCCTTCATTGGCCGGGGCATTGAGTATAAGAATTGGCAAGTCATGTTGCAGCTGTATAGAACCTTAGTTAGGCCACACTTGGAGTATAGTGTTCAATTCTGGTCGCCACACTACCAGAAGGATGTGGAGGCTTTAGAGAGGGTGCAGAAGAGATTTACCAGAATGTTGCCTGGTATGGAGGGCATTAGCTATGAGGAGCGATTGAATAAACTCGGTTTGTTCTCACTGGAACGAAGGAGGTTGAGGGGAGACCTGATAGAGGTATACAAAATTATGAGGAGCATAGACAGAGTGGATAGTCAGAGCCTTTTCCCCAGGGTAGAGGGGTCAATTACTAGGGGGCATAGGTTTAAGGTGAGAGGGGCAAGGTTTAGAGTAGATGTACGAGGCAAGTTTTTTACGCAGAGGGTAGTGGGTGCCTGGAACTCGCTACCGGAGGAGGTAGTGGAAGCAGGGACGATAGGGACATTTAAGGGGCATCTTGACAAATATATGAATAGGATGGGAATAGAAGGATACGGACCCAGGAAGTGTAGAAGATTGTAGTTTAGTGGGGCAGCATGGTCGGCACGGGCTTGAAGGGCCGAAGGGCCTGTTCCTGTGCTGTACATTTCTTTGTTCTTTGTTCTTTGTTCTGACCTGATAAAGGTCCTGTCCTGTGCACTGTACTGTCTGCTCCTCGTGGTGATGGGTTTACAGACCGGGGTGAGGTTCGCAAAACGTGAGGGTGGATCGACCTTAAGGGTCGTGAGGCCACAAATGGTGAGGGGGGGCAGGGATCCGCCGAACTTCAGAGTAAGGCTCTGGAGGTGGCACTGAAAATTGAGACCCAGTAACAGGGCAGCGCAGAGGTGGGGGAGGACGTAGAGTCTGAAGTTGTTGTACTCTACGCCCTGTACCGAAAGGGTCGCGACGCAGTACCCCTGGATCTGTACGGAATGGGATCCGGAGGCCTGGGAGATTTTCTGGGTGACGGGGAGTATCGGGAGGGAGCAGCGCCTTACCGTGGCTGGGTGGATGAAACTCTCCGTGCTCCCGGAGTCGAAGAGGCAGGTCGTCTCGTGCCCGTTGATCGATACGGTCCTTGTAGCGGTCGCAAGGTTGTGTGGCCGAGACTGATCGAGGGTGATGGAGGTGAGCTGCGGAAGTTGGTGGGGGGGCCGATCGGTTTCAGCGGCCAGCGGACGGCCAGGCGAGCAGGTGTCCTGGGGTGCGTTCCAAAATGGCACCGAAGATGGCGGCGCCCATGGGGCGCACATGGCGGATGACATCCCAGATGGTGGCGCCCACGGGCCGCATGTGGCGGGCGGCGGCGAAGATGGCAGAGCCCCTGGATCCCACGTGGGGGTGTAGTAATGCTGGGCCTACCAACGGCAGCGACTGATCGGGCCTGACAAATGGAGATGAAGTGGCCCTTCTTGCCACACCTGTTGCAGGTCGCCCTTCGTGCTGGACAGCGTTGTCTGGGGTGCTTGTTCTGGCCACAAAAGTAGCATTTGGGGTCTCCGGAGTTAGCTGGCTGCCACGCGGCGCAGGCTTGCGATGCACCCGGGTCGGATGATGGCGGGGCCCCAGACACCCACGAGGGTGTGGCATGGTCGGAGGTGTAGGACTCCAGATTGCGGGAGGCCACTTCTAAGGAGTTAGTGAGCTGTACAGTCTCTGTAAGGTCGAGTGTACCCCCTCTAATAATCGCTGGCGGACGTTATTGTACTTAATGCCCGTGACATAGGCATCTCTGATCAGCAGTTCTGTGTGTTAAACTGCCGACACCGCCTGTCAATTACAGTTTCTGCGAAGTATCCGCAAAGCACGCAGGAAATCGTCCTGGGACTGTCTGGCGAACACCTGATTAACAGTCTTGATGTACTGCCCTTTCAGCAGTTCCATCGCTTCCGTGTAAGTGGGAGCATGCCGAATGAGGAGGAAAACCTGTGGGCTCACCCGTGCATAGAGTATTTGGAGCTTCTGTGGGTCTGGGATGACTTCTGTGGATGCTCCGAGATATCCTTCAAAGCAGGCTAGACAGTGCTCTAAAGTGGCTGTGGTGTCGGCTGCATGAGGATTCAGCTCCAGGCGATCCGGCTTGAGTAAGACATTCATTTTCAAATTCTAGCACAATAAATTGATGTACCATCAATGACTACGAGACGAATGGTGAACAATTGTGGCTTTATTGTGCTAGATGTTAAGCGTCCTGCAGTTGGAACCAGAATGGGGGCAGCGCAGGAGAGCGTACACTTTTATACAGAGCCTGCTGGGTGGAGCCAGCAGGCTGAGATTTATTGTAATGACTGGAGTACAATGGCAGTACCGTAATACACGCAGTGCATGATCAGTGGTGTTTACCACACTGTGTGCGTGAGAGGAGTTTTTTTTTTTAATCGAAAATTGGGACACCCTTTAAAAACACTGGCCCGATCTCGGGATTCCCAGCACTGCTGGATTTTTCCTGCCCCGCCCCGCCAACGTGTTGGTGTGAGTCACGTCCTGGGTTTTTTACACTCGGTCCAGAAATGGAAGAATTCGTCCATGGTGTTTATCTTGACAAAGTAATTGGACCTGTTAAGTCTGAGTCAGCTCGGAGAGATATCCAATTACACTGCTCTTTCATTGTTCCTTTTTATATTTTCTTTTTCAAATATTTATCCAATCTGTATTTCAGATTCAACCGTCTGTATTTCAGTGTTCAGTGGATAATTAAAAGCATTGTTATGCTGGAATATGGTAGTTATATAAAAAAGTAGTAATCACCATTTAAGTTTCATACAAAGTTTCACAATGGCACACTTGCAAAAATATACTTGAAGGTGAGTTGAGGCAATGTCTGAAAGATTGATAAAACCCAAGAAAATGATGAAGTATCATACGGCCTTGTTACAATAGATCCCCAGCAGAAATTGCGAATTTGCCATTGAGAAGCAAGATAAACAGACTATCATGATTTAAGTTTATTAATTATTTCTTTGTGATCGTAGGTAGCAAAGCTGCTTTTTGACATTTACATGCAGTTGTCTATTTCAACAGTGCTGTAAAACGGGTTGCCAATCACCCAGCCATACGCACGGGCAACAATGTAGTTTGATCAGCAAGATTTGTGTTATTGCCACAGTATAAAACTGCAAGATCAGATTTTCAATACTTGTTGGCCTGAAAACAAAGACACGCACTGAGATAAATGTAGAAACGAACATGAGACTTCGGAACCAGACAATGCCATATTGGTCTCTCTTCAAAAGCAACATCATTCTTCCCATTAATTCTGATGAGTTTTTAGTGGTGGTGCTCAAGAAGGTTGGGACTACTGCATCTGCTGCAATTTTGTTCATCTGGACTAAGTATTTGAATCTTTCAGTGTATGAGCTCCAGTGCTCAGTGGTTTCATCATACGGTCCCATAGTGCCAAAAACGTCTTGTCATTTTTACTACGGGAAGGTTTGCAATAAGCACAATGTGCCACAAAGTTTTTAGTACAACCTCGCTTCTCTTTTCCCCTTTCAAATGAGGTCATCCTGAGCTCATCCTGTCCCCTTCAGAGTTTTGAAAGGGATGTTGCAAAATTCCTCTAGCTCTCAATTAATGGTCACAGGGTATTTGTTACTTTACTTGCTATTCACAGTAGAGGGAGCACTGATCCAGAACTTTCCGGGAAGCGACGTGGCAAGCTTCTTCTCAGGCTGTTTTCACCAAAATCGCAGTTTAAATTTTGGTTCCTTCGATGGTTGTTGCTATTGTTCAGCTCCCCTCCATTGCCAGTTTTTGTATAGCGACGTCTTTATCATCTTAATGCTTTTTTGGTGGCTGCAACGTGGAGTGATGATTTTACTTGCTCCACCCGATTTCTACACTTCTTTTGCGGGTGTTTGCGAGATGAAACCTGTCTAGAGGGGAGAGAAAAATACTTCTGGAGTAATTTATTAATACCACCCACACCTACATCATCCGAATCAATGTGACAAGGTAGATAGATATTCAGCTTTGCTCACCTGATGCAGGCTGGCATAAACCAAAGAAACAATGGCCTATAGAGGACTGTCCAGGAAAATTAGACCTTCTTAACATTGTCAAATAATTAGAACAGCGAGATGCTGTTCACTGAAGTTTGGTATAACTAAACCAGGTGAAAGGTGGAGATTAGTAGTAGAACAGACAGTTTTAACTAACGTTACAGCTTTGCATACCGCACAACTGAATTCAACAGGCCCATTATCGAGAGAAAGACAAATCTTGTATTGATCTTGCAAATCACACCCAATGCAGGAAACTGACTGGCAAAAAACTGCAATAACTGTGCCTGACTGCTATCAGTATCACTGGACAAGACTGCGACAAGAGTTCCAAAAGAGCCCTGTTGTTTCTTCTGCCAATGTTGTGATAGATATTTACATGTCATATAATTGTCTTGTTTTTATGTTGCAGGGTGACCAATATCATTCTTGTAAACTAACTTTATTAAGAACAGAACAAGAACACATTGTAAGGCCCATGCAGCCTTGCTGCAGTCTACATTTACATGTGCCAGCTGCCCTGTGACCCTGAGGTCAGGTGACCCCAAGAGGCATGTACCGTATTATATCTGTGGTGAACCACTGTAATGGGAGATGTAAGGTAGAACCTGCACTACAGGTTCGCCAGTAGCTCCTGCCGGCTGGCTCCGCCCACGGAGAACGGTATGAATATGTATGACCTCCAGTGCCCTGCCATTTCGCCAGCTGCAGCAGGAGGCCACGCATCTGACTGTAATAAAGCCACAGTTGTACCCAACCTTAGTCTTTGTGCAATTGATCGTGCATCAATTTATTACAGTCAGATTTTCCACAGAATGGATGTCCGAATTAAGCCCGATCGCCAGCAGCTGGATCCGCACTCACCCAACGGCAGAAAAGACTTTACTCACTGGCTAGCATGTTTCGAGGCTTACATCAACGCGGCGGACCCCGCGCCAACGGAGGCTCAGAAGATAAACGTCCTGTACTCCAGACTGAGCTCCAGCATGTTCCCGTTGATCCAAGACGCCACGAATTACACAAAAGCAATGGAACCCCTTAAGGAACACTACGCGCAGAAGACGAACACGCTCTTCGCCAGGCATGTACTTGCCACCCGCCATCTTGTGAGTCCATCGAAGACTTCTGGCGGGCCCTAATCCCACTCGTCCAGGACTGTGACTGTCAGACCGTCACAGCCGCCGAACACTCGAATCTCCTCATACGCGATGCCTTTGTGACGGGGATTGCGTCGGAACGCATCCGGGAACGATTGCTGGAAGGGGCCACGCTCGAACTGGCGGAGACGAAAACCTTGGCGCTCTCCATGACGGTCGCATCCCGTAACGTACAATCGTACCTCTCCCGCCGCGCTGCTTACCCTTCTAACCCTTCCTACCCCCCCTGGACCCCGCCGACGACTTCTTCAGCCGGGGCCCTGCCTTCGCAATATGCCTGCGCCGCACGCCGATCCGCGTACCCCGGGGGTCTCCGCTGCTACTTCTGCGGTCAGCAGAAGCACCCCCGCCAACACTGCCCGGCCCACACTGCCGTTTGTAAAGCCTGCAGTTAAAAAGGGCCACTTCACGGCGGTGTGCCAGGCGATCGCACCCGCTATCGCCCCCTCCCCCACACCAGATGCACAATGGGAGCCGCCATCTTCTCCTCCCGAGTCCATGTGCGACCAATGGGCGCCGCCATCTTGGCCCGACCCCGCAATGTGCGCACCATGGGCGCCGCCATCTTGTCCCGACACCACAATGTGCGCACCATGGGTGCCGCCATCTTGTCCCGACACCACAATGTGCGCACCATGGGTGCCGCCATCTTGTCCCGACACCACAATGTGCGCACCATGGGCGCCGCCATCTTGTCCCGACACCACAATGTGCGCACCATGGGTGCCGCCATCTTGTCCCCCACAGGGCCTCCGGACATCCCAACACCGGAACCGCACACGCTCGCCACCCCAAGCATCCGATGGCTATCCGCAGCTCGCTTCGATGACGCTGGACCAATCTCGCCCGCACAACCTGGACACCGCGTCGATGACGGTTAAAATCAATGGCCACGCGACTTCGTGCCTGCTGGACTCTGGGAGCACCAAAAGCTTTGTTCACCCAGAACGGTAAGGCGCTGGTCCCTCGCGGTCCACCCTGCCAATCAAAGGATCTCCCTAGCCTCCGGATCCCACTCCGTCCCGATCCGAGGCTTTTGTACAGTCACCCTCACGGTCCAGGGCGTAGAATTTAGTAACTTCCACCTCTATGTCCTTCCTAACCTCTGCGCTGCACTCCTGTTGGGCCTGGACTTCCAGTGCAACCTCCAGAGCTTCACCCTCAAATTCGGCGGGCCCTTAACCCCCCTTACCATTTGCGGCCTCGCGACCCTCAAGGTCGATTCCCCGCTCCCTTTATGCCAATCTATCTGTGGATTGCAAGCCTGTTGTCACTAGGAGCAGACGGTACAGCACCGAGGACAAGACCTTCATCAGGTCCGAAGTCCAGAGGCTGCTTAAGGAGGGTATTATCGAGGCCAGCAACAGCCCCTGGAGAGCCCAAGTGGTAGTGGTTAAAACTGGGGAGAAACACAGGATGGTCGTGGACTACAGCCAGACCATCAATCGGTTCATGCAGCTCAACGCGTACCCCCTCCCACGCATATCTGATATGGTCAATCAGATTGCGCAGTACCGGGTCTTCTCAACAATTGATCTGAAATCCGCCTACCACCAGCTCCCCATCCGGAAGTCGGACCGGCCATACACGGTCTTCGAGGCGGACGGTTGCCTATACCACTTCCTTAGGGTCCCTTTCGGTGTCACAAATGGGGTCTCGGTCTTCCAAAGAGATATGGACTGAATGGTCGACCAGTACGGTTTGCGGGCCACCTTTCCGTACTTAGATAATGTCACCATCTGCGGCCACGACCAGCAGGACCACGATGCCAACCTCGATAAATTCCTCCGCACTGCCACTCTTCTCAACCTGACCTACAACAAAGAGAAGTGTGTGTTCAGCACGACCCGGTTAGCCATTCTCGGCTATATAGTCCAAAACCGACTTCTCGGGCCTGACCCCGAGAGCATGCGCCCCCTCATGGAACTTCCCCTCCCCCACTGCCCCAAGGCCCTCAAACGCTGCCTGGGGTTCTTTTCCTACTACGCTCAGTGGGTCCCAAACTATGCGGACAAGGCCCGCCCACTCATTCAGTCCACCCAATTCCCCCTTGCGGTCGAGGCACAACATGCTTTCGCCCGCATCAGAGCAGACATCGCCAAGGCCGGGATGCGCGCAGTGGATGAGTCACTGCCTTTCCTAGTAGAAAGCGACGCTTCAGATTGCCGTCACTCTAAACCAGGCAGGCGGGCCCGTGGCATTCTTTTCCCGCACCCTTCATGCCTCTGAAATTCGACACTCATCCGTCGAGAAGGAGGCCCAAGCTATCGTTGAAGCGGTGCGGCATTGGAGGCATTACCTGGCTGGTAAGTGATTCACTCTTCTTACGGACTAACGGTCGGTAACCTTCATGTTCAATAACACACAGCGGGGAAAGATCAAAAATGATAAAATCTTGCGATGGAGAATCGAGCTCTCCACCTATAATTACGAGATCTTGTATCGCCCCGGTAAACTCAACGAGCCCCCAGACGCCCTCACCCGAGGTACATGTGCCAGCGCACAAGTGGACCAACTCCCCTACACGACAGCCTTTGTCACCCGGGGGTCACTCGATTGTACCATCTGGTCAAAGCTCGCAATCTGCCCTACTCCGTCGAGGAAGTAAGGACAGTCACCAGGGACTGCCGGGTCTGTGCGGAATGCAAGCCGCACTTCTACCGGCCAGACCGTGCACGCCTGGTGAAGGCTTCCTGCCCCTTTGAACGCCTCAGCGTGGATTTCAAAGGGCCCCTCCCCTCCACTGACCGTAACACGTACATCCTCAGTGTGGTCGATGAGTACTCCAGATTCCCCTTCGCCATCCCATGCCCCGATATGACGTCTGCCACCGTCATCAAGGCCCTCAGCACCATCTTTGCTCTGTTCGGTTTCCCTGCCTACATCCACAGTGACAGGGGATCCTCATTCATGAGGGATGAGCTGCGTCAGTTCCTGCTCAGCAGGGGTATAGCCTCCAGCAGGACGACCAGCTACAACCCCCGGGGAAACGGGCAAGTAGAACGGGAGAATGGGACGGTTTGGAGGGCCGTCCAGCTGGCCCTACGGTCCAGGAACCTCTCAGTCTCTCGCTGGCAGGAGGTCCTCCCTGATGCTCTGCACTCCATCCGGTCACTATTGTGCACCGCCACTAATAACACACCCCATGAACGTGTTTTTACCTTCCCCAGGAAGTCCACATCCGGGGTGTTGCTCCCGACTTGGCTCACTGCTCCAGGACCGGTCCTTCTCCGTAGGCACGTCCGACTCCACAAGGCAGACCCCTTGGTGGACAGGGTTCACCTGCTCCACGCCAACCCTCAATATGCCTACGTTGAGTTCCCCGGCGGCCGCCAAGATACTGTCTCACTCAGGGACCTGGCACCGTCAGGTTCCGCACCAACACAACCCCCACCAATGCGCCCCCCACCCCCACCTCCCACTGCGCCGCCAATATTGACCCCACCAGACCAACCCCCTCCCCTTTTCCGCACAAGAGGACGAAGAGGAGTTTGGCACGCTCCCGGAGTTCCCCGATGACTGGCCAGCATCAGCACCGCCACCACCGCCATCGGTGCCACCTCCACCACCGCCAGCACCGACATCGCCGCCACCGTTACGCCGCTCCCAACGTAGCACCAAAGCACCGGACCGGCCGAACCTTTGACGGTCCGAAGCGTCAACATGGACTTTTCTTTCCCTACCACCATTGCACTAATTGTATATAGTTTCACGTCACCTCCGCCGGACTCATTTTTAACAGGGGGTGAATGTGGTGAACCACTGTTGCACCTGTAATAGGAGATGTAAGGTAGGACCTGCACTACAGCTCTCAAACTCGCTGGAGGTGGCCTTCCAGAACATGGAGGCCTACACCTCCGACCACGTGGCACCCTCTGGACCTCATGAGCGCCGCCATCATCCGATTTGAGTGCGGCGCAAGCCTGTGCCGCGCAGCAGCCCGCCAACGCCGGAAGCCCAAAGTGCTACTTTTGCGGCCAGGGTAAGCATCCCAGACAACGCTGCCCTGCGCGGAATGTGACTTGCAATGGGTGTGCGAGGAAGGGCCACTTTGCGAAAGCCTGCCAGGCCCGATCTCTCCCTAAAACTCCTAGGCCCAGCAACACTGACTACTGCCTGTCGGAGCTGCCCCCAGCTGCCGTGCCACCCGCCATGTGCGACCCGTGGGTGCCACCATCTTCGCGCCATCTTCGATTTCGCCCGCCACGTGCGACTCATGGGGGCCTCCATCTTTAACGCCATCTTGTATTCCACCCGCCACACGCGACCACACGCAGCCCTGCTCACCCGGTCGTACGCTGGCTGCCGCTACTTCCGACCGTTCTACCCATCACCTTCCGAAGCCCACCTCCATCACGCTCGACCAGTCCCGGCCTCATCACCTCACAAAATCTACGATGACCATCCGGATCAAGGGGCACGAGACGGCCTGCCTTTCTGACTCCGGGAGCACAGACAGCTTCATTCACCCAGATACGGTAAGGCGCTGCTCCCTCCCAATTTTACCCGTGACCCAGAAAATCTCCCTGGCTTCCGGATCACATTCAGTAGCAATCCGGGGGTACTGTGTCGCGACCCTTACCGTACCGTAGAGTACACTAACTTTAAGCTCTACGTCCTTCCCCATCTCTGCGCTGCCCTATTACTGGGGCTCGACTTCCAGTGCCACCTCCAAAGCCTTACCTTAAAGTTCGGTGGACCCTGCCCCGCCTCACCATCTGTAGCCTCGCGACCCTTAAGGTCGCCCCACCCTCGCTCTTCGCTAACCTCACACCGGACTGTAAGCCCGTCGCTACTGGGAGCAGACGATACAGTGCCCAGGACAGGGCTTTTATCAGGTCGGAGGTCCAGCGACTCCTACGAGAGGGGATCATTGAGGCTAGTACCAGCCCCTGGAAAGCCCAAGTGGTGGTTGTCAAGACTGGGGTTGTCAAGCACCAGATGGTCATCGACTACAGTCAGACCATCAACCGGTACACGCAGCTCGATGCGTACCCCCTCCCCCGCATATCTGACATGGTCAACCAGATTGCGCAGTATTGAGTCTTCACTTGAAGTCCGCGTACCACCAGCTCCCTATCCGCCCAGCAGATGGCCGCCTCTACCACTTCCTCAGGGTTCCCTTCGGAAGTGCTGAATTTGGTGCATTTGAGTGCGATAGTGAGAGTTTGGTGACCGAGGGAGTATAAGGCTTCATTTTTATCTAAAGTTTAGTCTTTCTTTTATTTAGTTAATTAACTTAAAAGTTGCTGTTTGGTTTAGAAGAAGGTGAATTTTCAATAAGCTTTAAACCGGCTTCTACTTGTAGGCACTTGCAGCTGGAGCTTGTTAATTAGTTAATTGGATTAGGCCAGTTTTACAGAAACTAGATTCACAGTATAAAAGTGATCCCCTACAGTGCAGACTTTGTTTCCACTGAGTGCTGAATTTGGTGCATTTGAGTGCGATAGTGAGAGTTTGGTGACCGAGGGAGTTAGGTGAGGAGGGAGTAAGGCGCTCCTTTCATTTTGTTTCCGACATTTCCGCAAAGAGTGCGAAGAGAGCCAGGAGTTTACAGAAAGTGTAGCTGACTGGGAGCAGGGTCGGTGGGCGGAGATCTAGTTAGTCCACAGGGCAGCTATATTCTGTCAGGTAAGAGGGGATGGAGGCTAGGCCAGTTACATGCTCCTCCTGTAGGATGTGGGTGGTGAGGGATATCACCGGTGTCCCCACTGACTATACCTGCGGGAAGTGCACCCAACTTCAGCTCCTCAAAGACCGTGTTAGGGAACTGGAGCTGAAGCTGGATGAACTTCGGATCATCCGGGAGGCAGAGGGGGTGATTGAGAAGAGTTACAAGGAGGTAACCACACCCAAGGTACAGGACAAGAATAGCTGGGTTACAGTCAGGGGGAAAAAAACAAACAGGCAGAAAGTGCAGGGATCCCTCGTGGCCGTTCCCCTTCAAAACAAGTATACCATTTTGGATGCTGTTGGGGGGGATGACCTACCGGGGGAAGGCCCTAGCGGCCAGGTCTCTGGCACTGAGTCTGGCTCTGGGGCTCAGAAGGGAAGGGGGGAGAATAGTAAAGCAATAGTTGTAGGAGATTCAATGGTTAGGGGAATAGATAGGAGATTCTGTGGTCGCGAGCGAGACTCCCGGAAGGTATGTTGCCTCCCGGGTGCCAGGGCCAGGGATGTCTCGGATCGTGTCTTCAGGATCCTTAAGGGGGAGGGTGAGCAGCCAGAAGTCGTGGTGCACATTGGTACCAACGACATAGGTAGGAAAAGGGGTGTGGAGGTAATAAACAAGTTTAGGGAGTTAGGCTGGAAGTTAAAAGCCAGGACAGACAGAGTTGTCATCTCTGGTTTGTTGCCGGTGCCACGTGATAGCGAGGCTAGGAATAGGGAGAGAGTGCAGTTGAACACGTGGCTGCAGGAATGGTGTAGGAGGGAGGGCTTCAGGTATTTGGATAATTGGAGCGCATTCTGGGGAAGGTGGGACCTGTACAAGCAGGACGGGTTGCATCTGAACCAGAGGGGCACCAATATCCTGGGAGGGAGGTTTTCTAGTACTCTTCGGGAGGGTTTAAACTAATTTGGCAGGGGAATGGGAACCGGATTTGTAGTCCAGCAACTAAGGTAGCCGATATTCAGGACGCCAAAGCGTGTAATGAGGCAGTGGGGAAAGGAACACTGACAAAGGAGAGTACTTGCAGGCACGGAGAGGGGTTGAAGTGTGTATACTTCAACGCAAGAAGCATCAGGAATAAGGTGGGTGAACTTAAGGCATGGATCGGTACTTGGGACTACGATGTGGTGGCCATCACGGAAACTTGGATAGAAGAGGGGCAGAAATGGTTGTTGGAGGTCCCTGGTTATAGATGTTTCAATAAGATTAGGGAGGGTGGTAAAAGAGGTGGGGGGGTGGCATTATTAATTAGAGATAGTATAACAGCTGCAGAAAGGCAGTTCGAGGAGTATCAGCCTACTGAGGTAGTATGGGTTGAAGTCAGAAATAGGAAAGGAGCAGTCACCTTGTTAGGAGTTTTCTATAGGCCCCCCAATAGTAGCAGAGATGTGGAGGAACAGATTGGGAAACAGATTTTGGAAAGGTGCAGAAGTCATAGGGTAGTAGTCATGGGCGACTTTAACTTCCCAAATATTGAGTGGAAACTCTTTAGATCAAATAGTTTGGATGGGGTGGTGTTTGTGCAGTGTGTCCAGGAAGCTTTTCTAACGCAGTATGTAGATTGTCCGACCAGAGGAGGGGCAATATTGGATTTAGTACTGGGTAATGAGCCAGGGCAAGTGATAGATTTGTTAGTGGGGGAGCATTTTGGAGATAGTGACCACAATTCTGTGACTTTCACTTTAGTAATGGAGAGGGATAGGTACGTGCAACAGGGCAAGGTTTACAATTGGGGGAAGGGTAAATACGATGTTGTCAGACAAGAATTGAAGTGCATAAGTTGGGAACATAGGCTGGCAGGGAAGGACACAAATGAAATGTGGAACTTGTTCAAGGAACAGGTGCTACGTGTCCTTGATATGTATGTCCCTGTCAGGCAGGGAAGAGATGGTCGAGTGAGGGAACCATGGTTGACAAGAGAGGTTGAATGTCTTGTTAAGAGGAAAAAGGTGACTTATGTAAGGCTGAGGAAACAAGGTTCAGACAGGGCATTGGAGGGATACAAGATAGCCAGGAGGGAACTGAAGAAAGGGATTAGGAGAGCTAAGAGAGGGCATGAACAATCTTTGGCGGGTAGGATCAAGGAAAACCCCAAGGCCTTTTACACATATGTGAGAAATATGAGAATGACTAGAGCGAGGGTAGGTCCGATCAAGGACAGTAGCGGGAGATTGTGTATTGAGTCTGAAGAGATAGGAGAGGTCTTGAACGAGTACTTTTCTTCTGTATTTACAAATGAGAGGGGCGATATTGTTGGAGAGGACAGTGTGAAACAGATTGGTAAGCTCGAGGAAATACTTGTTAGGAAGGAAGATGTGTTGGGCATTTTGAAAAACTTGAGGATAGACAAGTCCCCCGGGCCTGACGGGATATATCCAAGGATTCTATGGGAAGCAAGAGATGAAATTGCAGAGCCGTTGGCAATGATCTTTTCGTCCTCACTGTCAACAGGGGTGGTACCAGGGGATTGGAGAGTGGCGAATGTCGTGCCCCTGTTCAAAAAAGGGACTAGGGATAACCCTGGGAATTACAGGCCAGTTAGTCTTACTTCGGTGGTAGGCAAAGTAATGGAAAGGGTACTGAAGGATAGGATTTCTGAGCATCTGGAAAGACACTGCTTGATTAGGGATAGTCAGCACGGATTTGTGAGGGGTAGGTCTTGCCTTACAAATCTTATTGAATTCTTTGAGGAGGTGACCAAGCATGTGGATGAAGGTAAAGCAGTGGATGTAGTGTACATGGATTTTAGTAAGGCATTTGATAAAGTTCCCCATGGTAGGCTTATGCAGAAAGTAAGGAGGCATGGGATAGTGGGAAATTTGGCCAGTTGGATAACGAACTGGCTAACCGATAGAAGTCAGAGAGTGGTGGTGGATGGCAAATATTCAGCCTGGATCCCAGTTACCAGTGGCGTACCGCAGGGATCAGTTCTGGGTCCTCTGCTGTTTGTGATTTTCATTAATGACTTGGATGAGGGAGTTGAAGGGTGGGTCAGTAAATTTGCAGATGATACGAAGATTGGTGGAGTTGTGGATAGTAAGGAGGGCTGTTGTCGGCTGCAAAGAGACATAGATAGGATGCAGAGCTGGGCTGAGAAGTGGCAGATGGAGTTTAACCCTGAAAAGTGTGAGGTTGTCCATTTTGGAAGGACAAATATGAATGCGGAATACAGGGTTAACGGTAGAGTTCTTGGCAATGTGGAGGAGCAGAGAGATCTTGGGGTCTATGTTCATACATCTTTGAAAGTTGCCACTCAAGTGGATAGAGCTGTGAAGAAGGCCTATGGTGTGCTCGCGTTCATTAACAGAGGGATTGAATTTAAGAGCCGTGAGGTGATGATGCAGCTGTACAAAACTTTGGTAAGGCCACATTTGGAGTACTGTGTACAGTTCTGGTCGCCTCATTTTAGGAAGGATGTGGAAGCTTTGGAAAAGGTGCAAAGAAGATTTACCAGGATGTTGCCTGGAATGGAGAGTAGGTCTTACGAGGAAAGGTTGAGGGTGCTAGGCCTTTTCTCATTAGAACGGAGAAGGATGAGGGGCGACTTGATAGAGGTTTATAAGATGATCAGGGGAATAGATAGAGTAGACAGTCAGAGACTTTTTCCCCGGGTGGAACAAACCATTACAAGGGGACATAAATTTAAGGTGAAAGGTGGAAGATATAGGAGGGATATCAGAGGTAGGTTCTTTACCCAGAGAGTAGTGGGGGCATGGAATGCACTGCCTGTGGAAGTAGTTGAGTCGGAAACATTAGGGACCTTCAAGCAGCTATTGGATAGGTACATGGATTACGGTTAAATGATATAGTGTAGATTTATTTGTTCTCAAGGGCAGCACGGTAGCATTGTGGATAGCACAATTGCTTCACAGCTCCAGGGTCCCAGGTTCGATTCCGGCTTGGGTCACTGACTGTGCGGAGTCTGCATGTCCTCCCCGTGTCTGCGTGGGTTTCCTCCGGGTGCTCCGGTTTCCTCCCACAATCCAAAGATGTGCTGGTTAGGTGAATTGGCCAATGATAAATTGCCCTTAATGTCCAAATTGACCTTGGTGTTGGGTGAAGGTGTTGAGTTTGGGTAGGGTGCTCTTTCCAAGAGCCGGTGCGGACTCAAAGGGCCGAGTGGCCTCCTTCTGCACTGTAAATTCAATGATAATCTATGATTAATCTAGGACAAAGGTTCGGCACAACATCGTGGGCCGAAGGGCCTGTTCTGTGCTGTATTTTCTATGTTCTATGTTCTATGTTCGGCGTCACCAATGGGGTCTCGGTCTTCCAACAAGAAATAGATCGAATGGTTGACCAATACGGGCTGCGGGCCACATTCCCGTACTTAGATAATGTCACCATCTGCGGCCATGACCAGCAGGACCATGACGAAAACCTCCGGCACTTTCTCCACACCGCTAAACTCCTGAACTCACCTACAATAAGGAAAAATGCGTTTTCCGCACAACCCGCCTTGCCATCCTTGGCTACGTTGTGGAAAACTGAGTCCTAGGGCCTGACCCCGACCGCATGCGCCCCCTCCTGGAACTCCCCCTCCCACACTGCCCCAAGGCCCTGAAGAGATGCCTGGGGTTCTTCTCTTACTATGCACCATGGGCCCCCAATTATGCGGACACGGCCCACCCACTTATTAAATCCACCATTTTTCCCCTGACAGCTGAGGCCCGCCTGGTCTTCAACCGAATCAAGGCAGATATTGCCAAAGCCGCGATGCACGCTGTGGATGAGTCCATTCCGTTCCGGTGGAGAGCGATGCGTCGGACTTTGCGCTGGCCGCTACCCTCAACCAGGCGGGCAGGCCCGTGGCTTTCTTCTCCCGTAGCCTCCATACCTCCAAAATTCGATACTCCTCCGTCGAAAAGGAAGCCCAAGCCATTGAAGAAGCTGTGCGACATTGGAGGCATTACCTGGCCGGCAGAAGATTCACTCTCCTCACCGACCAACGGTCGGTTGCCTTCATATTTAGTAACACAGAGCGGGGCAAAATCAAGAACGACAAGATTCTGATCGAGCTCTCCACCTACAACTACGAACCGGGATCGAACCTGGGACCTCGGTGCCGTGAGGCAGCAGTGCTAACCCACTGCGCCACCGTGCTGCCCAGGGCTCAGATTAATTTTGCTGGTCCTTCAGTGGAACCACTTCTCCTGTGTACTACCCTCGATGGCCTTAAGGGACCAATATGTCGCTGGCACCAATGAGCCTGCTGTCCCAGTGTCAACTTCCATCCTTACTAGCTGTCCATCAGCAGTGGAGTGACACAGTATCAGTGTGTATTACCAGCAATGACTAGCAGATTCCGTGATAATTCTTCCTCTGACTTGGGTCGCTTTGCTTTTCTCGATCCTTTTGTACTGCATGGATGTGGTAGTCACTACTGTTGTATTATATTGTATATACTGCACTGCATAGAAGGGTATTACGGTAAGGCCCCTGTACTACAGGTACGGTGGTAGATCTCTGCCTGCTGGCTCCGCCCAGTAGGCGGAGTATAAATGTGTGTGTTCTCCGAACTGCAGCCATTTCGACAGCAGCTGTAGGACGCCACACATCTCTGTGTAATAAAGCCTCGATTGCTCTCTACTCTTGTCTCGTCGTAGTTGATAGTGCATCAGTGAGGTACCCCACCCTCCCTGCAGACTGGCATCTGGAGAACTTATTATCAATTTATTACACAGAGATTTTACAAAGATGGATCTCCGCATCAAGCCGGATCGCCTGCAGCTGCATCCTCAAGCAGACAACGCCAAAAATGACTTCACACATTGGCTAGCTTGCTTTGAAGCATACATCGGATCTGCGCCAGACCCAATCCCAGAAGCACAGAAGCTCCAGATTCTGTACACGCGGCTGAGCTCCGATGTCTTTCCCCTCATCCAGGACGCGCCTACCTACGCAGAGGCCATGGTGCTACTGAAGGAGAATTACGCTCAGCAGACCAACAAGATCGACGCCAGGCACCTCCTGTCCACGCGGCACCAACTTCCTGGTGAGTCTGTGGAAAGTTTCTGGCTTGCCCTGCTCGCCCTGGTGAGAGACTGTTATTGCCAGGTCGTTTTGGCCGCTGAACATTCTAACCTGCTAATGAGAGACGCATTCATTACAGGCATAGGGTCGGCCTACATCCGCCGGCGCCTCTTAGAAGGGGCTACGCTTGACCTTGTGGCGATCAAGAGACTAACGCTCTCGCGCACAGTCGCAACGTACAGGCATATGCCCCCGACCGCATGGCTCACCCCTCCTGGGCATCGTGGACACCGCCAGCGGCCACACCATCGTGGACCCCATCAGCGACCGCCCCCAGCCATCCCCACGCCTGCATCGCGCGGCAGCCAACCAACCCCGGGGGACCCAAGTGCCACTTCTGCGGACAGACAAAACAGACAAAACAGCGCTGCCCGGCGCGGAGCGCGCTCTGCAAGGCCTGCAGTAAGAAAGGACATTTTGCTGCAGTGTGCCAGGACCGCTCAATCGCTGCTATTGTCCCTGCACCCCCTGCGTGCGGCCAGTGGGCGCTGCCATCTTCCTCGCCTCAGACCACGTGCGGCCCGTGGGCACCGCCATATTGCTCCCCTCACAATACATGCGGCCCGTGGGCGCCGCCATCTTGCTTGCCTCACAACCAATGGGCGGAGCTATCTTGCCTGCCCCAGGACACATGCGGCCCGAGGGCGCCGCCATCTTGCCTGCCTCAGGACACGTGCGGCCCGTGGGCCCCGCCATCTTCCCCGCCTCAGGACCACTGCCCGTCGGGCACCTCATCGTGCCGCTCATCGCCTGCAACCGCCAACGACCTGCAGAGTCTCGCCTCGGTCACAATCGACCAGTCCTGACCGCACAACCTCGCGACAGCGTCAACAAAGGTGAAGGTCGACGGGCATGAGATATCCTGCCTTCTGGAGTCCGGGAGCACTGAGAGCTTCATCCACCTCGATACAGTAAGGCGCTGCTCCCTCGCGGTACACCCTATTAACCAAAGAATCTCCCTGGCCTCCGGATCCCAATCCGTGGTGGTCCGGGGGTACTGCATCGCCACCCTCACCATCCAGGATGTAGAGTTTAGCGGCTTCCGGCTCTACGTCCTCCCCAACCTCTGCGCTGCCTTGCTACTCAGCCTGGACTTCCAGTGCAACCTCCAGAGCCTAACGCTGAAATTTGGCGGGCCCCTACCATCCCTTACTGTATGTGGCCTCATGACCCTTAAGGTCGACCTGCCTTCTCTGTTTGCAAACCTCACCCCGGATTGCAAACCTGTCGCCACCGGGAGCAGATGGTACAGCGCCCAGGACAGGACCTTCATCAGGTCTGAGGTCCAGCGGCTGCTGCGGGAAGGTATCATCGAGGCCAGCAACAGCCCCTGGAGAGCCCAAGTGGTAGTGGTGAAAATGGGGGAGAAAAACAGGATGGTCGTTGACTACAGTCAGACCATCAATCGGTACATGCAGCTCGACGCGTACTCCCTCCCATGCATATCTGATATGGTCAATCAGATTGCACAGTACCGGGTCGTCTCGACAGTGGACCTGAAATCTGCCTACCACCAGCTCCCCATTCACAAGGCACACCGCCCGTACACCGCGTTTGAAGCAGACGGCCGCATTTACCATTTCCTTAGGGTTCCCTTTGGCATCACTAATGGGGTCTCGGTCTTCCAATGGGAGATGGACCGAATGGTTGACCGGTACGGGCTGAGGGCCACTTTCCCGTACCTGGACAACATCACCATCTGCGGCCACGTCCAGCAGGACCACGACACTAACCTTTCCAAATTTCTCCACAACGCCAAACTCCTCAACCTAACCTACAACAAGAAGTGTGTGTTCAGCACAAACCGATTAGTCATCCTCGGCGATGTGGTTCAGAACGGAGTCCTAGGGCCTGACCCCGATCACATGAGCCCCCTCATGGATCTCCCCCTTCTCCACTGCCCCAAGGCCCTCAAACGATGCCTGGGGTTCTTTTCATACTATGCCCAGTGGGTCCCTAACTATGCGGACAAGGCCCGCCCACTCATCCACTCCACCGATTTCCCACTGACGGCCGAGGCTCACCAGGCCTTCAACCGTATCAAGGCCGACATCGCCAAGGCCGCGATGCACGCGGTCGACGAGACGCTCCCCTTCCAAGTCGAGAGCGATGCATCAGACATCGCTCTGGCCGCCACCCTCAACCAGGCAGGCAGGCTCGTGGCATTCTTTTCCCGCACCCTCCACGCCTCCGAAATTCGGCACTCCTCTGTCGAAAAGGAGGCCCAAGCTATCGATGAAGCTGTGCGGCACTGGAGGCATTACCTGGCCGGCAGGCGATTCACTCTCCTCACAGACCAGCGGTCGGTTGCCTTCATGTTTAACAACACACAGCGGGGCAAGATCAAAAATTATAAGATCTTGCGGTGGAGGATCGAGCCCTCCACCTTTAATTGCGAGATTTTGTATCGCCCCAGTAAGCTCAACGAGCCCCCCGATGCCCTATCCCGAGGTACATGTGCCAGCGCACAAGTGGACCGACTCCGGACCCTGCATGACGATCTCTGTCACCCAGGGGTCACCCGCTTTTATCACTTCATTAAGGCCCGCAATCTGCCCTACTCCAGCGAGGAAGTCAGGGCTATCACCAGAGACTGCCAGGTCTGCACGGAGTGTAAACTGCACTTCTACCGGCCAGACCGTGCGCGCCCAGTGAAGGCCTCCCGCCCCTTTGAACGCCTCAGCGTGGTCTTCAAAGGGCCCCTCCCCTCCACCGCAACACATATTTTCTCAATGTGGTCTTCGAATATTCCAGATTCCCCTTCGTCATCCCATGCCCCGATATGACGTCTGCCACCGTCATCAAAGCCCTCAACACCATTTTCGCTCTGTTCGGTTTCCCCGCCTACGTCCACAGCGACCGGGGATCCTCATTTATGAGCAATGAGCTGCGCCAGTACCTGCTCAACAGGGGCATTGCCTCGAGAAGGACGACCAGCTTCAACCCCGTGGAAACGGGCAGGTGGAGCAGGAGAATGGGATGGTCTGGAAGGCCGTCCAGCTGGCCCTACGGTCCAGAAATCTCCCAGCCTCCCGCTGGCAGGAGGTCCTCCCCGAAGCACTTCACTCCATTCGGTTGTTCCTGTGCACAGCAACTAACGAAACCCCCCCATGAACATCTCTTTGCCTTCCCAAGGAAGTCCACCTCCGTGGTTTCGCTCCCAACCTTGCTGGCAGCTCCAGGACCTGCTCTCCTCTGCAAGCACGTGCGGCTCCACAAGGCGGACCCGTTGGTTGAGCGGGTACAGCTATTCCACGCAAACCCGCAGTACGCCTACGTAGCGTACTCCGACGGCCACCAAGGCACAGTCTCCCTCAGGGACCTGGCACCAGCTGGGTCCCCACACCCCCCCCTCTGTCCCGGCGCCACCCTCCCTTCCCCCAGCGCACCCCACCACAGCCCCGCTCCAGGACAATCCGTCCTCCCCTTGGTCCCACCCGGGGATGAAGAGGATGTCGACACGCTCCCTGAGTCACCAATGACCGAGCCGACGCCTGACTCGCCACCAGCACTGCGGCGCTCTCAACGACGGATCAAGGCGCCCGACCGTCTAAATTTGCAAACTTCTCTGAAATTTTAATGACAACCTGTATGTAAATAGTTTTCCACCACCCCCGCTGGACTCATTTTTAACAAGGGGTGAATGTGGTAGTCACCACTGTTGTATTATATTGTCTTTACTGCACTGCATACGAGGGTATTACGGTAAGGCCCCTGTACTACAGGTACGGGGGTAGATCTCTGCCTGCTGGCTCCGTCCAGTAGGCGGAGTATAAATGTGTGTGTTCTCCGAACTGCAGCCATTTTGACAGCAGCTGTAGGATGCCACACATCTCTGTGTAATAAAGCCTCGATTGCTCTCTTCTCTCATCTCGTCGTAATTAATAGTACATCAATGGACATTCCTCCTTTTATTTTATTTAAATGCTGCCTTGGTTTGTTCTTGCTTCTTATTTTTACTTTGAGCTTGCTATTTTTTCCTGCAGGCATGCTCAATGTGCCCTTCCCCCCACAGCTTTCCATGTACCATGGGCTGGATTCTCCCTCTCGCTGCACCAGATTTCTGGCTCAGCACGCCGGCGGGATGCTCCGTTTCACCTGCTGGTCAATGGGGTTTCCCATTGTAGGGCAGCCCCACGCCTTCGGGAAACCCCCGGGCTGCTGGCAAAATGGAGAAACTCGATGGCGGAGAATCCAGACCCATGTCTTTACACCAACGTTCAGCAGCAGAATGCCCAGGCTTTGCATGTCAGTAACAGGTGCGAATCCCGAGATTGTTGAGTGCCGATTCAGCAGCCATTTTGTGTATTTGAGTACACAAACTTGCTGAACTTCCTTTGCAGCCCGCTCCATAGAAACAGCAATTTCCATATCCTTCTGCAGAGTAAGATCAGTGTTCTTCAAACTTTTTTTCCGGGGACCCATTTTTACCAACCGGCCAAACTTCGGGACCCAACCCGGCCGACCTTCGCGACCCACGCCCGCCGATCTGCGCGACCCACCATTTTCTCTTACCTTGATTGCTGCTGACAAAAATGGAGGAAATGGTTTTGGGTCCCTTTGGCCCTCGTACACGCTCCTCCAATGGAACCTGTTGGATGAAGGTGAAGCCTTCTGGTGTCGGAAAGTATGAAGTCTCCATCCGTCCAAAGTTCTGAATTTCTTTCCTGTAAAATTTTATCAAATAACCCCCCCCCCCCCGAATGTGTAAAAAAAATAATAAAATGAGTAAAATAAATTTTTTTAAATGAATAAAACCCCCCGAACTTGTAAAAAAAAAGAATAAAATAAATGAAAAAAATAAAAATTAAATGAATCAAATAAATGAATAAATGAATAAAAACCACTACCGAACTTGCAAAACAAAAAGCTGCAACTGTTTAAAAAAATAGCGGCTGCACTGCGCTTGCATTCCCGGTTATCCGCACGCATGCGCAATGCAGCCAAATTTTTTTTTTTTTAACATGTTCACGGCCGCTTGCAGCCGGTGTTATGAAAAGCCGGATGCTGCGCGGGGATTTGCGCGATCGGGAGCGCTGTGGACAGCGGCTCCGCGACCGTCCCTACACCCGCCCGTGACCCACCTGCGGGTTGCGCCCCCGACTTTGAAGAACACCAAGTAAGATTACTCTCAGTTAGCATTGACCACTGATGCGACCATCAATTCACACGAAACAAGGAGTAGAAGTAAACTGTAGCTTTAATCGACTAGAACAGTGCCTGCCTGCCTGCGACTGCTCTGCTACTGGGAGCCGCCTACAGGGCTACTGCTCTTTATACCTCCCCTCAAGGGGAGGAGCCAGGGGCAGAGCCCACAAAGGCACCAAAGTGATACATCACAGGTAATACCTTACAATGGTCCATAGGTGGAGCCCTCATGGGCAACAGCGTGATACATGGTGAATGGTTGATGCAATACATTCTCCACATTCACCCCCTGTTAAAAAATGAAGTCCGGCGGGGGTGAAGGGTTCACAAGTTCAGCCTGTCTGGCGCCCGGATCGTGCGCTGTGATCGCCAGAGCTCTGGTATTGCAGCTGGCCCGAGTGTCGAACTCATCCGTGCGGGTGTGGGTCATGACGTTGCCGCTGCGTTGGACTCCGGGAGCATGTCTTCCGGAGCTTGTTCATGTGGGTTGGTGAAGAGGGAATGGGGGGCAGGAGGCAGTGCAGGTGCCATGTAGGGGTGGGGGCGCTGGTCAGCATAGGTTGGGTGGGGTAAGTTGGTGTGGCAGTGGTAGTGGAGCCTGCGGGCGCTAGTTCCCGGATGGAAACCGTATCCTGTCGGCCGTCGGGGTGTTCTATGTTTGCGAACTGGGGGTTGGTGTGTAGGAGTTGGACCCTCTCAACCAGGGGGTTGGACTAATGGCTCCTTAAATCAACATCTGACATGTGGGAGGCTTTCAAGTGTCAGTTGAAAGGAATTCAGGACCGGCATGTTCCTGTGAGGAAGAAGGATAAATACGGCAAATTTCGGGAACCTTGGATAACGAGAGATATTGTAGGCTTCGTCAAAAAGAATAAGGAGGCATTTGTCATGGCTAGAAGGCTGGGAACAGACGAAGCCTGTGTGGAATATAAGGAAAGTAGGAAGGAACTTAAGCAACGAGTCAGGAGGGCTAGAAGGGGTCACGAAAAGTCACTGGCAAATAAGGTTAAGGAAAATCCCAAGGCTTTTTACACGTACATAAAAGCAAGAGGGTAGCCAGGGAAAGGGTTGGCCCACTGAAGGATAGGCAAGGGAATCTATGTGTGGAGCCAGAGGAAATGGACAAGGTACGAAATGAATACTTTGCATCAGTATTCACCAAAGAGAAGAAATTGGTAGATGTTGAGTCTGGAGAAGGGTGTGTAGATAGCTTGGGTCACATTGAGATCCAAAAAGACGAGGTGTTGGGTGTCTTGAAAAATATTACGGTAGATAAATCTCCAGGGCCTGATGGGATCTACCCGAGAATACTGAAGGAGGCTAGAGAGGAAATTGCTGAGGCCTTGACAGAAATCTTTGGATCCTCACTGTCTTCAGTTGATGTCCCGGAGAACTGGAGAATAGCCAATGTTGTTCCTTTGTTTAAGAAGGGTAGCAAGGATAATCCAGGGAACTACAGGCCAGTGAGCCTTACGTCACTGGTAGGGAAATTACTGGAGAGAATTCTTCGAGACAGGATCTACTCCCATTTGGAAGCAAATGGACGTATTAGTGAGAGGCAGCATGGTTTTGTGAAGTGGAGGTCGTTCTCACTAACTTGATAGAGTTTTTCAAAGAGGTCACAAAGATGATTGATGCAGATAGGGCAGTGGATGTTGCCTATATGGACTTCAGTAAGGCCTTTGACAAGGTCCCTCATGGTAGACTGGTACAAAAGGTGAAGTCACATGGGATCAGGGGTGAGCTGGCAAGGTGGATACAGAACTGGCTAGGTCATAGAAGGCAGAGAGTAGCAATGGAAAGGTGCTTTTCTAATTGGAGGGTTGTGACAAGTGGTGTTCCGCAGGGATCAGTGCTGGGACCTTTGCTGTTCGTAGTACATATAAATGATTTGGAGGAAAATGTAACTGGTCTGATTAGTAAGTTTGCAGACGACACAAAGGTTGGTGGAATTGCGGATAGCGATGAGGACTGTCAGAGGATACAGCAGGATTTACACCGTTTGGAGACTTGGGTGGAGAGATGGCAGATGGAGTTTAATCCGGACAAATGTGAGGTAATGCATTTTGGAAGGTCCAATGCAGGTAGGGAATATACAGTGAATGGTAGAACCCTCAAGAGTATTGAAAGTCAGAGAGATCTAGGTGTACAGGTCCACAGGTTACTGAAAGGGGCAGCACAGGTGGAGAAGTTAGTCAAGAAGGCATACGGCATGCCTGCCTTCATTGGCCGGGGCATTGAGTATCAGAATTGGCAAGTAATGTTGAAACTGTATAGAACCTTAGTTAGGCCACACTTGGAGTATAGTGTTCAATTCTGGTCGCCACACTACCAGAAGGATGTGGAGGCTTTAGAGAGGGTGCAGAAGAGATTTACCAGGTGGTTGCCTGATATGGACGGCATTAGATATGAGGAGCGGTTGAACAAACTCGGTTTGTTCTCACTGGAACGACAGAGGTTGAGGGGCGACCTGATAGAGGTCTACAAAATTGTGAGGGGCATAAACAGAGTGGATAGTCAGAGGCTTTTCCCCAGGGTAGAGGGGTCAATTACTAGGGGGCATAGGTTTAAGGTGCGAGGGGCAAGGTTTAGAGGAGATGTACGAGGCAAGTTTTTTACACAGAGGGTAGTGGGTGCCTGGAACTCGCTGCCGGAGGTGGTGGAAGAAGCAGGGACAATAGTGACATTTAAGGGACATCTTGACAAATACATGAATAGGATGGGAATAGCGGGATACAGACCCAGGAAGTGTAGAAGATTGTAGTTCCATCGGGCAGCATGGTCGGCACGGACTTGTTCTTTGCTCTTTGACGTGTTTGCGGAGTAGGACCGGCCCCGGTGTCTTCAGCCAGGATGGAAGCGAGGCCCTGGAGGTGGATTTCCTGGGGAAAACAAACAGGCGGTCATGAGGGGTCTCGTTGTGGCCGTGCAAAGGAGGGACCTAATGGAGTGAAGCGCGTCGAGGAGGACCTCCTGCCAGTGGGAAACTGGGAGATTCCTAGACTGTAGGGCCAGGAGGACGGTCTTCCAGACCGTTGTGTTCTCCCTCTCCACCTGCCTGTTTCCCCTGGGGTTATAAATGGTAGTCCAGCTCAAGGCGATGCCCTTACTGAGCAGGTACTGACGCAGTTCGTTGCTCATGAACGATGAGCCCCGGTCACTGTGAACATATGTGGGGAAACCAAACAGGGTGAAGACACTATGCAGGGCTTTAATGACAGTGGCAGCGGTCATGTGGGGGCAGGGGATTGCAAAGGGAAAGCATAAGAATTTGTCAATGACGTTGAGGAAATATGTGTTGAGGTTGGTGGAGGGGAGGGGCCCTTTGAAATCGATACTGAGGCGCTCAAAGGGCTGGGATGCCTTTACCAGGTGGGCCTTATCCGGACGATAGAAGTGCGCCTTGCACTCCGCGCAGATCGGGCAGTCCCTGGTCATGGCTCTGACCTCCTCAGTGGAGTAGGGAAGGTTGTGGGCCTAGATGTAGTGGAGAAGCCGGGTGACACCTGGTTGGCAGAGGTCAGCGTGGACAGCCCGGAGACGGCCCTCTTGCGCGCTGGCGCATGTGCCACGGGACAGGGCATCTAGGGGCTCGTTGAGCTTCCCAGGGCTATATACTATATCGTAGTTATAGGTGGAGAGTCCGATCCTCCACCTCAGGATCTTATCGTTCTTTACTTTGCCCCGCTGCGTATTGTCAAACATGAAGGCTACCGATCGTTGGTCGGCGACGAGGTAAACCTCCTACCAGCGAGGTAGTGCCTCCAGTGCCACATGGCCTCCACGATGGCTTGGGCTTCTTTTTCGACCGGAGAGTGTCAAAATTCAGAGGCGGTGAGGGTGCGTGAAAAAAATGCTGCTGGCCTGCCTGCCTGATTGAGGGTAGCGGCGAGGGCGACCTCTGATGCGTCGCTCTCCACCTGGAAGGGGACGGACTCGTCCACCACGCGCATTGTGGCTGTGGCAATGTCCGCCTTGATGCAGCTGAAGGCCTGGCGGGCCTCGGCCGCCAGTGGGAAGGTGGTGGCCTTGATTAGTGGGTGGGCTTTGTCCGCATAGTTGGGGACCCACTGGGCGTAATAGGAAAAGGGTCTTGGGGCAGTGGCGAAGGGGGAGGTGCAGGAGGGGGCGCATAGGGTCAGGGTTGGGTCTCAGAACACCGATTTCCACGACGTAGCCGAGGATGGCTAGCCTGGTTGTGCGGAAAACGCATTTCTCCTTGTTGTATATGAGGTTAAGGGTTTGGGCAGTCTGGAGAAATCTCTGGAGGTTGGCATCGTGGTCCTGCTGATCATGGCTGCAGGTGGTGACGTTGTCCAAGTCTGGAAACGTGGCCCGCAGCACGTTCGGTCCATGGTTCTTTGAAAGACCGAGACCCTGTTTGTGACACCAAAGGGGACCTGGAGGAAGTGGAAGAGGCAGCCGTCTGCCTCAAAGGCCATGTAGTGGCGGTCCTCCGGGCAGATTGGGAGCTGGTGATACGCAGCCTTCAGATCCACCGTGGAGAACGCCCGGTAGTGCGCGATCTGGTTAACCATGTCTGCGATCCCGAGAAAGGGGTACGCATCAAGATGCGTGTACCGGTTTATGGTTTGGCTGTAATCTACAACCATGCGGTTCTTTTCCCCAGTCCTGACGACCACCACCTAAGCTCTCCAGGGGCTATTGCTGGCCTCAATGATCCCCTCCTGCAAGAGTCGTTGGACCTCGGACCTGATAAAAGTCCTGAATGCTATACCGCCTGCTTCTGGTGGCGACTGGCTTACAGTCGGCGGTGAGGTTTGCGAAGAGCGGGGGAGGGTCGACTTTTAGTGTCGCGAGGCTACATACAGTGAGTGGGGGTAGGGACCCGCCGAATTTCGGGGTCAGGCTCTTGAGGTTGGAGCGCAGAGGTCAGGGAGTACATATAGCTTAAAATCGGCGTACTTGGCGCCCTGTATTACTAGGGTTGCGGTAGTGCACCCCCGGATCTGCACCGAGTGCGACCCAGAAGCGAGGGAGATGGTTTGGTGTGCCGGGAAGATTGGGAGCGAGCAGCGTCTTACCATGTCTGGGTGAATAAAGCTCTCCATGCTCCCGGAGTCGAACAGGCAAGGTGTTTTGTGTCCATTTATTCGGACGGTCATCATGGAGCTCTGGAGGTGTTTGAGTCGCGACTGGTCCAGGGTGACCGCAATGAGTTGCGGGTAGCCGGTGTGGTCGGAGGTGCTGGGGTGGTCCCAAGATGGCTGCTGCCGTTGGTCTCACATGTCGGACGGCGAGGAAGATGGCGTCCAAGATGGCGGCACCCACGGGTCGCACGTGGCGGGTCGCATGTGTGAGGATGGCCAAGATGGTGGCCCCCGTGAGTCGCCCATGTTGTGCGGGCTTGAAGATGGCTGCCCCACGGACAGCATGAGGCCGATGACGCATCTGGGGGCGGAGTCGGCAGGCAAGCTGCTACACTGCGGGATCAGCGGGCCTGTGAGCCTGAGGGTCGGGCCTGCGATTTTGAGGGTTTGGACCTGGCCAGGCAAACCTTAGCAAAATGTCCTTTTTTCCAGCAGTCGCTGCAGTTCACGTTTCGGGCTGGGCAGCGCTGCCTGGGGTGATGCTGGTCGCAGAAATAGCAGGGTAGCCCCACGTGTTGGGCGGGCTGCAGTGCGGCACAGGCCTGGGGTGCTCTTTGGTCGGGGGTCCATGAGGGGGCCACGTGATCAGACGGGAACGCATTGAGGCTTTGGAACGCTACTTCTAGGGAGGAGGCTAGCTTTACCGTCTCTTCCAGGTCTAGGGCACCCTTCTTGAGTAGGCGCCATCTCACGTAGCTGGACCGGACTCCAGCTAAGTAGGCATCCCGGACTGCAAGGTCCATATGTTGAGTGGCCGTAACGGCTTGGTAGTTGCAACTTCGCGCAAGGATTTTGAGGTCGCGTTGGTACTCCCCCAGTGATTCCCCGGGGCGTTGGCAGCGCGTAGTGAGGAGATGCCGCGCGTACACCTCGTTCACTGGCCTTACATATAGGCGCTTCAACATCGCGAGCGCATCTGCATAGGTGGAAGCTTCCTCGAGTTGAACAGAGATTCTTTGGCTCACCCGGGCGTGGAGGAGGCTCAGCTTCTGATCATCGGAGACGGAAGGCGAGGAGGAGGCTGCGAGGTAGGCCTCGAAACAGCGGAGCCAGTGTGAAAAAAAACCCTTTCGCCTCCGCGGCTTGCGGGTCGAGTTCCAGTCGGTCAGGTTTGAGGGCCGATGCTATTGTGATGTTGTAGTCGATTAAATTGATGCAACCATCAATTCACACGAAACAAGGAGTAGAAGTAAACTGTGGCTTTAATTGACTAGTACAGTGACTGCCTGCAACTGCTCTGCTACTGGGAGCCGCCTACAGGGCTACTGCTCTTTATACCTCCCCTCAAGGGTAGGAGCCAGGGGCGGAGCCCACAAAGGCACCAACATGATACATCACGTAATACCTTACAATGGTATTACCATTGGGCAGCACGGTAGCATAGTGGTTAGCACAATTGCTTCACAGCTCCAGAGTTCCAGGTTCGATTCCAGCTTGGGCCACTGTCTGTGAGGAGTCTGCACATCCTCCCCGTGTGTGCGTGGGTTTCCTCCGGTTGCTCCGGTTTCCTCCCACAGTCCAAAGATGTGCAGGTTAGGTGGATTGGCCATGATAAATTGCCCTTAGCGTCCAAAATTGCCCTTAGTGTTGGGTTGGGTTACTGGGTTATGGGGATAGGGTTGACCTTAGGTAGGGTGCTCTCTCCAAGAGCCGGTGCAGACTCGATGGGCCGAATGGCCTCCTTCTGCACTGTAAATCCTATGGTAATGATCCATAGGTGGAGCCCTCATGGGCACCAGTATGATACAGTTACATACATGGTCAATGGTTAATGCAACACATTCACCATATTCACAAACCGATCTGTCCCAAATATTTGTTGTTCAGCACATCTTTGAACTTATAATATTCTGCAAGTTTTTTAAGCACAGCCATGAATTACGTGATTGACTCCCCCCTTCTTTGTTTCTTTTATGGAATCTAAAGTGCTCTCCAATCTCTGCAGGTTTCAGCAGAAAATGTGCTTACAAAATATCTACAATCTGCTTGTACATCTTAATGTCTGGCTTGTCAGGTTGCATTAAACTACGGAGGAGATTAAACATTCCTCCCCCCCCCACCCCCCCCATCACGCTCAGGAAAGTGGGCACCATAATATCTTTAGCTATTTTATTTGCCTCCGCGAAATAGTCAAACTGTTCAGTATAGGAGCTACATTGCTCCACATTTTCACCAGAGGTCCCACGATGCCGAAAACTCCCACCATTTTCTACGAATGGAGGTTTCCCGTATTCACACTTCGCAACCGCGGTTTCAGCAGCTACCTTAATTCCCTCACACACAAGACAACAACCCCAGCTTGAGCCTCTTATTTATCACAGATAACTGTATAATCTGTTCTGCAGTCAGATTATCATTACTCATGTCCACCTAGCCTGTTAGTTCTCCATTGCATGTGTCACACCTGATGAAAAGTTTTCCTTTCTAACTTTATTTTCCCAACTTTTCTCGCTAAATTTCTTCTTCCTAGGTGGCTAGCCAGCCTTACATTCGTAGTCCTCATCATCAGTTTTTATACTGTGTTTTGGAGGTGTGATACTCGGGTGCACCGAGATTTAAAACAACGGAGCTTTATTTGCAGTGCGTTATCTCTTACATGGTTGTACTTCTCGCACTGTTTCCCTCGTTAAGACCTATAATATCACTTCTTGTGAATACATTAATATAACAGAACTTCACTAGAGCGAATAAGAATTAATGTAAATACATAAATGTTATCCTTACAATTCTGTATATATCCGTAAAGGTATAGCTGGGATGAGGAGTATTGTATTATAGTTAATCTTTTCTTGTTTCATAAATGTTTTATTCTTTTGTTAAAAGTTAAAGGTCTTATGACTCTGTTCACCCACATCTCTAAACCAAAAGAAATTATGGTTTATTGAGCCGGGGTCAACTCCGGGATTGGACTGTTCAGTCGTAACATCAGCTAGCATCATAACAATATTACTCAGAAATTCCCCCAAGAAATAATGTCCGCAATACATAGGTGTCAGTGTGACAGTTATATTTTTAATAAATACATTTTCATTTACATGGCTGGCTAAATCAATGCAGTCAATTAGAATATTCCCTTAGATGTCCGATTATTTTTTGGTCAATAGCACAGCGTCCAATTACAAAGAAAATGGGAGTTCTTAAAATATCGTTTCCCAAACTTTGAAAAGTGAAGAAATACAATGTAAACTGGAATGGTTCTTGATAGACACAATCAGCTATAATGTTGACAGTCTACGAATTAGTTTCATCATCAGAAAGCTGTTACCATATCACTGCAAATGAAACATTTTCAAACATAGAGAAATCCGGACATAAACAGTTATCAGAGGAAAGCACGCAAAAATTCATTGTACGAGATCATTCCTTGTAGATACTTGTCATAATATGAAGACAGGTAGTAAAATTCCTCCTCGGTTATGTTGATACCATATTGCCGCAGGACCTGCAAAAGAGAGGTTAAGAAATTAAGAACTCCGATTGAACATCTGAGAGAACTACATAGAGCAATATTAGTAATTGACACATTACTGTTTGTGAAATTAACACCATTGTGACCACTGAGTCTTACTCCAGGTCAGGTTTTAATAAAGGATCATTTACCACACTGGAATTACGAACAATATAGTAAATTGGCAGGTGGTGTTTTACTGGGAATTACTATTAGCCCATTTACAGAGTCCTATATTCAATCATGGTAAACATTGATAGGCCTTTTTTGCAACATTACATTTTGTTGTTTGTGTACGACAAGAATGGAAAGAAGCATGGAATTGTAGGCACTTGCTGGAAAATGGGGAGGTAATGAATGGAAAAAGCAAAGGCAAATTAACAGGAAAATAAATTTTGAATAAACCAATTATTTTATTTTTGGTTTACAATGCTCCAACACCATAACAAATACACTTGTCGTGGAAAGAAAAAAGACCCCGAGTTTGTTATCAGCCCACATTCAGGAAAGTCAAACAGTGCCCGTAAAATCAAAGCAAAACAGCAAGTATTCTGTTGAAAGAAACCTCCATCCTCACCTTACTCAACAGAATCCAGGCTTATTTTAAAATCAGAACACTAACCTGCCTAAATTGAAAAAGTGAGATGTACCCACTTCCAACGTCATCGTAGGCTTTGAAGGTACGGCGTATTAGCTTCCAACATTTCGTTATGCATGGCTGGATCCGCATCATTAAGTTAGTAAATATCTTATGTTCTGCTCCAGGACTCATCTGTAAGAGAGAGAAGTCTCCCGTAACCAAATGAAAATGGAACTCTGTGATAGGGTCCAACAGAAAAGAAAAACTATCTGAAAAAGATGGCATGGGAAACGGAGCAACAAAGCAGCCAGGTAGATCTGAGGAAAAAGGTCAAGTTCCATAATGATGCTTCATCAGCTGATAATGTGAACCAGTGAAATAGTTTCCTATGGAACTGAAGGGAAAGGCAAAGAGCCTAGCAGCTGGTCACTTGCCCATTCCACTTCAGCATATGCTTATCTAAAGGAGAAAGAGGGAAAGAAGTGAAATAGTTAGAATTATGATAGAAGACTAAGGATTGTGAGAGAGGGACAGAAAGTAATTATTTCACAGTCAAAAGTCTACTTGTTTCTCAGTTACAATTTGTGCATTTCTGCACTTGTAATGGAAGAGGTCAATGAGAAGATTTTGCTCAGCATAACCAGAACAAAAGCTGGAAAATGGTACTGTGTCACTGCACCATTGCATCAATAACTTTTTTTACTCTCTAAATAGTTTTCTTTTACACATTGCAATCAATAATTTATATCGCTTTGGTCATGTCGTTAACACTTTTTGTCGTAGCCTTTTGCATGTTTCATTCTTTGACCTCAGTGTACAGCTTTGTCAGCTGTCGATTTGGTATAAAAATAATTCAATCAGTACAAGAAGAATATATAGGGGTCTACTGGCTAGTTGAGCACACAGATTATCTGGTTAAAGTGGTCACCATGGGAAGGGATAGGTAATTTAAATGGTGACAACCAGTGAAGAGAAGGCCAGATAGAAAGTGTGGGATCAGCACCTCACTTTTAACTGTAGACTGATGATGTGGTGAATATTCTGGGACCCATCAGTGAGAGAAATATGGGACATCAGCTTAAGGTTGCATTGGAAATTATTTCCAACAATGAAGTGCTGGTTTGCATCTCAAACTCCTGATATGGGATTCAGGATCACAATCTTCTAAATCAGAAGTGGTCAGCAACATGACAACATGAAGACAACATGAAGGCAGAATGGCAGGTTAATAGGGTGGTGAAAAAGTCATCTGGGACACTCGCTTTTATCAATCGGGACATAGATTTCAAAAGCAGGAAGGTCATGGTATAGAACTTTGATGAGGCCACAGCTGGAGTACTGTGTGCAATTCTGGTCACCACATTATAGGAAAGATGTGATTGTACTGGAGGAGGTGCAGAAAAGATTCACCAGGATGTTGCCTGGGATGGAACATTTTAAGTTATAAAGAGAGGTTGGAAAGGCTTGGGTTGTTTTCTCTGGAGCACAGAATATTGAGGGGTGACCTGATTGAGGTATACAAGATTATGAGGGGCATGGACAGGGTGGATAGGGAGCAGCTGTTCTCCTTAGTTGAAGGGTCAGTCACAAGGGGACACAAGTTCAAAATGAGGGGTGGAAGGTTTAGGGGAAACTTGAGGAAAAACCTTTTTACCCAGAGAGTGGTGGCGGTCTGGAATGCACTGCCTGGGAGGGTGGTAGAGGCGGGTTGCCTCACATTATTTAAAAAGTACCTGGATGAGCACTCGCCACACCATAACATTCAAGGCCAAGGTCTGGCAAGTGGGATTAGATGCCTTTCATGCGTCGGTAGAGATGCAATGGGCCAAAGGGCCTCTTCTGCACTGTATTATTCTGTGATTCTATGACCATTTGATCAAGATTCTAGGGTCAGAAGATTTTTGAAAGTAAATAACAAAACACGATCCCTTTATATTTTGTTCAAACCAAAAATACTGCTCATGATTCATTCCTCTGCTCATATATAGGTATTCATGGCTTAAATTGAAGAAAAACTCTGGTATTCATGGGTATTCCTTACTTTAGGTAGGTATGTCCTGCATACAGTTATGTTCGCATAATTTTGGGTAGGAAATATGGACTCAGCCATTTGTTCCCACGGTTTCCTCTAACAATCCACCTCTTCTAATGGACCAGTTGAGAAGCTTTCAACATGTGCTTGGGAGGGTTCAAGGGAGAAGGAGAATGCCAGCCTTCAGGAAAATTAACCTCCATAGTTATATACCCCAAAATTTAGCCAAGCAATAACATTGTTTTTTTGGTATTCTGGCAAATTCAAAAAAGTATCCAGCCTTTATTGCATAATCAATTAAAACAGCCAAGAAAAAAGTAGACTTTCCCTAGCATAGAGATAAAGCAGGTAATTTTTTACTGTTTCAACATTTGTTTTATTGTTCGTTGTACGCACTGGGATCTTTGGATGTGGGATTTTCATTCTCTGTGGTGCGTTCATGTTTAATGGCCCCAGTGACAGGACAAGACGCTGAAGAAATTCATTGTATGCAAAACGCCCAGTATTCTTGATATCATACTTCTTTGCCAGCTGCTGGAACTCTTCTGGTTTCATTATTATGCAAAATTTCTTCAATATATCTGAAAAGTTAGAATTTTGAAGAGAAATATCCAAGAGTTTATACATTTTACAAATATACATACTGAGTGCAAACATACTTTTCGATCAGGCTACCTTTCTGAGCGGATGAGTTGAATAAAATTAACATAAACTTTATGTGAATGCAACACTGGTTAGGTTCAACAATATTTAGTATGCTTCAAGGTAAAGAAATAACACAAATGTTTAATTGGATCTAACCACAAAAAATTGATCCTATGCGCAATCCAGTAAATTATTAGATATAGCCCAGGAAACATACACCAATCTCGAAAATTCTAAAAAGCTGACACATCCCAGACAGATTGACAACAGAAGATCAGGCCTATGGCATATTATTATACTGGAATACCTGGTGGAGGCAGGATACCTCACATCATTTAAAAAGTATCTGGATGAGTACTTGGCACACCACAACATTCAAGGCCTAGTGCTGGCAAGTGGGATTAGATGGGCAGGTCAGGGCCTTTCATGCGTCGGTGCAGACAATAGGCCAAAGGGCCTCTTCTGCACTATATAATTCTGTGATTCTGTGACCATTTGATCAAGATTCTAGGGTCAGAAGATTTTTGAAAATAAATCAACAAAACACGATCCCTTTATATCTTTGTTCAAACTAAAAATCAGTTATACGTATACAGTTATACTCTAGGGCAGCGAGTAAGCTCACGTAATCTGTAGAGTCATTACAGACATTGTGGATACATTTTTTTAAATGTTCTTATTGAGGATTTTTTTGTAGTATACAGAACAAAGGTAAGCATGGACATATATTTCTCTTTATTTTCTTTTGTTTTCAATGTATGTACATCGGTTGTCTTCTGTTATTTACATTGGTTATCTTACATTATTTACAATTGTTACAGCTTCTTATTTTTTGTTTTCCAAGAGGTGTTTGGTTCTAATTTGGTCCCCTGTTCCCCACTCTCCCCTTTCCTCCTGACCCCCTCCCTCACTGGCCCTCTGGCGTGCCTTCTTCCCTCATCTGCTCTTATGTCCTGTTCCAGTTGTGTTGGCGTGATGCCGTGTATTTGCTGGGCATGGTTCATGTCTCCTTATTCCCCCCTCGCATTGTTTTCCTTTGGCTTACTGACTATTGGCTACAATCAGGTCTTGGAACAACTGGGTGAATGGCTCCCTTGTTCAATGGAAGCCCTCTTCCGACTCCCAGATGGCAAATTAAATTTTCTTCATCTGGAGAAATTCCAATAGGTCGGACAGCCAGTTTGCAGCTCTGCTTGGTGCTGCTGATCGCCAGCCAAGCAGGATTCTCTGGTGGGCGATTAGGGGGGCAAAGGCAAGGGCCATGAAGAGATCTGGCTGTTCTGATACCCCAAAGACTGCATCTTTTGGGAAAGGATCCACCCTCATCCCCACCACCAGGGACATTGCCTCAAAGAAGGCCGTCCAAAATCCAACAAGTCTGGGGCAAGACCAAAGAGAAAACCAGTCAGCTGTGTTTAAACCCCCTCAGATCTTTGGGCTGAAGCCATTCATTCATTTCTCTATGATATTGATTTTACTAGGCTGTGATGCACAGCTGTCAGCATTGTTCAATTCATCTCCCTTCATGATTGAGTATATACATCAAGCTTTGATTGAAACCTCCTGTACCACTTCAAACAGAATTAAGTGCTTTCCAATCACCTCCACACTTGAGTGATTTTGAAATGGTCAGCTGGAGTGACCTAGGAGCTGTCAGTCAAAGCTTGATGTTTATAAACATTGAGGTTAGAGCACTTTAGAATTACTCAACCGTGAAGAGAGGTGACTGGAGCAATGCTGACAGCTGTGTGTGTGTGGAAGCTGTCAATCACAGTCTAGTAAAATCAATGTCAAATAGAAATCATAGATTATCATAGAATTTACAGTGCAGAAGGAGGCCATTCGGCCCATCGAGTCTACACCGGCCCCCGGAAAGAGCATCCTACCCAAGGTCAACACCTCCACCCTATCCCCATAACCCAGTAACCCCACACAACACGAAGGGCAATTTTTGGACACTAAGGGCAATTTATCATGGCCAATCCACCTAACAACAAAGAACAAAGAACAAAGAAATGTACAGCACAGGAACAGGCCCTTCGGCCCTCCAAGCCCGTGCCGACCATACTGCCCGACTAAACTACAATCTTCTACACTTCCTGGGTCCGTATCCTTCTATTCCCATCCTATTCATATATTTGTCAAGATGCCCCTTAAATGTCCCTATCGTCCCTGCCTCCACTACCTCCTCCGGTAGTGAGTTCCAGGCACCCACTACCCTCTGCGTAAAAAACTTGCCTCGTACATCTACTCTAAACTTTGCCCCTCTCACCTTAAACCTATGCCCCCTAGTAATTGACCCCTCTACCCTGGGGAAAAGCCTCTGACTATCCACTCTGTCTATGCCCCTCATAATTTTGTATACCTCTATCAGGTCGCCCCTCAACCTCCTTCGTTCCAGTGAGAACAAACCGAGTTTATTCAATCGCTCCTCATAGCTTATGCCCTCCATACCAGGCAACATTCTGGTAAATCTCTTCTGCACCCTCTCTAAAGCCTCCACATCCTTCTGGTAGTGTGGCGACCAGAATTGAACACTATACTCCAAGTGTGGCCTAACTAAGGTTCTATACAGCTGCAACATGACTTGCCAATTCTTATACTCAATGCCCCGGCCAATGAAGGCAAGCATGCCGTATGCCTTCTTGACTACCTTCTCCACCTGTGTAGCCCCTTTCAGTGATCTGTGGACCTGTACTCCTAGATCTCTTTGACTTTCAATACTCTTGAGGGTTCTACCATTCACTGTATATTCCCTACCTGCATTAGCCCTTCCAAAATGCATTACCTCACATTTGTCCAGGTTAAACTCCATCTGCCATCTCTCCGCCCAAGTCTCCAGACAAGTCTCCGGAGGAAACCGGAGCACCCGGAGGAAACCCACGCACACACGGGGAGGATGTGCAGACTCCGCACAGACAAATGAATGAATGGCTTGTAGGTAAAAGATCTGAGGGGGTTTAAACACAGCTGACTGATTTTCTCTCTCTAGGGATTTACAGGTGCTGCTTCCTGTGTCGGATCCAGCAGATGTATTGCCCAGGTGAAAGCGTTAATGGAGTAATTTCTTTCACAGCCTCTGTCTGGACTGCTCTCTAGCTTCCAGAAGGTGTCTCACATCTGGGGGAACCTCCTGACAGGGTCTGTCTTCTGGGCCTTCCCTTTTAAAAAAAATATATATTTTATTCCAAACATAATCAGATATAAACAGCAAATAACACCTCAAAAACAAACAAGTTCCCCACAGTTTATCAATTTTCCTAATTTTTCACCCCTAAACCCCCAATATACCATCCCTCTCCCCCCACTGGCACAAACAAGTCCTCGAACACGGACAGAAAAGGCTCCACTGCATGTAAAACTCCTCTTCTGACCCCCTGAGGACAAACTTAATTTTTTCCAGCCTTAAGAATTCATACAGATCCCCTAATCACGCTGCGTCCCCCGGCGCCGCTGCTGACCTCCAGCTCAGTAAAATCTGTCGTCAGGCCATCAGAGGGGTGAAGGTCACAACATTGGCCCCCTTACCCTGCAGCAGCCCAGGCAAGTCCAACACCCCAAAAATCACCATCAAAGAGCACGGCGTCATCCTGGCTAAGTCTTGAACACCACTGCCCAGAAATCTTCCAGCTTTGCACCCCCCCAGAATTTATGAGCATGGCTCGTTGGTCCCATCCAACACCTCTCGCAGACATGCTCCACTCCTGATAAAAGTCCAAATATTTGGGTCCATTTCATATGGACCCTGTGTATCACATTGAACTGTATACTGAGGGACTTCCACACAGGGATCTCTTTCTTGGTGGGCTTCCTGACAGGGGTCACTTTTTGGGGGTCTGTGGTGGGCGGTCTCCTTATTTAGGGGGTTTTGAGGGGGTCTTTATTTATGGGGTTGCTGGAGGGGCGAACATGTCAGGTAACCCACATACTGGTGGTGGGTGGAGGTCTGGCCAGCCGCGGGTCCTTGCTATCTGTCTGCCCGCTCAAAATGGCGGCCCATTAGTGCGATTCCCGAGGCAATTCCTCAAAATCCTCGTCATGCATAGTTTTGGATGGCGAAAGATTGGGAGGAGAGCCCAAATCAGGTGCAATTCAGCTCTGGCAGGAGAACATAGGGCTGGATTGTCCGATTTTGAGGCTACGTCCGGAGGAAGTGTCTAGTTTTACGATGAAAAAGCCTGTGGCGCCCCCGCACCGACGCCCTGCCCGGTGGGGGACTAACAGCCACACCACGTAAAACTCCCAGAGTTCCCACGGCTGGAGAATTGGCAGGTCCGTGGGCGCGCATGCGCATGGCGACGATCTGCAGCGGCCGCGCCATACAACATGGCTCCGGCCGCGTGCGGATCCAGCCTGCCAGATAGTGCCCCCCTGTAACCCCCTCGTGACCCCCCACCAGTCCCCCCAACCCCCGCTGAAGCTTCCCCGGTCAGTGGAACGGCTCCCGCCCCGGACTGTGGCAGCACTGGACACAGTCCACAACTGCCAAACGAGGTTGACGAAAACTCAGAGCATACATGTCCTGTGCCATCGGAAAGTCGGTGGAACATCGGGGGAGGGCCTTCAGGTGACTTTTTTTTTGTCGCAACAGCGTACGTTGTACTCCCCAATTACGCCGTTTATGGGGGGGCGGAGCATCCAAAAACAGGCACCACCCCCGATTTCGGTGTCAAAAGGGATTCTCCGCCTGATCGCCAATTACTATATCAGCGTCGGGCAATGGAGAATCCCGCCCATATTCTCCCAAACGGAGAATTTCACCCAATGTTTTTCTCTATCCTATCTGGCGCTAATGCCCCCTGGCTGTTGAGTCCCTCACTGAAATCATAGAATTATAGAATTTACAGTGTAGAAGGAGGCCATTCGGCCCATCGAGTCTGCACCGGCCCTTGGAAAGAGCTTCCTACTTAAGCCCACGCCTCCACCCTATCCCCGTCACCCAGTAACCCCAGGTAACCTTTTTTGGACATTAAGGAGCAATTTAGCCTGGTCAACCCACCTAAGCTGCACATCTCTGGACTGCGGGAGGAAACCGGAGCACCCGGAGGAAACACGCACAGACACGGGGAGAATATGCCATATTGCATATTACCATTATTGATCACTCCAATACCAACCCACACTGTCAGAACACAGCAGTGAACTGCTGTTGAGATGATTAGACTCAGAGTTAGTAATTACAGGGATGAATTTTTAAGGGCTTCTCCTGATTATCCAGTATAACTTTGATGATAAAGCTGCAGAAATCTCACAGTTCAATCCTCATCTTTTTTTTTGTTAGTGCAGAGCCACCTGATCATGGAACTAACAAGGGGCATAGAGCAGAACATTAAACAGGTGCACTTTGAGATCACTTTGTGGCATCACAGGAAATTTAAACATTATGCCCAGTATTGTCAACAAACATCGAGGAATACAACTGTTAGGCTGAAGGAGCTGGGAACCGATCACTTAGGACTGGAAGACGAAAGGAAACTGACAAAGTATCTTCCACCCCCACCAACTCTTTATTCCTGAAAACACATTAAAAGATTAACAGATACTACAGATAATTGTCCAATGATTAAAATTGTGTGTACTTTGAGAATGACTGAACAAATTCTCCGGCCAAAATATTAATTGTATTCCGTTCATTCGGAGGAGTTGCTTCCTTGATCCCACCATTTCAGTGAATAACAGAAATAGTTAAGATAGGGGGCACAATTCTCCACTCCCGCACCGGTTGGGAGAATCGCCTGGGCCGCCAAATTTTCCCGCGACGCCGGTCCAACGCCCTCCCGCGATTCTCCCAAGCGGCGAGAACGGCCCCGTCGAGTTCCGCGCTGTGCAGGCCGGAGAATCGCCCGAGACACCCAAAATGGCGATTCTCCGGCACCCCTGCTATTCTCAGGGCCGAAGTCCCGACGGCGTGACCCCAGTTCATGCCGTCGCCGTTCACACCTGCTTTTTAAAGTCGTCAGCCAGTCGTGCTGGCTGACGCTGAGCAGGGAGGAGGTGAGCGGACTGTTCCGCAGCGCCTGGAGACCAGGTCGCTTACCCGAGAAGGCTGCGGCCAAAGGGGGGGGTGTGGGAGAGTGTGCAGGTGGGAGCGGGGTGGGTGGGAGAGTGTGCAGGTGGGAGGGGGGGAGTGTGGGAGAGTGTGCAGGTGGGAGGGGGGGGGATGAGGGAGCGGCGTGCAGGTGGGAGGGGGGTGAGGGAGAGTGTGCAGGTGGGAGGGGGGGGTGGGAGAGTGTGCAGGTGGGAGGGGGGGGTTGGGAGAGTGTGCAGGTGGGGGGGGAGGTGTGGGAGAGTGTGCAGGTGGGGGGGAGAATGTTCAGGTGGGAGGGGGGTGCGTGTGGGAGAGTGTGCAGGTGGGAGGGGGGTGTGGGAGAGTGTGCAGGTGGGAGGGGGGTGAGGGAGAGTGTGGATGGTATCGTCCATCCGTGGATGCCACAAGTCAGTCGCCCTGATATGGCAGGACGGTGACGAGGACACGGCCGCAGGTTGCGTGTGGCTGATGGGCACAGGAGAGTGGCACACTGGTGAGCAGTACGGTGTGAAGTGACCGTTGGGCGCAGACAGTGACCAGATGTTAGGCTGGCTGCGTGTCTGCAGCACGACCAGGCCACCGGGACACACAGGCATCCCATGCAACCCGGTTGGCGAGGTGTGGAAGAACCTTGGTGTAACATGTCGTTTCTCTGCCCCCCGCCACCCTCCTGCAGGTCACCATGTATGCCAACCAGACAGCGATGTTTACTGCCGTGGTTGGAGCGGCAGCTCTGGAGTTTGCCATCCGGCAGCGTAGAGTCGGACGGCCCACAGTGGCTGCAGATGCAGCGGTCGCCGGTGCAGCAGAGGGGATGGCCGCAGAGTGGCCTGTCGTCGACGCGCAGGCCGCAGGCGCTCAGGACACGAATGTACAGGGGGATGCCGAGGGGAACATTGACTGCCAGACGGCGAGGGATTCAGAGGAAGTGCTTGGGGAGGAGCAGGAGGAGGGGAGGAGGAGCAGGTGGAGCAGAAGGATCCACTGATGGTGGTGCCAGGGCACCACAGGCGTCCAGCAAGGCCGAGGGTGTACCGTGACAGAATGTTGTTCGAGGCCCTAACGGACATCACATGCAGGAGGAGACTACGGTTCAGCAGGGAGACGGTCACACATATATGCCAGCTCGTGGCGCACCTCGCACCACGTGGAATGGGAGGAGGACACGCGATGCCAGTCTCCGTCAAGGTGACGGTGGCCCTAAACTTTTATGCGACCGGTTCCTTCCAGCCGCCGAGCGGGGACCTATCCGGGATCTCACAGGCATCGGTCCACAGGTGCATCAGGGCCGTCACCGATGCTTTGTACGCCATCGCGGACAGGTACATTTAATTCCCTGAGGACCGAGCACAGCAGGAAGCACGGGCACGTGGATTCGCCAAGGTGGCCGGGACACCGATGGTCCAGGGTGTCATCGATGGTGTGCACGTCCCCATGCGCCCGCCTGCAGACAGCAGGGAAGTGTTCATGAACAGAAAGGGCGCATACTCCATGAACGTTCAGGTGGTGTGCGACCCCCACATGAAGATCATGCACGTGTGTGCAAAGTATCCCGGCAGTGTGCATGACGCCTACATTCTGGCACAGCCGTTCATCCCCACAACGTTCGATGAATGTCCCCCCCCGGCTGAGGGGCTGGTCGCTGGGCGACAAGGGCTATTCATTGAGGTCATGGCTGCTGACACCAATACGGAGGCCTCACACCAACACGGAGAGCCTATACAACGAGGCACATGCAGCAACCAGGGGTGTGGTGGAGCGGTGCTTCAGGCTGCTGAAGATGCGCTTCAGATGCCTGGACCGATCAGGAGGGGCCCTGCAGTACCAACCTGACAGGGTCGGTCGCATGGTTGTGGTCTGCTGTGCACTGCACAACATTGCCATGCAGAGGGGAGATGACCTGGTGGAGGAGTCGGAGGGAGGACCCGACGGCACCGGAGCCAACGCAAACGAGGGGGACGGGGAAGAGGAGGATGCGGAGCATGAGGATGATGGGGCGCATCAGGGTGGGGGGAGGGGCGCAGGACGTAGACACTGCCCGGCTGCTCGTTACGCCCAGGAGGCTGCGCGACGGCACCGCCGCGGACAGCGGGCACGCGATGCATTGGTGGCCGCACGGTTCACGCACTGTGGGGGTGGGATTCGCTGAACACTGCCACTTGCACCATCACTCCTGTACACGGGCACCACACAGCAGCCCCCCCCCAGCACCGCACCGCGTTCACGGCAACAATTCCACATCACCTTACCATTGCGGCACTACGGGATTGCACAACATTGATGATTGGGTAAGCGGGTGTGATCAGTGCCGTGTTCAATGATGACAGCCCGCTCTGCGATGAGCTGTGTGCTCAGATTCGCCAGCCGAGGTCTGACTCATGGCTATAGCTGAACCATGCACTCCGGTGGTCACAGCCTTCGTGACGGATATTTCACCACATGCCCGTGGGGTGGCTGGCGTCGGTGTACCGAGGACAACGGTGTCCGATTAGGGGAGGCAGGGGGGGGAAAAGGGTCAGCACATCCGGAACAGACCTTGAACGGCTCGTATACCACTACACCAATCGGGCACCCTCACGAGCCCCCTGGCACCGGACATAGCACACAGTCTTACAAGTCAAATTTAAAATTTAACAGTGCATTTATTCGTGTGGTTAACATAGGTGCCCTACCCACTACTAGACTGTGTCCTGCACCCGTGCCAACTTCTTACGTGCCTAACGACTTTGCCTTACGGGCCCTACCACTACGTCTAGGTGTGTTCCCAGATGGTACAGCAGGAGTGGAGGTGGACTGCTGTGAATCACGCCCTTCAACATGGCTCCCCGTCGGCACACGTTTCCTGGGGCGGCCCGGCTTCGATGGGCCAGGCTGCTCTGCGGGCGTGCTGGATGGCGTGGTGCCACCCTGACCTGCCCGCTCCCCACCAGGTGCGCCAGGGACGGAACGGGGGGAGGCCGAGTGTACCGGGACGTCCCGTGGTGGAGCTACCGGGACGGGCCCCAGAACCTCCTCCTCCCTCGGGGAGCCCGGTGGCCCCCGGGCCTCACTGTGGGACGGAGGTGCGATCGGAGACATGCCCCATCGCACCACCGACACCTGGCGCTGCCAGTCCTGGAGGCCTGCAGCGGTATCGACCACGGTACGAATGTTTGACGAGACGGAGCCCAGGGAGTGCCACATTGCTGCCAAGGTCTGTGCGATCTCGACCTGTGAGTGCGTGACGCCATCCATCACGTGCGCCAGGCGGTCAATGCTGTCCGCGACCGACTGCTGGGACAGTGCCATCGCTTGCTGGGACCGGGCCATGGCATGGTGAGACTTAGCCAGGGCCCCGAGAGCGGCGGCAATGTCCTGTTGGCTCTGTGAGATGGCTGCCTGTGAGTGGGCAGCCCTCTCCTGGGCCTTGGATAACGCGTGCACGGTAAGCCCAACGCCTTGCAGAACGTGACCCATGGCCGAAACCCTTTCACCCATTGCCTCCACCGCGGACGCCACCCGTGCGGTGTCGGTCTGGGTGGCTGCGATGAGCGGCACCACTCCCTGCTCCTGGACGCGGATAGACTCCTCCAGCTGCGTGTGCAGGTCCTGGAAGATGGCCCTCATCCCGTTACTCAGTCCCTGGGTGTCCACATGCATCGGTTGTCCGGGTGGGTCAATTACATCCAGAAACCCGGGAACCGTCTGGGTGGCAGCTGGTTGCTGGGCCTGGGCTGCCCCCCGACCGTCCAGCCCCTCGGCTGCTCCAAACTCCACCTGCTGTACCGGCTCAGCTGTGGGGTGCGCACTAGACAGTGACCCGGGAGCCTCATCACTTATCTGCCCAACCGAGGTGAGTGTCTCTGTGATGGTGAATGGTGTGGGAGACAGCAGTGCCGCAAGCTCGAGGTCATCATCCGTCAGGAAGTCTGGTGTGTACTGGTCCCCCTCATGGCCCGGCGCAAGCTCCATGTGGGCCATGTCGTCTTGACCTCCAGTTCGATCCAGCGGGTGTGTGGCTGTGATGTGGGCTTCGGCATGACTGTCCACCCTGTGCCCCTCACTAATGTCTGTCCCGGAGGTCTCAGCGTCCCGGTCCTGCGTCCCAGACTGTGAGGTCTGCCCTCCTGTCCGACCAACTGCCAACCTCTGGCGTGCGTCCCTGGGTGCAGTTGCGGTTGGCGATGTTGGGCTGCTTCCTGGGCGAGACGTCCCTGAAGGTTCGGCGGGTGGCCCTGGGGAACATAAAAGATTTGGGGTTCGTTAGACACGGTAGCCCAGGTGTATGGTGGGTGCACAGTGTGAGGGGGTAGGGGATCGAGGGTGCAATGGCCAGAGTGTGAGGGGGGATGGGATCGGGGGTGCAATGGCCAGAGTGTGAGGGGGGATGGGATCGGGGGTGCAGTGGCCAGAATGTGAGGGGGGGATGGGATCTAGGGTGCAGTGGCCAGAGTGTGAGGGGGGGTGGGATCTGGGGTGCAGTGGCCAGAGTGTGAGGGAGGCGATGACGGGTTGGGAGTGGAGAGGACATGCAGGGTTCTCTCACTTGCTTCTGCGCCTCCGACCTGGCATGGCGCGACCTCCCGGGAGGCGGATCCCCCAGCGAGGTCCAGGGCCCTCTGCTCGTGAACAGTTAGGGGGTGCAGGACAGGAGAACCCCCTCCGGTTCTCATGCGCTCACGCTGGTTGTGCGCTGTCTTGTCCTGGGAGGGGGGGGGGGGGGGCGGTTGGATAAAGAGTCACCATTAGGCGGGTATCATCAGGGCATGCAGATATTGACAACATTGTTGCTGGTTCAGGAGACAGCACGCCATGGCTTTGCTCCAGGGGGGGCCCGGGGCTCATGTGGGTCGAGTAGATGGGCACCGTGACCCCCCCCCCAACCCCCATGACACCCCTCAACATCACCCCTGATGCCCCAAACCCCCCCAACACTCCCAACCGCCCTGGTCCCCCCCAGCACCGCCCCTGATGCCCCAATCCCCCCCAACACTCCCAATCGCCCCTGGCACCCCCCCCCCCCCCCAGCACTGCCCCTGATGCCCCAATCCCCGCCAATATTCCCAACCCCCCCCCCCCCCCCCCCCCGGCACGGGGCCTGGGGGCACCCTCATGGCACTTACCCTGGCAGCCCGGGTGAGGTCGTGCAGCTTCTTGCAGCACTGCTCCCCTGTCCGGGGGGGTCTGCCCCACAGCACTGACTGCGGTGCCCACCTCCCGCCAGCCGCGCCTCACTGCGCTGGATGGCTGGCGATGCCCACGTCTTGGGCAGAGGGTGTCCCTTCTCCATTCCACCTCATCGACCAGGGTGTCCAGGTCTGTGTCCCGGAACCTCGGTGCGGCTCTTCGGGGCTCAGCCATCTCCTCTCTTCTCCTCCGGGTCCTCTGTGCGCGGATCGCGCAATTTATGACGCAGCGCCACGTCATTCGGGCGTCGCGCGGTGACGACGCGGCCTTCGCGGCACGCCCCCCCCCCGAGGTTCTCGCGGCCCCGATCCTAGCCCATTTTCGGGCCCTGAATCGGTCGGGATCGGGGCCGATTCGCGCCATTGTGAACCTCGACGGCGTTCACGACGGCGTGGGCACTTCGGCGCGGGAGTGGAGAATCCCGCCCAGGGTACCTGATCAACCAGTCTGTCCTCAATTCTTATAAAAGAGACCTCAATCCATGGTGCAATGTAAATGGGCAAAGTCTGATTTCACTAAAACTAATTTCCACACCGGAGATGACTCTGTCAAGTGGCTCGTGTGAATCAGGCAATATTATTGTGATTAATAACAGGCAATTTAAAAAGCATAGATATCAAAAGATGACAAACCTTTAAAATCTTTGGCATCAATTTCATCCAGATTTTCAGTATCCTTCTCTTTGCAATCCTTCTCTATTCCCTTCCAGGATTTGGAAACATCTTTTTTCAGCTTCTGCTCAATCACCTCACAGCTTATTGATGGTGACACAGAAGCTAGTTGTGCCATCTCCGCTGGCTGAAAAAGAAAAGGAAGGTGTCAATGAGCTGCAAGGGGAAACCCTGTCATTCCATAGCGACAAAGGATGTGCCAAAAGGTATTAGGCCACAGCATGGTTGGGACACATACATGTTAGGTGGAACCTTACCATATTTTTTCAAAGTGTCAGTTCTGGTGAGAACACAGGATTCCCGCTATACTGACGGCGAATAAACTCACTGAATATTCAGCCTTTTTAACAACATTTTTTTCCCACGTGATTCACACATGCCAATTTGCCTCTGATACCTTCACCCCGGGGAAAGTAAATCACAGTAATCAGTGGGGCACTTCTTTTAAAGTCTCCCGAGCACATTTTCCAAGTCCAGTCAGGGGTGGGGGGACTACCAAGAAGAGAGCGCCACGATTCATGCAGGGAGCCCTCATTAAACGTATTGATAGTGTGGAGCAGTGTGTGGAGCAGAGACGTGATATCCTCTACCTGTGATTGTCCAGTCGTCAATCAGGAAACGTCACCATCCCTGCCTGGGAGGCAGTGGCCGCGGTATTTACTGTCAGCTCACTCCATAAGAGGGCTTGATAAGAGTGCTGAATGGCCTCCGTGCAGGCAGAGTAAGTACTAATGTCTTCCGCTGCACCCTGCACACACACTACACACACATTACACACACATTACACGCAGACTCACCAATGAGTGACCACTTCACAGCTGAAGATCCACAGCAGATGGAGGAGGAAGGGACGTCCCAGGGATCTGGCACTTGGAAGGATGCCAGAGCCTAGGACTCTGCTGAGCCCCTGGCCAATGACCCGGGGCCGGTCATCCCAGAGCTGCTGGAGTTGCGCCTTTCACCAAGGAGACCTTGGGCTGTACAGCCCATCTGACACCCTCTTCCATGTGAGTGACACACCTCCAGCCTCGAGGGAAGGCAGCATTCCATCACGTTGTGCTGTGTTTGGTCTTCTATGTCTTGCAAAGGATTCCACCAAACACCTTGGCTTGTCCAAACCAGGATCTTTATTGAATCACATGTGGTAAGATAGCGATCTGTTACAGAGCAAGTTTTCATGGAGTTTCTTTGTACTCCTCTAGAACTACACCTAGCACAATTGTTCACGTGTATGTCTTACTACCATCTCCTACAACCATCTGCTGATGGCCAGATGTGTCCCCATTTATATTGGAGTCCCTGGTCACATGACCACGATCATGAGACCGCATGGTGTGTCTGCACCACCACCTATTGGTTGGAAGTCACATGCCAATCTTCTATATTATTTAAAGGCATATCACCACAGCCCGATAGTAGGCCGGGGCGCTCAAGGCCCAGGCCTCCCAGGAGATTCCCACCAAGGTAATCTCAGACAACAAGGTATGGGAAGTCAGCACGCCGCCTCAACCTCAGCTGTGGATCCTGGGGATATACCTATAAATTGCGGGAGGGTGAAGAAGAGTAAGAACTATATGCACCTAGTGGGCACGTGTGAACCTAGGCACTAGTAGAGATATGTTACCATTGTAATATCCCCAGATAAGACTTCTTTGCTTTACATGTTATTACTCCTTTATAACTACTCTACTGTGAGAGAATTGTGGACTCAGGGTCAGGCAGATCAGAATTCAACTCCTCTCTCTCCCAAAATCTTCTCCAAAAGCTAACTGCCTCTCGGCATTTCTTGGCTCCTCCCAGCAATGACCTCATCTCTCCAGCTCAAAAACAAATTATTTCTGCAGGCTGCAAAGCACATTATATCCCCCGGAACTTCCTCAGTCAATCACATTCTTTTGGTCAATTTCACCTTCTAGTTCTGAGAAGCTCTCAGGCCTTTACAAAACAAAATCCTTTTTAAAAACATGACCACTGCAGTCAAACACACTATAATGCCAAGCTATTAACCCTTAAATTGTTCCAATGTTTAGCAATATTCCTAAAAACCTCCTTTTTGTTACACTCCCGCACCATTAAATAATAGCCACAGTTGTCCCTCTCAACTACACGTGAATGAACCCAGCTAACCTTTTTTTTTGGATACTAATGACAATTTAGCATGGCCAATCCACCGAACGTGTACATCTTTGTGCTGTGGGAGGAAACCGGAGCACCCGGAGGTAACCCACGCACACACGGGGACAACGTGCAGACTCCGCACAGACAATGATCCAAGCTGAGAATTGAACCTGGGACCCTGAAGCTGTGAAACTGTGCTAGCCACTGTGCAAAAATAAAAGCAAATTACTGCGCATGCTGGAATCTGAAACTAAAGAGAAAATGCTGGAAAATCTCAGCAGATCTGGCAACATCTGTAGGGAGAGAAAAGAGCTAACGTTTTGAGTTCAATGACTCTTTGTCAAAGCCGTGTTGGCCATGTTAATTCATGTTAATTTGGAGCTGGATTAGCAAAGCAACTTCTTCACTTGCAAATGATTTTCATCATCATTTTGCGAGTTGTTGACATTCATTTCTAGTCCAATGGCTGATCCACAAAATTCTCAACATAGCTTTTCTCAAAATTAGTTTTATCAAATATTTCTGAACTGCATGCAAACTGCAGTTATAGAAAAGTTGCAGAAAGCCACGTAGTTAACTAAAGATCTAAATGAAGAACAACTTAGGTATCATTTAAAAGAAAATCAGCAAGCCAAAAATTGCTGGAAAAATAATTATACATCAATGGTATTCATTATTATTAAGCTGTAAGAGATCTGTTGGTGCTGAAAAATTAATGCTTCATGAGTTGAGAAGTTAAAAAGCCCAATTAACATTGTTTTCTGCAAGATGCGCCACTGCAAGATTTGTTGTCCAATGGATTTATCAGAACGATAAACAAATGGCTTTTGGTATTACCTTGCTATCACTGTGGGTGGAAGATGCAGTTTTGGGATATCTAGTTTCAGAAGGAGGCCGACTCACAGATGCAGCTGATGATGGTTTCGCCGGCGATGTTGCTCGACTGCCCTTTGATTGCGCATCCAACGTCTGTCCAGTGAATTGTTTCAGAAATTTGTGGTAGTCTAGATTCCCAAAATCATTGACTGGCAAATGATTCCATAGGTTTTCAAACTGAAAGAAAGTGGGAATTTAAATACGACAAATAAAATGTAATCTACCTGGTGGTGATAAATATGACATCAAAGAAAATTATAAACCGCTTAAAATTCAACCCACAGCTATGAGAAGTTAACTTGATATTGGATGTAGACCGGGTGGTCACCTGGACTTTGGGACTGATGGGGGTATAAAAGTGGTCACGTGTCAGGAGCACAGGCAGAGACACAGCATGTAAGAGCTGCTCAGTTACTGCTAATAAACATCTACTGTTGTTAGTCCCTAGTCGGCAGTTATTGGAACGTCTATATTGGATATTTACATTTGTGAATTTCTAGAAGACAGATTTCTACCACTTATTATTTCATCATTAAAACACATAATCAAACTTCAGTTTACATCAATGCTGCTGACTTGCCTATTTCTGCAAAAATAACAATGAATGTTACATACGTCGCCCACCTTTCCAGAAAGTGATGACTGATCCTGGCATGCACTCTTCAGGTGACACTTGGTGATACTTGCCCTGGGAGCGATATTACGCCCACGTTCACTGCCAGTGAGAACGACAAAGTGGGTACAAAATCTCATGAGTCGGGTTTGGGGGATAGGTTTCCTGTTACGTGTGGTGGAGGGTCATAGCGCTGAAGCCTCTGAAGGGGAGAACTTGACAGTGGCTGAGGAGCAGCCATTGATTGGGGGGAACTTGCATTGGGAGGGTGGAGCAGGCATTGAGGGGAGGTCTTGCAGTAATGGGTGGAGCAGGCCTTGAGGGGAGGAGCACTGGCAATACTGCCATGGTGGTTGTGGGGGTGGGGGGTGGGAAGAGCTCCTGAAAATGTGGGTGGGTGGGGGAGGGGGGGGCGGGGGGGGGGGCTGTTATCCTCAGTTCTGATCAGGTGCCCTTTAAAGACGGCGCCCTGATCTCTGTGGAGCCAGTCTTGCTGGCTCTATCTGTTGTGTTCTGCTGCTTCTTTAACACAGGCTGCTACTTGATGCAGTCTTAACTAAAGGATGCTCCAGACTCTGAAGTGAGTTCAACGTGTTTATTGAACTATTAACACAGTTCTCAAATTAGTTGGGCTCTCTGCTAATCTAACTGTAGTAACTGAGTCTTGCTCTAAGCCACGTGCTGGGGTGTGGTGCTGCTAATCAACCCTGTCTAACTCTCTAGATATCTGTCTGTGGAAAGAGGCAGGGTGTGAGTGCCTCATCCCTTTTATAGTGTTTATGTCATGCCCCCTTGTGGTGATGCCACCTCTGAGTGTCCTGACTGCCCATTGGTTGTTTCCTATTCTGAGTGTTCATTGGTTGCATGTTAGCATATCATGACACTATCAGGCCCTGCCCCGCCAGACTGACAGTGTAAATCTCACCCTCTGATTTTGTTTTATTGTCAGAGTAGGTCAAGATCTGGCCTGAAGTCTCAAAAGTGCATCTGGCAACATACATGTCAATTTTTAGTCAGAGCCTGACACTCTGACAAACTATGGGAAAATTCCCCCCTGTCCATTCTTTCCTAAGGCTGTGTTGGTCAATAACAACATATGGAAGACAACAAGTACTATCCTCACCTAGTGTTCATACATGTGTACTTCCAATTATGGATGACTGTATTGTTGGTTTTATTCCCCCAAATAGTACAGGAGTTTGAAACAGAGTTTTGCAGAGATTGGCGAGTTCAGACTAGGGATTAAATCAGTTCAACATCAAACTATCAAGAGAGCCACTACAGTCATTTCTACTGGTTAGTATTGACCTTTCCGGTGGTTTCTATCCTTTCACAATGCCTTTTATTACCACATTTATAATCATTGATTCAAAGCACTTCCTCAGAGTGGCAATCTCTGCCAGATTACCATCCCTGACGGATTTAATCACACTGAGATTCCAAAGCCCCTGTCTCACCCAACCTTCCTCACTCAGGCTTTTTGAGACAGCAGCAGCTGCATCGGGACGGGGGTGGGTCGGGTGGGGTGGGTAGGGTCGGACGGAGGGATGGGGGGGGGGGGGGGGTCAGTCAGGAGGGGGAGGTTCAGACTGGCTCACAAGGGGAAGGGGTTGGACTGGGAGGGGGCAGGGTGGTGGGTCCACTGGGGACCCGTGTCCCGTGTGAGGCTGGGTTCGGGTTTTTCAAAGTTATTCTGGAGTTATAAGTGATTTTTTTTTCAGGGGCAGCATGGTGGCGCAGTGGCTAGCATTGCTGCCTCACAGCACCGAGGACCTGGGTTCGATCCTGACCCCAGGTCACTGTCCGTGTGGAGTTTGTACTCTCCCCGTGTCTGCGTGGGTCTCACCCCACAACCCAAAAAGATGTGCAGGGTGGGTGAATTAGCCACTTTAAATTGCCCTTAATTGGAAAGAAGTTAATTGGGTACACTAAATTTATTAAAAAATAACTTATTTTTTTCCCTCTAATTCTTTACCTCTTTCAAAGTAACTATCAGGGTAGAACTCGCAGAAGAAGCATCCAAAGTTAGCGATTTAAATCACTTCTGTTGGATGGTTCCCAACCCAGCACTATTATCCTGAGGAATTGAACACTTCTAGGCAACTGCGGGGTAAACCCTTACATGGGAACTTCATAGAATCCTTACAATGCAGAAGGAGGCCATTCGGCCCATTGAGTCTGTAGTGATCTGTATATCTGTGTATTTACACAAGGGGTCAATGTAGATGCAATACAACTGAGCAAGCACTAGAGGAAGCACGAGAGAGGTATAAATAGAGACAAACAGGAAGTCAGTGACACTTCACAGGGATGGCAGCTGGTGAGCAGGACACAGACAGGCAGCTCAGATGTAACATAGTATAAGCGCCGGAGAGAGAACAAACTCAAAATAAAGCATCTACTTCAACTGCAAGACTACGAGCTTTATTCAGAACCAAGGAATAACACATGGTACCAGGTGACCTCAGAACGCTTACTATAAGATTACACAAGATGCAGACAAAGAAAGCCCAAAATGGAAAGAAAACTCATACCGGACATTCGACGTGGGAAGACTTCGCGAATCCAATGAAATTGGTTGGAAACCCACCACAGCTGAACACAACCGGTAATTTAAGTAATAACTGGAAAAGGTTTGATCAGATGTTCCAAATAGGTATCGTAGCTAATGATTTGAACGCAGTCTCTGATGCAACAAAAATAGCGCTGCTACTCGCAACAGCGGGTCATGAAGCTAGAGAAATCTATAATTGCTTTAGGTACTTGAAAGCACCAAATTCAAAGTAATACTGAAAAAATGCTGCTTTAAAACATTCAAATTACACAGAGAATGAGTGATGCAAAACTCAAACAATCACGACCAGAACAGAAAGGGTGAACTCTAGAAATCGCGATTGAAAAGTCCAGATCGAAAGAAAAAAGTAACTTTAACTTTTACAAGGAAAAAACGCTCAAATACACTTTAAAATGGCGTCTGAGCATATTTTACAGTCTTCGTGGAACAAAAGACGAAATTATGTGTCTGTGCATGCACAGGAAACCAAAGCCGCGCACGCGCAGTTGAAATCATGTTTTGCGCGAAAACCGTTCTGCACATGCGCAAGCAGCGCATGCGCAGTTAAACAAAAAGAGCACACCGTTTGAAGATGGTTCCGCGCATGCGCAGTTGAAGAAAAAGCACACAGTAAAGCGCAATCAATTTCCACGCTTTACATCACGAGCGTCATGACGTCACAAGACCCGGACCATGCCCACTTAAAAGGGAAATGCCCGAAAATCGAAACCCAATTTTCTTACCCCAAAAGACAGAACAATGCCTGAACGTACACCAGCAGTTGAAAATAACTTTCACAACACCCTGGCACAAGCAGTCTGCGCCACCCAAAGTGAAGAGCACAATGACAACTCCGAAACAAAAAGAGATGATTTGTCTGTTGAACAACACACACAATAATACTCAGACATGGCTGAGTTATTTGGATCTGCTGATCACAGCATCAGCAACACGGTTGCACAGCTCAACACGACTCTACTCATGGTAGATGAATCCAATACCATGATGCCATGGCAGATCGTTGATACATTGGATGACAGCATCCTGTCAAATACCCAAGAAGAAGACGACGCCACACAGAGAGTGATGAAAGACTCCACAGCGAGACCACTGCACGACTCCACACAGAGAGTGATGAAAGACTCCACAGCGAGACCACTGTACGACTCCACACAGAGAGTGATGAAAGACTCCACAGCGAGACCACTGCACGACTCCACACAGAGAGTGATGAAAGACTCTACATCGAGACCACTGCACGACTCCACACAGAGAGCGATGAAAGACTCCACAGCGAGGCCACTGCACGACTCCACACAGAGAGCGATGAAAGACTCTACAGCGAGGCCACTGCACGACTCTACACAGAGAGCGATGAAAGACTCTACAGCGAGGCCACTGCACGGCTCCACACAGAGAGCGATGAAAGACTCCACTGAGAGAGCGATACAAGCCTCCACAGAGAGCTCGTTGACAGACACCAAAATGGAAGCAGCTCAAGACTCCACAGCGAAGTCCATGCATGAACAAGACCATGAAAGTCTATCAAGCTTATTTGAGCCACTAGATGAAGATTATGACAGTCTACCCAGCTTATTTGAGCCACCAGAAGAAGACTATGAAAATCTACCCAGCTCATTTAACAACAAGAAGACACTGAATGTCTACCCACTGTATGTGAGACAAGTGACGAAGAAATCACAATTCCCATACAGGATGTGCAGGATCACAGCAAGACTGACAGATCTCAGCTCGTCTGCACAGAAGCACGCAACAATCAGAGGAGCGCTACTCATGAGTCCAGAGAAACCACGTCAAATGAAATTGTGAAGATTTTGACTCCAGGAGAGGAGCACCAGGAGTCGAGAGACCACGTCAATAGAAATCTTGAAGATTTTGACTCCAGAAGAGGAGCACCAAGACCCACAAGAGAATGAAATCGTTACGATTTTGACTCCAGAAGAGGAACACCAAGAAACCACAGGTGATTCAAATGAACCAGAAATATCTCCAGAAGAGGAGCACAAAGAAATCAAAGAAGAGGAATCAAATCTACCACAAATGACTGATCTCACCAACATCAATGCAACATCAGATCATTCTCACAATCCTCAAGAAGAAACGCTCCGTCCTGGGAGAGGGGGGGGGGGGGGGTGGGGGAGAGAGGGGGGACTGCCTGGGAGGGTGGATGAGCAAGAGATAACATGAAGGGTTGGGGAAACTGGCACGTACGGGTGAGGGCCAGTGTACAAAGCTGTGTAAATATATCATTTTGCCATGTATACATCTTGCTCTGCGCAATTTCTCGGGTTTTTTTTGTTACGGGGGGGGGGGGGGGGTTATTGTTTGTAAGGGAGAAAAATTGTGTTAAAAAACTTTAATAAATATATTTTTTTTTAAAAAGAAGAAACGCTCAATGAAACAGCAGATACCACAGAGGACACTCACACCAATAACTGTGACAATTACTCAAATTATGCAACACTCATTGAACGCAACAAGAACAACAAAAACCGCAAGAAGCACAGCAGAAAGAACAACAACAGCAACAACAAAAACAACATGAAGCACAATGAGAACCACAAAAACCACAAGCACAGCAGAAACAAGAACAACAACAGCAACAACAAAAACTACAAGAACAACAACAAAAACAGCAAGAAGCATAACAAAGCCAACAAGCATGTCAAGAACAAAAATAACAAAAACAGAAACAAGCACGACAAGAAAAACAAGAACAACGACGAAAACAACAAAGACAGAAACAACAACAATGAAACACCGACCTGTACAACATGGTACAACTCTGCACATGAAGGACAATACCACAGCACACTGCAAAACAATGACAAGACTACAAACATGCCATGGCATGACAACGAATCTCACTAATTCACATCCGCTCCAGAACAAGCAAGCACACCAGCTTTCAAGGCCGATGACACACAAAATCGATACCACAAGCACAGAAAAAGTCCAAGTCAGTCAACATCAGTGGTTCGACCATTCAAATACCTCGTGATGACTTGTTGGTTACTTAAAACATAAGAACACTGACAACATTCACAAAGAAATTACAATATCAATATCACCACGTCAACAACAGAAAACAAAAATCAACTGAACAAATTCATAAAGTTTGCACTCATCCATGTTTTATTAAGATTGGACTCATAAATATTAATTGGCTTTAGATAATAACCAATATCATCATCCAGATATACATATCATAAGTAATCTAAATGTTTTGTACAATTTTCTTTAACACTGTACAGAAAATATGTAAAGAAAAAAGGGAGGATGTAGTGGTCTGTATATCTGTGTATTTACACAAGGGGTCAATGTAGATGAAATACAACTGAGCAAGCACGAGAGGGAGCACGGCAGAGGTATAAATAGAGACAAACAGGAAGTCAGTGACACTTCACAGGGATGGCAGCTGGTGAGCAGGACACAGACAGGCAGTTCAGATGTAACATAATATAAGCGCTGGAGAGAGAACAAACTCAAAATAAAGCATCTATTTCAACTGCAAGACTACGAGCTTTATTCAGTCACAAGGAATAACACAGAGTCTGCACCAACCCTCCGAAAAAGCACTTCACCTAAGCCCACTCCTCCACCCCATCCCAATAACTCCTCAACTTAACCTGAACATCTTTGGACACTAAGGAGCAATTTAACATAGCAGACTCACTTAATCTGCACATCTTTAGACTGTGGGAGGAAACCGGAGCACCTGGAGGAAACCACGCCCACAGAGAGAACGTGCAAATTCCACACAGTCACGGAAGGCTGGAACTGAATCTTTGTCCCTGCTGCTCTGAGGCAGCAGTGCTAATTTCTGTGCCACCGTGCCGCTTCCTAGAGAGATTCCCCAGTGCATCGTCGGGTACCCCCAAAACCCAAAGCTGGGGAACCAGGAAGTTATGGGCTGATCATTAACGGAACTTGAATTTATTACTCTTTGCCATTTTGTATTCTCCTTCTTAAATATACGTACAGAAAGTTAAACAAAAATACATTAGAAAATCTTAATTCAATGATGTTTAATTCAAGACATTGTGATAATTGAATTGAAATCATCTAAGAAAATCCTCCTTTACGTTTTATTAAAAATGCATTATTCATACTACCCATTAATCCATTTATCCCCAGGAAAATAAAAGCTTTGAAGTAAAAGGAGGAGAACAGCATGTAATTCCTGTTTCTAAAGAACGCACCTCTTCATCGGTGAGGCTCATGAAATGCTTGAAAAATATTTCTTTAAAGTGCTTCTTAGAAATGACTTTTATATTAGCATAATCAACATCTTCAAACTCTTGAGTAATGGCGTAGAGGCACGAATTGACTACATCCCGGATACGAGACATAATCTCATTCATTGTTAACTGCTGAGACGACTTTGGTCTGGTGGTTTGATCTTGTCCTTCTGGCATCTGGGTAGCCTGCAACACAAAATCACTTTTAGTGATAAACATTAAATTGTATACCTTACTCAAGACAGCAGAAGCAAACCAAAAATATGTATTTTTGCACATGCAGTTTTATATTTGGTTCAATTGCATGGCAATTTCACATCGAAGGTACTTGATCTTCGAATTGATGGAATAATGCAGCTTCATTTTTCATCGTCTGATCCACAATGAAAGACAAAGTCCACTGCAATATTAGGTGGAATCTTGCTATGGCATTAGGGATCGGGAGTCTCGACTGCCAACCGGTGTGAGACCCCAAAATGCCTCTTTTTCAGAAGGTCCACTAAACCACAGGCCAATCAGACAGTAGTGAGACCACTGGTGGGCCTGCCATGGAACTAAGACCCCAGAGGCAGGAGTCCCACCGAGCAAGAGCTGCCAGTCCATCAGAATCAGAATCACAAGATAAAATACAGTGCAGAAGTGACCATTCGGCCCATTGAGTCTGTACTGACGCATGATAAACATCTGACCTGCCACCTAATCCCCTTTGCCAGTACTTGGCCAATAACCTTGAATGATGTTCCAAGCACTCATCCAGATACTTTTTAAACGATGTGAGGCAACCAGCTTCTACCACCCTTCCAGGACATGCATTCCAGACCGTCACCTCCTCTGGGTAAAAGCACTTTTCCTCAAATGCCCCCTAATCCTCCTGCCCCTCACCTTGAACTCATGTCCCCTCGTGACTGATCCTTCAACTAAGGGGAACAGCTCCTCCCTATCCACTCTGTCCATGCCCCTCATAATCTTGTACATCTCGATCAGGTCGCCCCTCAGCCTTCTCTGCTCCAGCGAAAACAACTCAAGCCTATCCAGCTCTCGTCATAACTTAAATGCTCATTCCCAGGCAGCTTCCTGGTGAATTGCCTCTGCACCCCCTCCAGTGCAATCACATTCTTCCTATAACGTAGCGACCAGAATTACACACAATACTCCAGCTGTGGCCTCATCAAAGTTCCATACAACTCCAACATGAGTTCCCTGATTTTGTAATCTATGCCTCGATGGAAAGAGGCAAGTGTTCCAAATGCCTTTTTCACCACAAAGGCTGCTGTATCTAAAATTTGTATAAATGACAGTGGTTGGTCAACTAATTATATTTATAATTTTATACCCTTAGTTGTATACTTGTCCCCAATATCGAATCCCAAGGAGCCAAATTATTATTTTTCTGTCAATATAAAAATAACTTATTGAGTAAAACAATGGTCGTTACTAATAGCTGTTGTCTGCAGGCAATACAGAGATTGCAGCATGTGTCAGTTAAATCTCTCACAGTGTCCTTGCTAATAATCCGTAAATTATCCCAACACTATCACCCTAATTTGAGTGGTGCATGACAGCGGCATGTTAGTAGTCATTGTGACACCATTATGTAGGTAGAAATGATATAATATCAATATTCACTCTAATATAAGCACTATACTCACCATTTTTATATTGGTGGAGGGTGAACACCTTTCTTACTTTTCTTTTGTTTAACAAAATACATGAATCTTTAAAAAACTTTTCAATTATTTCAATAAATACCACACTCCATTAAACCATTCAGAAATGCACAGTAATTGACCCAATTATTTTTTTCACACATCATGAAGGTTATCAGACAACAATCAAAGAATAATGAAATCAGTTAGAAAGTCATTTTAGAAAAACACAAAACATGATGCGTTTTGGAATGTGATGTGCTGGAATCTGATCAGGATTTAAAACATTCTAAGATTGTTTATCTGAAATATGCATTGTAGTGCAACAGCGATAGGATCAAGCAATCCCCATGAAATTAAGTATATGAAGTGGATAACAGAGATTAATTTGGAGAGATATGGGGACGTGGACTCGAGGAAAGAGATAAAAATGAAGAATTATGAATGATAGAAATCTGAAATCACAGAATCCCTACAGTGCAGAAGGAGGCCAATCAGCCCATCGAGTCTGTACCGACCCTTCGAAAGAGCGCACTACCCATGCCCATTCAGTTGTCCACCCCGCCTTATCCCTGTAACCCCATATCCCTAACCAGCACATCCCTGGACAGCAAGGGGCAGTTTATCCTGGCCAATCCACATAACCCGCACATCGTTGGACTCTGGAAGGAAACGCACGCAGACACGGGGAAATGTACAAACTCCACATCGCCACCCAAGGCTGGAATTGAACCCCGGACGCTGGCGCTGTGAGCAGCAGTGCTCAACACTGTGCCACAGTTAATAAACTTGCAGCTGACCATTAGCATCCGAAAATAGAAAAAACATATACAATTCAAGTTTGAAACATCACAACTTCAGGACCCAGCCATTGGGCTTAAATGAGGGTCAGAAGCTTGCAGTGTGTGAGGAACATCTGTGACTTTTCCAAAAATGCCAAGTAACGGCCTTGGGTGGGCTCATTTTCCAATTAAGAATAGTGGGGGGAGCTCCTGAAGTTGGAGGGACATTAGGAGGGAGAGTGGGCGGAGTCCCATGGGTGGTCAGAAAGGGTGGAAGTATAATCAGGGGGGTCCATGGGGCTCTCAGTACTAGAGTCATCCAGAAGATACAAGTAGTTTTAATTCTTCTAACATTTTCTGGGCAGCTGTCACTGCAAGACAGTCAGAAACATCCAAAATTTATGACTTAAATTACATGATTGAATGGTTCCCATTGCAGGGCAAATGGCCAATGGAAGTTTGAAATTCCTGGGCAATTGCTACGCAACCCTTCCCCACAGCAGGAAACCCTTAGCAGGCCGTAGCCTTCCAGGCCTTGTCCCACCAGAGGACATCCACCAAGGTAACCTCAGACAACAGGACCGAGCAGTCAGCAGGCTGCCTCCGCCATGGACTTTGGGGCTACACCTCGACATAACAGTAGAGTAACGAAAATTAAGAAGTGAACAATAATAGTGGCATGGGTGTTTAACCACTGTATATACTTTTCACTTTTGTAAATATATTTTGCTTTCCTCCCTCTGCAAGTCTCAGATATTGAGTGGCTTATCAAGGTGATGCAAGGTCCAGCTTTCATTCAAGGGTACCAAATGTCCCTTCCCTCCAATTATCTCCCATCTTGTCCCTCAGGTCCATGAGGTCTCACTCAATCTCATCTCAGTCAATCATCTTTAGTTCCATATAAGCGACATGAACAAAGAAAGTTCCTATATCAAAATGATGGTTGGACAATGCACATGCAACCCTTGTATTATGTCACTCATGAGAATTGTTCATGGAAGGTTAGTTATTATCCTGATGCTGCTGACTGAACTGTGCTCTTTGTGGATGTTATAAACATCTCTCATAACCCACATTGGAGCCTTTTCATCCCGCTGTACTAAGCAATGGCCTTTATTGTATGACTGTGAGGTTTTGTTAAAGTATTATTCATCAAGCACCAGAGCCTTTCATGCCTCCCTGAAAAATTATTTCATCTCTGCATTTAAGGCTGAACATTAGTCCTTTATTAGTTCCCTCTCTCCCCAGGCATGACACTGAGCGATGGAAATTAGTTCCACTTGGTGACATTTGAAACGTCGACTAGACGGGTATACTGATGAAATGATCGGTTTACCTGGAAGGGTGTTTCTTTGATCCTGAACGGCTAGTATTGCTCGACTGAATCTCTCAGCGAGGTCACAGAATGCCAGTCGATATGGGATTTCATTACATGACTGTGCACTCAGTGCCTTAGGATTCATAGCAAGGACTGACCTTTGTGAGATGGACAAGTTCAAGGACTGTAATGATATGCCAGCAATGCTCCGGCACATCTTTTATTGGGGCGGCACTGTGGTTAGCACTGCTGCCTCACAGCACCAAGGACCCAGGTTCAATTCCGGCCTTGGATAACTGTGTGGAGTTTGCACTTTCTCCCTGTGTCTGCATGAGTTTCCTCTGGGTGCTCCGGTTTCATTCCATGGTCCAACGATGTGCAGGTTAGGTGGATGGCTATGATAAAAATTGCCCCTTAGTGTCCAGGGATGTACAGGTTAGGTGGGGTTACGTGGATGGGTGGGGTAATGGGCCTAGATAGGGTACTCTTTCAGAGGGTTGGTACAGGCTCAAAGGGCCGAATAGCCTTCTCCTGCACTGTAGAGATTATATGATTTCCTCTGTGCTCATCAGTATCGATTAAGGTACAAAGTTATCATGGACTGCTGCGTCAAAACTAACTGGGCCATGTCCCTCACAAATGTCAAGACAAAGTAATATGTAAATCTGGCCGGGTTCCAATGAATGAGTGATTGACAATGGTCCTCCTGAACCACTCTGTGAGGGCAATGCTAACATAACACGTAGCTTTACATCCATGATGCTGTGTAACAGGTCACTGCATCCTAATATCCAATAGCATCTTGTGGCTCAGTATCAGAATGTGGCCTCTGCATTAATCATGCATGAGAGCTGAGGCTTGGAGGAGGTGGTGCTGTCCAGATATAGCTCTGTCTTCAGAGGGTCAAGCGATAACCATTGACTGATGTTTTTCCTCTTAGAGTAACCTTGCTAAGCTCCTGTCACACTTGCATGAGTGCAATGATGTTCATAACGCTTCTTGAAGGCTGCCATGGCCACTAACCTTTCCACACCATGGGAGAAAGGCCTGCACTATGTGTAATTGCTTAAGGATGTGCTTACCCCATTACAAAGCGGCTGCAGGCACCCTAGACTACTGCACCTTCCAAGGATGCTCTCATTGTTAGGGGTGAAGGTGACTTACGTTCCCTCCGTTATCATTTTACGATTAATGACCTTTCATGAGACGTTGAGGATGAAAATTATGATCTTGTCTCTCCTGCATCGAAGCATGAGGAGAGTGTACATGTATCAACTTGCCTTCACCTTATTTCTCCTGGAATCTTGTAGCCAAGCAGTTGTCACGGACATGTTTTTGTATCAGGCATGTGCATTAGCATTTTCATGTGGCTCATCTGAATCATCGCCCTCTTTAATTTCATCACCGTCAACATCAAGCTGGTCTAAGGAGATGTGTAGCTCCTCTAGATCTTCCGTGGGAAACATCCCTGCTTTGCAGTGCTAGGCTTCACAGTGCACCGCAAACAATAATGATGCAGGATACCCTGTGAGAGACTTGCCTAATCGGTCCAAATATCTGAAACGTATATTTAACAGTCTGCTCTATCAAAGACCTTGTGGCTGAATGTGAATCATTGTGTTTCTCCTCAGATGCACTCGGTGGACGATGAATGGTGCATTTAGCCACTTCTTTCGGGGTACCCTCATCATCAAGGAGCCAACACTCCATACGCCAAGGGCCCTCTAAAACTTGTAGTACCTGCGAGTGGCTCAAGACGCAAAAGTCATGAGAACTCCCTGGGTACCTGGCACAAACATGCATCATTTGCTTTCTGTGATAGCAGATTAGCTGAACGTTGTGAAAGCAAAATCTTTTTCTATTAATGAATTGCACAGGCTGCTGCCAGGGAGCTCTCAAGGCCACGTGTGTCCAGTTGATGGCACCATGCACTTGCAGGATGTTACTTACAATCAGGGGATTTAGTGGGAGAATCAATCCTGTCTGGATTTTCAGGTTCAAGCTGGTTTATTGTAAGACAATTCCTCACAGCTATGAACCCATACGAAACTCGCACACCAAAGTGTTCCAGCTGTCTCTATTTATAGGATAATCAGTTTCACATGTTTAACTAACAATTTCTGTAACAAGGTAATTGCCATACACAGTTCATTGACAGATACCCCTATTTTGAAAAAAAATTAAAGAACATTCTTTTGAACCTAAACAAAAATAAATGATCCCACATTTTGACCTCTCTGAATTCCGTAATTCCTTTACCAAACATACATAAGCCACTGTGAAAGAAGCAGAAATTATTATTTTTTTCACATCATTATAACATGAGACACCCCTACTCTAATGCATTTAAGAATTTCTTAGGAGAGGCACTTAATTTTGTAAAACAGTCCAATAGCTGGAGACCTCCGTCAACCCATTGTGTTTTAGAGATTTCCGGCTAAGTCTAATCTTAGCCTTTTCTCAGTTACATTCCTTGTTGACTGAACACTGTCCCAAAGAGACTGGGTGTCAACATAACACGCTATGGATTAGGTTTCTCACATTGCACCTTATATAATAGTTCAGACAATATATTGATCAAGTAAAACCATACATCCAGTGCTTCTACTCATGGCAATGTTTCCACAGCTAATGTGCTTTATATTTTCTTGGCCTCACAGGCCAATGGAAAACATTTCTCATTTTCTTCCACCAAGTATATGATAAACCCTTCTGTGCTAGGGTACCCACCTGGGAGGTTGGCATGGGAAGCATCGCTAAAGATGACCAACCTCATATCTTCTGGCACACTCAAGGCTCGGAGCTTGAGCACGCATCTTCCGAATGTAACTTTTTTAGTGTTTCATTTGCTTTCAGAATTTCCTCAACTGAAGCATGTTTCGTCATGGTAATTAGCTCCAACATATCATAGCTAGCGTCGGGTCTAGTTTGAATGCACAGCCAATTCACATTTCTTAGTTGTTCTGTTTCTCCTTTGTAGCTGGGTTCTCTTTTTTTGAGGATCAAACCTGAGTTATGGAGATATGCTTAACACTTTCTAGATAAGATTGCTGACTCAGTGTTCCACTGGCTTGTTTTGCTTAATGTCTAAAGCTATAAATTTAAAGGCCCTTGAAGCCTGACTTCCTACCTTGAATTCCGTCTTTATCTTCTCGATTACCCCTTGCTCAAATTCAATAGCAACCCCCCCCCCCCGGACAGGAAATCATCAACAAGCATGATGAAAATTCCAGCTAGCTTCTCCTTATGGTATCAGTAAAACATTGCGGGGCTCACCTTTATCTGAAAACAATCTATTTTTAACAGGACAGACATCATACAAAACTACCATACTCTGAACTCACTATCCAATCTGTAAGCACACTTGTTCAATTTCCATAGCTGTTGTTCCATGTCACTAGCTTCTTTGGGCGGTTTCAAAAAAACTTCTCCCCTTGGAAAAAGGCAGCCTTTATGTAATTAGATTTGCTTTCCCAGGAGTACGATGGAAAAATAGCCAAAACGAAAATCAAACTTACTTTCCCTGCAGTCGGGAGTCCACCCTGACATCCTGATCCCCTAATCTCTCTTCAAAGCCTCGGCCTACTCATCTCGCTTTGGCCTTATACTTGCACCTGGGAGTACCTTTTCTGTACAGATCCAATGGCGAAATAAAGCTGGCTGTCCCATCCGGTACCTCAGTATATACTCCAAGTCCCTAACTTTCTAACTTTTTCTGTTTAACTTCCGTTATTAACTTATTTTCCAGTTTATTAGCAGCTACTAAAATCTCTCGGTCATGAGGACTTCGATTTCAATTGAGACTGCTAGCTTGACCTCTAGGCCTCATTCATATTAAACTATGACCCCTGTCTCTTTCTGGAGTGCTACTATATGATCGTTCTCCCATACGAGCAGAACTTTGTCCGCAAGTTTGCGATTTGTTTTCTGGGGTCACGGTCACTTTCTGGTTCAGTGTCAGAACTGATACTCCACTTTTTGCGTTTCCACATCTTTACATGATTTTGCCAATCCATAGATTTTGTAGCTTGTCGATCTTCCTGCACAATGCTTTTATTTTCTGCTCTCCCTGTTATAGTATTATTCCTCCACACACTGGGCCCTTCTGCCATTTATGCCCACTTTAAGTAGATGCCCTTTGGAACAAATAGCATCATCCTGCGCTGTAATATTACTCTGTTCAAAGTCTGTCAACCTTGTATCTCATGCCATCTGCTCCTCATTTCTCCACAATTGACAAAATCAGGAAATCATCTTTGTACTGCTTTGTTTCCAAGTTATGTTTCTTCTTTGTAGGCTGTTAGCTAGAGGCTCGGGAGCTCTGTACATAGCTAACACTAACACTGCTCTGTCTTCCCCTGGACTCTCTGGAGCAGCTCTCTCCAGCAGATTCTGTTGTGAGATCCTGTCCAATAGGAAAACTGCCTATTTGAGTCTCGGGGCGTCTCTTACTTTTAAGAAAACCTTCACAGTTCACTTGCCTGGCTTGACAGCAGCTGGAAAATGGAAGCAACACTGTGCCGTGATTTGGTGTTAAAAGCACGTACCTGGAGGACGCTTGATGTCAAGTGCACAGTCCAAAGATGTGCGGATTAGGTGGATTGGCCATGCTAAATTGCCCATAGTGTCCAAAAATGCCCTTAGTGTTGGGTGGGTGCTGGGTTGTGGGGATAGGGTGGAGGTGTGGACCTTGGGTAGGGTTCACTTTCCAAGAGCCGGTGCAGACTCGATGGGCCGAATGGCCTCCTTCTGCATTGAAAATTCTATGATTCTATGAAGTGTGCCTGCAGGACACATGACTTCCTCTCTGCTGTCGCTTTCGGCCAGAAGACTCTGCACAGCCTCATTTATTTCCATTTAAAAGGCGGCGGTAACGGCTGTTGGGTGCTTCTCCTACAATCAGAACCACAACGGGAACAGTGCGACTGATCGCACCTCAACCCTCCCAACACCTCCTCCTCACCCCCCCATGATCCACCCATGGGCTGTGACCCGCATTTTGAAAAGCCCTGGTATAAGCAATATGTCTTTATTACAGGGTTAAACAGTAGAAACACATATGCACAATAAACATATATTTTAACTTCCAAGTTTAATTTCAATGACAAATCTGGGGCGTCATTCTCCGACCCCCGCCGGGTCGGAGAATGGCCGTTAGCCGCCGTGAATCCCGCCCCCGCCCCCGCCGAAGTCTCCGGTACCGGAGATTGGGCGGGGGCGGGAATCGGGCCGCGCCGGTTGGCGGGACCCCCCGTTCAATTCTCCGGCCCGGATGGGCCGAAGTCCCGCCCAGAAATTGCCTGTCCCGCCGGCGTAAATCAAAGCTGGTATTTACCGGCGGGACAAGGCGGCGTGGGCGGGCTCCGGGGTCCTGGGGGGGGTCGCGGGGCGATCTGACCCCGGGGGGTGCCCCCACGGAGGCCTGGCCCGCGATCGGGGCCCATCGATCCACGGGCGGGCCTGTGCCATGGGGGCCCTCTTTCCCTTCCGCCTCCGCCACGGCCTCCACCATGGCGGAGGCGGAAGAGACTCTCCCCACTGCGCATGCGCGGGAAACTGTCGGCGGCCGCTGACGCTCCCGCGCATGCGCCGCATTTCCGCGCCAGCTGGCGGGGCAACAAACGCCATTTCCGCCAACTGGCGGAAATCCCTCCGGCGCCGGCCTAGCCCCTCAATGTTGGAGCTGGGCCCCCAAAGATGCGGAGCATTCCGCACCTTTGGGCCGGCGCGATGCCCGTCTGATTGGCGCCGTTTTTGGCGCCAGTCGGCGGGCATCGCGCCGTTGGGGGACAATTTTGCCCCTGTTTCTAAAATCCGAATAAGTTAACATTTCAGCACTAAAATAAATAAGTTGTATGATTGAAATTATACATTTTGTAATAGTTTGGCATTTTTTTCAAAAGCTTTATAAAATTGCTCATTAAGTATTTCTCAAAAATGATTTACAGATGTGCCACACGAAGGAGGCTATATATGCTCGTTGAAAAAAATGTGTTCAAAGAGGTAAAGGAGTTAACAGTTGTGCAATAAACACTGGGATGTGAATGATGCTGACCTTGTAATTGTAAACATTGTAGCTCTGTAGGAAGTCAAGCCAATCTACCATGTAGTCTGAGTCTAATTTCAATTTGCTGAGGAGGTAATTGAACTCCCTGTCTGTCAGTTTGAAGCATACATTATGAAGCACCTTGCGGAATGCTAATGAATTGATCTTCCCATTTCCATATTTATCAAATGATTTGAAGGCCTGAGGAAACATAATAAAACAAAATGAAGGAACAATGTTTCATATCCATGCTCATTACACAAAAACATCTTCCAAGTTCCTTTGATGGCTCAATGCACAATGCAGCAAGCACTAAATCATCAGATCAATAACGTTTCAGATTTCATTTGCTATCTGCACTGAGTTAGTTGATATGGTAAGATAACCTTAGTGCCCTTGACTATGGAAGGAACAAAGCAAGACTCCTGATATCATTCACAATCAAGAACTCCATGTGTGGTGCACATGTAGATCTTAGGCAACGACAATATTGTTTTGGACTATACACCAGGCTTACCTCCCCATTTAAATATTTGTTAGAACTCATGCACAAAGGCCTGCTATTGCCGACAAAACAATAATCCAAGTCAATGCTCACAAAATAAATCATAGAATTTACAGTGCAGAAGGAGATCATTCGGCCCATCGAGTCATCACCAGCCCTTGGAAAGAGCACCCTACTTCAGCCGACGGCTCCCCCCTATCCCTGTAACCCCATCTAACCTTTTAGATACTAAGGGGCAATTTAGCAAGGCCAATCCACCTAACCTGCATATCTTTGAACTGTGGGAGGAAACCGGAGCACCAGGAGGAAATCCACGCAGACACGAGAAGGAAATGCAAACTCCACACAGACAGTCACCCGAGGCCGGAATTGAGCCCGTGTCCCTGGAGCTGTGAGGTAGCAGTGCTAACCACTGTGCCGCCAAGAGGGTAAATAATATATGCATGGACAACAAAAATGTCTTGCATAGTCTTAGCAGCAGGTCTGGTCCAATTTTGAAGCAGACTAATGGGGGATGTAACAGGCCAGTTAAATTAGATTTGAACTTCCAAAGCACAGATATGATGAGCAGAATTATCTCATTTAGTGCTGCATGCTTCTTTGGTTTTATTGGCTAAGCTGTTGAGAATTATAGATACGTAAAGCACACAAAGATATAATAATAATCATCTTTATTGTCACAAGTAGGCTTACATTAACACTGCAATGAAGTTACTGTGAAACTCACCTAATCACCACATTCCGGCGCCTGTTTGGGTACACGGAGGGAGAATTCAGAATGTCCAAAATACCTAACAGCACATGTTTCGGGGCTTGTGGGTGAAAACCCATGCAGGCACGGAGAGAACGTGCAGACTCCGCACAGACAGTGGACCAAGCTGGGAATCAAATCTGGGACCCTAGCACTGTGAAGCCATAGTGCTACCCACTATACTACTGTGCTGCTCATATATGGACATAGTTGCACCAAATGGTGCAAAAAGCGTTTCCTCAATTTACCTTTTCTACTCTCTTAACCTTTTTGTTCCACTGAATATAATTAGTGGATGAACATTCTATACATAGACTAGGAAGGACTGGTATGGGAGCATGCCTATAATTTCCACGTATCCAAGTTTCCAACAGTCTGGGTACCTGTATAGGTGGTGGTAAAGAAATTAGCTGTTTCCTACAGAGGAGGATAATTGAGAAGAAATAATATAAAAGTGTTAGAGGGTGTTATGCTTACACATCTTCCTATTTAAATCCATTGCTGATGTCATCAATAAGTGCTGTGATGTCATTGGTTGTTGTTTCCTGTGTATAGTCGTACTTAACTGCCGCTAATTCTAATTCTATTAAGTTACTCTTATTTTGGTGTTTAACTAGCTATTCCCATTTTTGATCTATTTCAAGAAGATTAATTTCAACTTTAAGATTAACGCGTTTCGACTACCTTTTTGTGATCAAGTTACCACCTCTTTTTGGCGATGAGAATAAAAAAATCTAGTTTCAGCATGTTCAATGTGAATTTTTGCTAAGTTTACCAATGGAAGACAAGTTAGCAGCACATGGCTATGTTTGGGTCTATCAGTGAGTTTGTGGAAGTGAACGAGAACTGGACTGAATATGTGGAAAGGTTGGAATACTTTTTATTGGCAAATGGAATCACAGAGGAGGCTGGAAAGTGCCCAATTCTCCAGAGTGTGTGTGGGGCAAAGACTTACAAGCTACTGAGAAAGTTAGCTACACCATGGAAACCGGGAGCTATTTCATTTGCGGATTTAGTTACACTTATTCACAACCACCACAATTCCAAGTCCTCAGTAATTGTACAACATTTAAAATCCCATAGTCATTTTCAGAAGATGGGACAGGATGTAGCTAACTTTGTTGCTGAATTTTAAAGGCCAGGGACGGTATTTTCCGTCAGCTGACGTCAAAATCGGGAAAGACGATTGGGTGGAGAATCGGTTTTGACGCCAAAATTGCGACAGGCGCCAATTTGACGCCAAATCGCAATTCTCCATCACCTCGACAGCATTCCGGAACGCATGTACAGTAGTAGACACCATTTGCATATCATTAGCGGGCCTGACCAGGTATTCTCTGGGCCATCCGTGATTCTCCGTCTCCGATGGACCGAGTTCACTTGTGCTTTTAAAAATCATGCACCGACGTGGCGGCTATTGAGGGAGAGAGAGAGGGGTTAAGGCAGGTGTCCAACATTGGCATAACTTGCTGATAGTTGTGCTGCTGGCCGGGGGGCTTCTTCCAGGGCTGGGGAGAGGAGTGGGGTGTGGCCAGAAGGTGGGCTGTGGGGTCATGGTGGACGGGCATGGAACACCATTGTCACAGCCGGCAAGGCAGCCATGCAGCTGCGCACATCGCTAACAGCCCACTTTGAACTTAGTGCCACGGGTCGTATACGTGTTCCCCCCAGGGCACCCCTCCCTAGGTGCCCCCTGGCCCCACTGACCCATAAGCTGTGTGCGCACGCTCCAGCACAACCTGTGCCATCTTGTTGGCTGGGGTGAGTGTGTGTAGGTAGCGTAATGTGTATAAGCGGCTGCAGCTTGTCAGCCTCCTGAGTGTCAATCATGGACCTGACGAATCCCGCACCGTTTTTCATTGTAATCGATTGTGTTCCACACGGCACTGATGCTAGCCCCTCAATAGTAGAGGAATCAGTCCAGGTGTGGCACCAGTTTTCCTGTCGTGAAAGTCCACGAATTCTGCGTTGACGTCAACACTTAGTCTCAGACACGGAAAATCCCATCCCAGGTCTCTGAACATTGTGAATTTGGGGTAGTTTTGTAACATATGCTTCAGGACAAATTAGTTTGTGGCATTAACAAGGACAGCATTCAGTGATGTTTGCTGGGAGAAGCACACTTAAGACCATAAGAAGACCATAAGACATAGGAGCTGAATTAGGCCACTTGGCCCATTGAGTCTGCTCCACCATTCAATCATGGCTGATATTCTTCTCATCCACATTCTCCTGCCTTCTCCCCATAACCCCTGATGCCTTTATTAATCAAGAGCCTATTGTCATAATATCCACGCATGTATGAAGTGCAAACAGGCAGTGATTGACACACAGGATGACCAGTAAGCACACAGCACAGTGCAGCCAATCACCAGACAGGACACCACCACTATAAAGCTAGAGGGCACTAGGTTTCCCGCTCTCTCTGGACCCAGCCAGAGTCCACGAGCTCGCACAGTGCAAACACCATGCGGTAGCTAGTAAGTCTGGTCAGGCTAGTGCAAGGTCTCCAGTCAGTTCAGTATAGTGTCGACTCACCGTTAAATATGTATGTTAGTTCTATAGTTCAATAAAATCGTGTTGGATCTTCTACAGTGTTAGAGGTCTGTTTCTCGCATCGCTGCATCAAGTGCAGTCCACACCGAACCGACCTGCCTACCACATGGAGTGATACTGAAAATTGACGGACCTACCTTGAGTGAATCAGCACTGACCAGCAAGCAGCCATCCGGTGAAATGGAAAACATCCAGCCTCCTCTGCAGCTCCGCATCTCCGCCAACCTCGGCACAAATTGGAAGCTCTTCAAACAGAAGTTTCTCTGGTACATCGAGGCCTCCGACCTCGAAGCAGCATCGGATGCCAGGAAGACCGCACTATTTCTCTCCACTGCGGGGGACCACGCCATCCACATCTACAACTCCCTCACGTTCGTGGACAGCGAAGACAAAACAAAATTCAAAACAATCCTACTGAAGTTTGACAGCCACTGCGACATTGAGGTGAATGAGAGCTTTGAACGGTACGTTTTCCAGCAGAGGCTTCAGGGTAAGGATGAACCTTTTCAGTCCTTCGTCACCCATCTCCGCATCCTAGCGCAGTCATGTAACTATTACTCGACGGCTGATTCCATGATCCGGGATCAGATCGTTTTCTGGGTCCACTCCGATTCCCTTGGCAGCAGCTCCTCAAAGTCAAACAGTTGACCCTCTCTGTCGTTATCGAGACGTGCGTTGTCCATGAACATGCTACGAATTGTTACTCCCACATCAGGGCGGCAGAAAATGCGAAGCTGGCCTCCCACGAGGCGGTGCAGGCCATTGCACATATGCAGGGCCTGAGCATCAAGGAGAGTGGCCATTTCGCGTGCTTTTCCCGGGTCCCTGCACATGCGCGCCATGACCGAGTGGACGACGAGCCAGACAACCCAACTGCGCAGGTGCGTACATCGACCGACCGCACTACGCATACGCGATGGCGCACAGAACGCGCTGACGTCGGCATCATGATGTGTCTGAATTGTGGCTCCGCCCACTTAAAGCGGCAATGTTCTGCAAAAGGATGCCAGTGTCTACAATGTGGCAAGCTTGGCCACTACGCAGCCCTTTGCAGATGTGCTCCACCGCTCAGCAGCCAGCGACCCCAGCTGTGATGCAGAAGTGTCCGCTCAATACAACAAGGCATGCCAGATTCCGATCCCGACAGCCCAACAGACCCTGATGCTGAGTGCCTCAAGTCCCCATACCGGGTGGGCATCATAACTACACATATCCTGCCTTCCACCACACCTGTTCGACGGAATGGGCACGCTCCCATACCGATACAAAATCCTGCTCAAGCCGAACGCCATCCCTGTAATTCATGCATCTTGCTGGGTGCCGGCGCCCCTCAAGGATTGTTTGAAGAAGCAATTACAGGACCTCCAAGACCAGGGCATCATATCAAAGGTTGCAGAGCCCACAGACTGGGTCAGCTCCATGGTCTGCATCAAGAAGCCATCAGGGGAGCTTCGCATTTGCATTGACCCTAAGGATCTAAACCAAAATATCATGCGGGAGCATTACCCGATACCAAAACGAGAAGAGTTGACCAGTGAGATGGCTCATGCCAAATTCTTTACTCAGCTGGATGCCTCCAAGGGTTTTTGGCAAATACAACTGGGCGTGTCCAGTCGCAAGCTGTGCATGTTCAACACCCCGTTTGGTCATTACTGCTACAACTGGATGCCTTTTGGCATCATATCTGCCTCCAAAGTATTTCATCGCATCATGGAACAGATGATGGAGGGCATCAAGGGGGTGCGAGTGTACGTTAACAATGTCATTATCTGGTCCACAACGCCCCAGGAACACATCGCTCGCCTCAAGAAGGTATTCCAAAGAATCCATGAACATGGTCTTCAGCTCAACAGGGCCAAGTGCTCATTTGGTCAATTGGAGATCAAAGTCCTAGGTGACCACATCTCGCAGCAGGGCGTCTCGGCGATCAACGCCATGAAGACCCCGGAGGACAAAAAGGCGGTCCTCCGCATTCTCGGAATGGTCAACTTCTCGGGAAATTCATTCCCAATATGGCATCACACACCACGGCCCTCCGCCATCTCGTCAAAATGTCGACGGAATTCCAGTGGCTGCCCACGCATGAAGAGGAATGGCGCGAGCTGAAAGCAAAACTCACGACAGCCCCGGTCCTAGCGTTCTTCGACCCAACCAAGGAAACCAAGATTTGAACTGATTCAAGCCAGGACGGCATTGGGGCGGTGCTCCTTCAGCAGGATGACTCCGCGTCCTGGGCTCCAGTGGCGTATGCCTCCAGGGCCATGACACCCACTGAGCAACGGTACGCTCAAATTGAGAAGCAGTGTCTGGGCCTCCTAACAGGGGAGTCAAGTTCCATTACTATGTTTATGGCCTGCCGAAATTCACAGTAGAGACGGACCACAGGCCTCTAGTCTACATAATCCAGAAGGATTTAAACGACATGACACCTCGGTTACAGCGTATTCTTCTAAAGCTACGCCGCTACGACTTTGAACTAGTCTACATGCCAGGTAAAGGGCTGATCGTTGCTGATGCCCTGTCCAGGTCCATTACCACACCGCATGAAAAAAGTGACTTCATCTGCCACATAGAAGCCCAAGTGCAGTTGTGTGCCTCGAACCTTCCGGCCTCCGACGCACGGGTGGTCCAAATTTATGAGGAGACAGCCAAGGATCCTCTGCTGCAGCGCGTGATGCGGCACCTCAGCAATGGCTGGCAGAAGGGACAATGTCCCCAGTTCTATAATGTAAAAGATAACCTGACGGTGGTGGAGGGAATCCTTCTGAAACTCGACAGGATCATAATTCCTCAGAGTATGTGTGCTATGGTGCTGGGCCAACTCCATGAGGGTCACCTTGGTGTCAGAAAATGCCGATGCAGAGCTCGGGAGGCGGTCTATTGGCCGGGCATCAGCCAGGACATTGCCGACACAGTCCTCAATTGCCCTACCTGTCAGAAGTTTCAGCCAGCTCAACCCAAAGAAACGTAGCAGCAGCACGAGATTGTGACTCTCCATGGTCCAAAGTCGGTGTCGACCTTTTCCACGCCAAGGGGCGTGACTACGTACTCCTGGTCAACTACTTCTCCAGTTACCCAGAAGTAGTGAAACTGTCCGACCTCACGTCGAAGGCGGTAATCAAAGCCTGCAAAGAAACGTTCGCCAGACATGGGATACCGCTCACGGTATTGAGCGAGAACGGTCCTTGCTTTTACAGCCAGGAATGGTTTGACTTCGCACAGTCCTCCAACTTCCGTCACGTTACCTCCAGTCCCCACTACCTGCAGTCAAATGGGAAGGCCGAAAAAGGGGTCCACATTGTAAAGCGGCTGCTGTGCAAAGCTGCAGATTCAGGCTCCGATTTTAAACTGGCGATGCTGGCATACAGGGCGACCCCACTGTCCACTGGATTGTCTCCAGCCCAGATGCTCATGAATCGCACTCTGAGGACCACAGTTCCAGCCATCCACGTTTCCGACCTTGACCATTTCACGGTCCAACAGAAAACGCAGCAATCACGGGCCCAACAGAAAGCCACGTACGATGCCCATGCCACGGATCTGCCCGAGTTGGCCCCAACTGATCATGTTTGCGTCCAGTTGCCTGAGGGCGGCTGGTCAGCCACAGCTGTTGTGTTGAAACAAGTGGCCCCAAGATCATTCCTTCTCCACATGGCTGATGGCTCCCTGCTACGGCACAACAGACGGGCACTGCGAAGAGTTCCACGCCCGCTACCTGACCGGTGTGCCCCGACACCCATGATGTCTCCTCCGGACGTACCCGACCATGAGGCCACCGATTTACCAGCAATCCTGCCGGTCCACGTGCCTACCGCAATGCCAGCGATCCCGCCTCTCCAAGCGTAGGCGGCTCCTAATCCGCCTCAGCGGCAATCAGCAAGAATTTGTCGCCCACCACAAAGACTAAATCTATAGACTGAGCTTTTGTACATTTTTGTGACTTCACCAATTGGACCTCTGTAAATATCGTTTTGTTTGCCATGTATTTGCCCTATCGCAACCTTCCTATGTATATACGTTCGTTTAGACATGTTTCTGTATATAGTCAGGCACACACATATATATGTATATATATATATATATTTATAAGCATCCACATATTAGTATTTATTTTTTAAAAAGGGGAGATGTAATAATATCCACGCATGTATATAATGAAGTGCAGACAGGCAGTGATTGACACACAGGATGACCAGTAAGCACACAGCACAGTGCAGCCAATCACCAGACAGGACACTACCACTGTAAAGTCAGAGGGCACTAGGTTTCCCCTTCTCTCTGGACCCAGCCACTGAGACAGTCAGAGTCCACGAGCTAGCACAGTGCAAACACCATGCGGTAGCTAGTAAGTCTGGTCAGGCTAGTACAACGCCTCCAGTCAGTTCAGTACAGTGTCGACTCACAGTTAAATATGTATGGTAGTTCTATCGTTCAATAAAACCGTGTTGGATCTTCTACAGTGTTAGAGGTCTGTTTCTTGCATCAAGTGCAGTCGACACTGAACTGACCTGCCTAGCACATCACCTATCTTCTCTCTCTCTTAAAGACTCTCCGTGATTTGGTCTCTACAACTTCTGCGGGAAAGAGTTCCACAGATTCACCATCCTCTGGCTGAAGAAATTCCTCCTCATCTCTGTTTTAAAGGATCGTCCCTTTAGTGTGAGATTGTGTCCTCTGCTTCTAGTTTTTTCTACAAGTGGAAACATCCTCTTCATGTTCACTCTATCCAGGCCTCGCAGGATCCTGTATGTTTTAACAATATCCCCCCCAATCCAGGTACTGAAGTGGCCAGGATTATTGTCATGGCAAAACAAGTTGGACAGTGGGGATTTGAAGACCTGACCACAGATGAAGTAGAGCAGTTGCTTCAATTGCATCAAGAGGAACTCTCTTTGGAAGAACTGGTTGAACTGGTCAAATTAAAGTAAAGTAAACAGGAACAGGAAGAAGGTCCCATAAAGCTAATTTTACAACCAAGTTGATGACAGAACTCATAAGATCAGCTGAAGATTTTTTAAAAACTGGTGACAGACCATGATACAAACATGGAAAGGAACATGGGCTGGATTCTCCGGTCCCCGAGCCCCCAACGCCCCATTCACTTGCGGCAGGATTCTCTACACCCGCTACTTGTTAATGGGATTCCCATTGAAGGCACTCCATGCTACTGGGAAACCCACGGGTGGGGATGCACTGCCAGCAGTAACAGAGAACCCCAACGACCAGAGAATTCTGGCCATTACCTTTTGTAGAGTGATTGACACTGCTATTGTACTTTACTGAGCACTTTACAACATTGAAAAGCAAAAGGATATGCAATCAGTAGTAACATTGTTTTCATACACATCAACGACTACATCAATCACTTCACCCACTCCCTCTACCTCCATTCACAAATACTGTACAGTAGTGTCGTGCAATTGTCCTTGTTACAAAACTTTACTCTACACACAAATATAGTTTGTCTTGCCTGAGTGACAAATTTTACATTTTTCTTGTTTTCTTGAATTGTTAAGCAATTTCTCCTGTAAAATGGTGTCCAATTTTTGGATGACCAAACCCCATCTAATTCACTCCCATTATAAAGAAACTTCACTGTTTGCGATTCTGCCCTTTACATGTGAACATAACCCCGCAAATGGTGGAATTCTGCTGCATTTATAACTTTCCTTTATCTCAAACTCAAATTTGGGCGTCAGGATAATTCTTTTGTTGTGGCCAGCTTCACTGTGCAGCTTATCAGATATTGAGGACTTTACACTGAAGAAAAAATACAGAAGTAAAAATTTGCCTATCTCTTTGTTACTATTAATCAAGTTGATCATAATGACAGAGGGACACTGATATTGACCAAAATCCTGAGAACAGCCTTTGGATCGTCAAGCAGAATTCACTGCCCTCCCGTGTGGCAAATTTAGAGATGGGGGAAAGCATTTGATGAGGCTGGTGGATGGCAGATGGGGACTCTGCCACCTTCCCAGCTTCACCCCAATTAAGTCTGCGTCAGGAAGTGGGCAATTAATACTCACTTAAGGGCCTCGTCCTGCCATCGCTGGTATGAACCTAGCAGGCAAGAGGAGGACTCACCATCTAGGGATGAAGAAGACAAGAACACTAGTGTGGGGGTTGTATGCAGGCTCCCAGGGTCCCTCATTCAAAGGCCTTCAATAAGGTATTCCATATTAATCTAATGAATAAGGTCAGAGAATGTGTTGTCTGGCTTCAAGACAGGAAGCAGAGAGTGGGAGCAAAGGGTAATTATTCAGAGTGGCAGAGGATGGGAAGAGTGTTCCACAAGGATCAGTGCTGAGACCAGTTGTTCATAATTTACATGAACAATTTGGACTTTGAAATCAAAAACACAATTTCTAAATTTGCAGATGACACCAATTTGTGAGGGTAGGGGGTATAGTCAATACTGATGAGGGCTGCAGCAAATTGCAGGAGAATATTGATAAATATATAGATTGGGAAAATGAAGCTCAAAACAGATGGATGATAGGTAGTAAGAATAGGGGGGGGGGGCGATTCTCCGAGCCGGGCTGGAGAATCGCCACAACCGCGCCACGATGCTGGCGCGCGATTCTCCGAGGTGCGGAGAATCCGCGCCATTTGCACCGGCGCATTTGGCGCGGCGTCGGGGGCCGCTGGAATCGGCCCGCCCGCCGATTCTCCGGCCCGCATGGGCCGAGCGGCCGCACGGATACGACAGAGTCCTGCCGGTACTGTTCACCCCTGGTCGCTGCCGGCGGGAACTCTGTGCGAACGGCCGAGGGGCAGCCTGTGGGGGGGAGGGGGGGCTCCTTCACTGGGGGAGGCCTCCGATGGGGTCTGACCCGCGATCGGGGCCCACCGATCGGTGGGTCGGCCTCTCCCACCTGGGCCTACTTCCTTGCACGGCCGCCCCTGAACACCAACGCCATATTGAGTCGGGGCCGGTGCGCTAACCGAGTCCTCCGTGCATGCGCGGGTTGGCGCAGTGCCCATTTGGCGCAGGGAAAGGAGGCTGGAGCGGCGTGAACCGCTCCAGCGCCGTGTTGGCCCCCTGTGGGGGACAGAATAGGTCGTACCCAGGCCTGGTTCGCGCAGTTCGCGACGGCGTTCACGACGGCACGAACACTTGGGCTCCATTTGCGAGAATCGCCCCAGGGTGTTCATTTATTACTTAAAATAAAAAAGGCTTCTCTGGGGAAATACCACTTTGGTGTAACGATCAATTTTGGTTGGTGATTGATGTATAATGTTGAGGCAATTTAAACCACACTTACATAAGAACATAAAAACATAAGAACTAGAAGCAGGAGTAGGCCACCTGGCCCCTCGAGCCTGCTCCACCATTCAATTAGATCTTTAGCCCCATTAGCTTGCACATACATTACGCCTACTCAGAATGGTAAGCAGAAAAGGTCTCCATTCAGAATTAAAAACTGGCTCACCTTGAACAATGCACCTGAGGATTTGGCGACAATTCCCTTTAGTTTAGTGAGCATTTTCTCTGGAGATGGTATTTGAAAGTTTTCAGGCGGAATAAATGTAAGCACTGGGCTGCGCTTCAATGACTTATCCTCAATATCCTCAATGGCTCTCAAGAAATCGGAATAAGAAAATTTGCAATTGTGCATTGGGATTTCCAAACTGTAAAGGGGAGGGGGAAACAAGAGCAAATATAAAAATGTCAATTTCTTTTCAGCACAATTGGACTTGAGAAATACAGATTAAAAGAATTGCTTCTGTCTTTGGTAGCTACGGTGTTCAAAATCTTGGATTTATACTTTATGAATCTATGTGCCTTTATACTATGGCAATAGGTTCCAAATAATGATAACACTTCCAACATTTGGTCAGTGTAGACTAAACATTAATAATTCATCATATGTTTAGCAGTCATTGGCCTTAATTTACTGTGGTAATTTTTTAAAAAATGTTTTTATTCAGGATTTTTCATCGGTAAGCGCTAACATACATCGAAAACAAACATATATATACATTGGTCGTCTTCCATTATTTTGTTATTTACAACGGTTACAGCTTCTTGTTTTATGTTCTCCATGAGGTGTTTATTTCTAGCTGGGTCCCCTGCTTCCCTCTCCCCCTTTCCTTCCTGACCCACCTCCTTTTCTAGTCATCTGGCATGCCCTCTTCTCTCATCAGCTCTTATATCCTGTTCCTGTTTGATTAGCGTGGCGCCGTGTATTTTGTTGCTTGCTGGGCAGGGTTGGGCTCCGTGCCTCATTATCCCCCCCCTACTTTGCGTTTGTTGTTATACCGTGGCTTCCCTCTCCCTTCCTCGGGCTTATTGGCTGTTGGCTACAAAAAGATCTTGGAACACGTTTTATGGAAGCCTTCTTCTGATTCCCGGATGGCGAATTTAATTTTCTCCATCTGGAGAAACTCCAATAGGTCGGACACCCAGTCTGCAGCTTTCGATGGTGCTGCTGATCTCCAACCAAGCAGGATTCTCCGGTGGGCGATTAGGGAGGCAACGGCAAGGGCATCGGCCCTCTTCCCTGTGAAGAGATCTTGCTGTTCTGACACCCTGAAGACTGCCACTCTTGGCATGGCTCCACCCTCATCCCCTCCATCTTGGACATCACCTCAAAGAAGGCTGTCCAATCGCTACTAGTCTGAGGCAAGGCAAGAAAATATGGGCGTGGTTGGCTGGGCCTCCTTAGCAACATTTGCATTTGTCCTCCACCTCCGGGACAAATCTGTTCAGTCGGGTTCTGGTTAAGTGAGCTTCAGCTGCATTGCACATGTGGAGGTGGAGCTGATCCTGTTCAGTGCTTCACTCCAGAGTCCCCAACCTATTTCAAATCATAGGTCTTTCTCCCACTTTTCCCTTGTCTTGTCCAGTGGTGTACGTGCCCTTCCTCTTAGTTGTTCATACAGGTCACCGCAGTTCCATCTCCCTAAGATGTCCACGTCCAATAAGTCCTCTAACAGTGATTGTTGCGGTGGTCGTGGTATGTTTTTGTCTCCCTACGGAAGACATTTTTGACCTGCATGTATCTTACTTCGGTCCCCCCCGTCAGCTGGAACTTCTCTGTTAGTTACTCGAGTGTTGTCAGTCTGTTGCTTGTGCAGAAATCCCTAACTGTCCGTGTTCCCTTGTCCTGTCTCCACCTTTTGAAGGTGGCGTCCATTATAGCTGATTCAAACCTGTGGTTGTTTCAGATGGGGGCATTAACGGACATTTTGGTTAATCTGAAGTGCTGTCGTAGTTGGTTCCATGACCGGAGTGTGGCTATCACCACTGGGCTTCGAAATCACAGCCGTTCTGGCAGTACCAGTGGAGTGATTGTACAATTCTGTACAGATGGTGCCAGACCCGCTCAGCCTTTTCAGCACTTTCTGTTTTTGTTTCAGAACTCCAGCATCCACAGTATTTTACTTTTATTTAATCTATGTTCTGCATCCTTCTCCACCTTCTCTTCCACATCCTGCTCCTCATCAGGTGAGCGGTATCATTAGAAGGCCTCGTCCTCTTCAATATGGGCAGCACGGTAGCACAAGTGATTTGCACTGTGGCTTCACAGCGCCAGGGTCCCAGGTTCGATTCCTCGCTACGTCACTGTCTGTGTGGAGTCTGCACGTTCTCCCGTGTCTGCGTGGGTTTCCTCCGGGTACTCTGGCTTCCTCCCACAGTCCAAAGACGTGCAGGTTAGGTGGATTGGCCATGATAAATTGCCCTTAGTGATCAAAAAAGGTTAGGAGGGGTTATTGGGTTACGGGGATAGGGCGGAAGTGAGGGCTTAAGTGGGTCGGTGCAGACTCGATGGGCCGAATGGCCTCCTTCTGCACTGTATGTTCTATGTTCTATGTTCTAATATCTATGCATCCTCAAAGGGTTAGTTTGCGGCGAGCACAGCAGAGCATCAAAACGCACAAATGCTTGTTGGAGGGTATCACTGGGGACCACCTGATCAGTTTAGGTGCCAGAACCGCATCTTCAGAAGCCTGATGGCCTGATTAACAGTGAATAGATGTCTTTGGTTGAAGTAGTTCTGTGGTTCTGCCTCAAGGTCTCATAAAAAGGTAAATGAGCATCTCTTCAAGAATATCCCTTGTGCCTAGAATCTATCCTTGTAGTTTATCAGTATGGGGAGGGTGGAGTGACGAACTGAGACACCTTGGACTACCAGAGGATGAAGAAATCATTAAAAAAAAAATTTTTTTTTTTTAAGAGTACCCAATTTTTTTTTCCAATTAAGGGGTAATTTACTGTGGCCAATTAACCTATCCTGCACATCCTTGGGTTGAGGGGGTGAAACCCATGCAAACACGGGGAGTATGTAGTTCCCTCCCAAGCTGGAGGATAATCATTGATGACTGAAGGAGTTTACAGATTTCTCCCAAAAACCAACTGATATGGAATGTCGCCCCCAATCATCTATAGTGAATTATTTGCATGGATGACCAATGCTAAAGCCGAAGTTAATTTACAATTTGGCCTATCTGCCAACATTTTATGAAGTATTTCATCTATAACAGCTCTTGCTGATTTCTCTTGCACACCCCATTACTAAAGGGGCTTTTTGCAATGGTATTCATAACTATGTTCATGTTCTCACACAAATCCCGAAATTCATCATTAGCGAATTTCCCCCCCACTCCATTATCAGTGAGGATCTTTGCCAGCCTTAGTCTGGTCCCTATCCATTTTCCCATTATCTGTTCCGCAATTATTTTCCTTTCTTTACTTTGTAAAATCGTCAACTGACTAAACCTCGTTGTCAAGGCTACAAAGTGAAAAATGAAAATGTTGGTTTCTTTATCCCACACTTACAAATCTTTAGCCACAACTTCATTAAAATCTGTCACTAAGGGCATACTTGCTGAGATGGGAAGGTGTTCTTGTACATTTCTTACATATATCACATCTATCACTTCTCTGTTCTATACATTTGGTGTATTCTTCATGTCTTATATCCGTATTTCGCTGGATATAACATCCGTGCTCATAAAATGATTCGGTCCGCCGATTTTATCAGGAATCGCTACTCTTTCAGTGACTTTAGGATATTATCATCCCCAAATCTTAAACTCGTGGAACTTCTAAATTCCTTAATTTGTTTTGATCTTTGTTACTTAAAGAGTCCAGGTAACATTTCAACCAGTCCATTCTACATACTGTAGATGTACATCCACTCTCTAATAGGGTACAATGGAAGGACTCTGCGACCAATATTTTTATCACCGAACTGAAACTTCTCGTTACCAGACAATGCCTTTCCCTTGTTTAATATCTTCCTTCTCATGTTTGGTTTCAAACACAGTATTATATGGCATAGGATAGTTTATTGCATAATAGAACTTTGAATCACACCTAAAATACCAATCGGCCACAACCTGGGCATTTCTGGTGTTCATTTTTCTCATGGATTCAGCCATTTATTTTCCAAGTTACTGAAAATCACTTGAGGTTAGAATTCAGAATATTAGTCTTTCATCTAAAGAAATCTTAGTTTGAAATCCTTTTTTTTCTTACAGGCAGTAACCATCCTCTGCTACCATTGTTAAGGTCCAATGGTAACCCGATAGTAAGAACTAGGAAGCAAGTCTTGGCTTCTTAGACTCCAAGTTTGTGTTCAGTAATCACTTCAACAATAAAATAGTGCCCACCCATATCCCCTTATATATACATATATTGATGTAGTCTATTAAACAATAAGTGTAATCTATTAAACAATTAAAACCCCAATTCTAACTTAAGTATTTGGGAACATTAACTCTTTTCTTACCCACAGAGGCAGGAAGTGCCCCTTAATTGGCTATTTAAGTGGCTGGTGAACCAACATCTTTCCTGCCACGAGAAAAATGGCACGGCAGTGGGAAGACATCAGGTAAACACCCCTTAACACCCATTCTAGGCTCCCCAATAAAAAATACTGGCATCCTGTTATCCTATGATGAGAGGCTGAATAAATTGGACCTATGCGCTCTAGACTTGTTGAAGAACAGGAACTGATCTCATTGAAACATACAAGGTTCTGAAGGGGTTTGGCAGGATAGACACAGAGAGGGAATTTCCCTGGCTGGGATAAAGTCCTTGGATAAGGGGCTGGTCATTTACATGAGATGAGGAGAAATCTGTTCGCTCAGAGGTTTGTTAATTTTTGGAATTTGCTACCCTAATATCATCATTGATATTATTCAAGGCTGGTACAGATAGATCTTTGGTCTCGAAGGGTATCACGGGTTATGGGAGTGGGCAGGGAAGTGAGGTGGGCAGATCAGCCATGATCATATTGAATGGTCTAACCCACCTCCAATATCCTATGGGGTTGTATGTTAAGAACCACCGCAAACGCATGTCCTCCACCACTGGTGTTAAAATACACCCATCTTCTTATGTTCAAATAAGTTAATTAAATTCACAAATATGTATTTTCTCAGATGATAGCCCGGTGAAAAAGGCGCACTGCATTCTTAGTGGGTACCTCAATATTCAACTATACTCTGTGATGTTCCTCGTATAGTTCTCCAAGATGGCTAAAGGTCGTAGTGTTGACAAAGAACATCAAGCTATGTATTTGAAACAAAGGTAGCTTATTTTACACTACTTCAAATGGTTCACACACTTCACTAAGTAATAGCTAATAAAACAACAGTATAAAATCTATGTTACAGAAATCGATAATATCTTTTATTACAGCTAACAATCTATCTCAACCTCTCACTATCCGTCTTCATAACTTTCTCCCAGAATACCTAGAGATGCAGCCTTTTATAAAACTATGTGATGCCATCTAGTGTTGAGATACATGAACATCATCTTGTTAACCCTTTACACTCCTTACATTATACATATCATTACTTACTCTAATGCCTGTTCATACCTGACCAAGAGCTGTTTGAGCTGTTCTTCACCCAGATGGTAGTTATGATCCTTCAGAACTCTTTGAAAATCATTTACTGACACACAGCCATCGTTCTTTTTATCGAGTTTATCAAAGGCCTCATTAAAGCCTTTGTGATGATTCCTGAATTTAGCTCTTATGGATCAAACAGAGAAAAAAGAGGTTAATTATCACAGTCAAGTTCCATACTACTGCGTCATTCATTCCTAGCAATACAAATCTAGTCAATAACTTGGGCTACCTTCATCAGTAATAATTAATGACAATAACAATTCAAAAGTGTTCTCTTACTGTACAGCAATGTTCTCATCCACTGTTGGATCACAGTGTTATTTAATTTGAAAATAGACAGTCTCTTTATACCATCATTTAGAAATGAATTACTTCTATTTTTATTTTTAAAACTTTGTTTGCTTGAAAGCAACAGATAATTCCTATAGGGATATCACTAAGTTGAACTCACTGCATATGAATGTGGGCTCAACACCCTCATTTGGTCCCAATGTTGCGGTAGCAAAGTCCACATGGAAATTCTACCCATTATCTCTACCACCCTCTCTCCACAGATGCCGATTAAATTGCTGTTTCTAGCATTTTGTTTTTATTCCAGATTTCAGTCTCTGCAGTAGTTTGTTTTTTTGTTGTTTTTGTGCCTTCAAACTGCCGATTTGTCCAGATAAAAGGTGGATCATTGGCACTTATGAAATCTTCACTGCAATTCTGATGCTTGGAAAAACCGGAGATACAATAATTTTTCTCATTACCATTTTTACTCCCGTCAATTTTGGTCCCTCTTCTCATTTCTCTTCTTTCATAATAACGACACTAAGAACTTCCTCCTGGTCCATTATTACTCATGAGTTAGACCTGGGTGGGTCTTCATGTTTACACCCCTTCTCCTGTGCATAATCACCTCCACAAATTTATATTCCATTCTCTCTGAAACACAGTGTGGCCACTTTGTCGTGTCGCATCAGATGGCAAGACAGCAATCAGGAGCACACCATGCAAGGGATCATAGGAATAACAATTTATAGTGCAGTTCCACACATGATAACATTTGGGATGGTTGTACAACACCAGTGGGTAGCCAGGCTCGAAGAGAACCTAAATGAAGAGAGGACTGCAACACTGCAGCCATCCCTGATTCATGCTTCCCTATCAAATGCAACTCCTCAATGGGCAGTGCAACTCCTCAATGGGCAGTGCAACTCCTCAATGGGCAGTGCAACTCCTCAATGGGCAGTGCAACTCCTCAATGGGCAGTGCAACTCCTCAATGGGCAGTGCAACTCCTCAATGGGTAGTTCAGCATTACCACATAATTCTTCCACTTGGAGATTGGAGTTTTCAAAGTCGGAACAATAGGCATCATACAACTAAGTCCACTGGCACAATCTGATGCTAAACCTTCCAATCCTAAGTTGAGGTCATCGTCCATCAGTTGTTTGATAGGGAAAAAGTTGAGTAATCTACGTACTTGAGCTGGCTTTTTAATGCAGCAATATTGAGACTTCCTGTCTGAGGTTTCTGCTGTTGGGTGCCATCTGTGTGGAGATGCTGTTGCTTGTTGGGATGATCCAATGAACTGCTTTGGCTTTCTGGACAAATTTGCTTGCTGTCCATTTGGGCTTGTGAAGCAAACCTATTCTTAAGCTTCTTCAGGAACTCTAGGTGAGTGATAAGACCTTTCTTATCTGAGTCATACCTGTAGGAAAACAAAATGTACATTAAAAGAAATGATAACTATGTCCTTCAGGCATAAAGGATGTCTTATTGTTCAAACTGGTGTGTTCTGTCATTCAGTAACAAAAGGCAAAAACCCAAATAGTTTTATGGAACAGATGCTCGACTGGCAAGGTGATCTGAAAAATAACACCATGGGGGTAAATTTCTGTTAGGGGTCTTCCCATCACCTTCCATAACTTTGGAGGTGTTGTAGCCACCTGGGTTGGCCACTTCCCGACTTTAAAATGGAGAACCCCAAAGACTGAAGGGAAATTCAGCCAAAACAGGCAAACACTGGCAAGTACAGAAATCATGTGTATTGAAACCTGCAAAAGACCAGACAGCGCTGAAACCAGCAGCCATCTACATAGTAATGTGCGATTCCCAGGCACAATTGCAACAGTTAAGGTGAATAAAGCCAAGCCAGACTCCTCGGCACCAGCAGGAGCCAAGACAAAGGAAGGCCAACGTACATTTAGGGACCGCCCAGCGATCAGGGAACAACTCCAGTATTGGAGAAATCGATCCAAGTGATCGGAACGCAGTCCAATCACTTGGAACCAGGTACGGGGTCCGCCCCGAAGGGCGGGAAGCCCCTGGGGACTATAAAGTAAAGCCCCCAAGTTCAAATCGTCCTTCTTGACAGGGTCACTCAACAACGCGAAGCAACCCCTGAGAGTGAACTGTCCAGCGGCCACGCCAACCAAGTAAGTCTCAAGTCAACGCTCGCTACGAGATAGGCGCTCCTAGCTACAAGTCCATACCAGTTTTTGAATCCTGCAGACTCAGGACCTGAACGAAAGGCCATTTGTTCCCCAGACCTGGTGGGCCAGTCTGAAGCTAAGTATTGGCCTTTTAGTGATAGGAATAGTCTAGAAAGTAGAGTTTATGCATGAGTGGCGATTTACTGTGTATAATAAATGTGTTTTGATTTGAATCTTACTAATTGGTGTGTTGAGTTATTGATCAGTACTTGAATTTGAACCTCGTGGCGGTATCATAAAGATACCTGGTGACTCTAGAGCAAAGGTTAAACAAACAGAGCAAATTACGAATTAAGAGCCAACTGAAAGTTAGCAACATATTATTGGTGACATCCTGATGGGACCCGACTGAGAAGTGGCTTAACCACTCCGGGAGAACCCAAAATTTGAAATAGAAATCCAATTGGGAACAGAAAAACCACAAGTGTTCAAGCAATTCTGATCAATCCTCGTAATTCGGAAGTGTGTTAATGCATGCATAACTAACAGGGCGATAAAGGTAAAACTGATAGATGTTTGTTGCGAAAAAACTGTGGGGAGTTTGTATTCCGGAAAATAGCGAAAGCCATACCCATAATTACAGCACCGGCTTAATACCCCTCGTTCCAAATTTTAAGAGAAGTATTTAGGGAGGAAAGATGGCAATGCAGGCAATGCAATGCCTCATGAACCCTGAGGAATTTGTGGTCGCAGCGACCAGCAGCAGAGTAGGACAGTGTCCCGTTTGGGAAGAGGAAATCAGAAAGTACCTCAAAGAGAAAGGATGGCCCCTTTGGAGCGAATTCTGTGACAATGAGGACACAGGACCCGGGATTATAGGACATACTTGGTGGGAGAACCTGTCAGAAATTCATAAGAAAAGCTTGGGAAAAGCTCGCAAGCCGATGGCAATCGCGTCCTGTCTGGCACAATTGCGAGGCACAGAGGAGGTCGTTCGGACGCTCCGTAAAGAGATAGAAAGAGTACATCGAATGAGCAAGGTCGATGCAAGTGAGGTTGAGAAAGAGAACATAGAGTTGAGAAGGAAGTTAGCAGCAAAGGACGGAGAGGTGGATGATGCCAAGGGGGCACACCAGTCTTGTCTGGCGCATTTAAGCAGCTTACAGACACAGTATGAAAAGGACTATCAGGGCACTCAACGTGCAGTCCTGGTAAGAGACGAAACATAAAAACAGGTAGAGGCATTGCAAAGGCAGTGTAGCGACCTGAAAGCAGCATTACGAGCACTCCATGCTACCACCACGGAGCACAGACAGAGCTCACTAGATCATGCGAAGTGCAGGAAGCAGATTGGAGAACTGCTGTCTTTGCTTTCAGTTCAGAATGGATTCCAGAGCACCTTTGGATCCCAGTTAGATACAGAAGATGGCCCGGATTGGGAAGAATTAAATGAGACCGCGCATAGATATGTTCAGGGAACATGTGCGCAAGGAAAGCCTCAGAAGAGAAAAGCGCCCTAACTCTCCACATCGCAGATAGTGCAGGCACCAATGAATCCAGTAACCACCCACCGCACAGTCACATCGGACGGAGATACAGAATTTCTTTATAACACCCCCTTAACCGTGACCCAATTACGGGACACGTGCGAGAAAATAACACCGTTCCTCCCCACCTCAGACCCCCACCACTTCTTTGCTAGAGTAAAGCAGCAGGCGACCATGTACAGTCTGGATGAGCGTGAACACGTGAAGCTCACAGTTTTGAGTTTAGACCCTTCGGTCGTAGCAGCCCTTCCCGACCCACAGAATGTAGGAGGAGGCACCCTCGCAGAGATGCACGCAGCGATCCTAGATGCGATCGGCTACAACAGAGGTGACCCCGTAGAAGGCCTGAATAAGTGCAGGCAGAAAAAGACGGAACACTCCACAGCGTTTGCTGGACGCCTGTTGATCCATTTCACAGCAGTTTTCAGTAGTCTAGAACGCGCCCATTTGTCCCAAGATGGTATGGGCAAATGGACCCGCACCCTTATCTCCCATGCCACAGAGGCAGGACAAAAAGCCTGTACGAATTATGACCCCCTCAGAAGAAGCCCACAATGAGAAATGGGTTTTAAAAAGATTGTCCCGCGCCTGGGAGCAGTCTGTACAAAACAAACCCGCAGTTAGGAAACCCGAGGAACAGCAGGCAGAAGCAGACATCCAAGCGGTGAAAACGCACCAGAACCCCGCATAGGTGAACGAAGGCAGGAACAGCCCCCCACAGAAGCCACAAGAGTTTTACAACTGTGGACAGTTAGGAGACTTTGCATGAGAATGCAATGCCCCACGAAAGCCACAGAGAGCCCAGCAGGCAGGCACTCTGAATAAGAATAGGACAGAGCCCATACATAGTGTGAGCACCCATTCAGACCAGACGGACCTGAACGGAACGGACTGACGGTGTTCGGGCTCCCCCAGTTGGGTCTGCGACACCCTTTGGGATAGGTCCAGCCGACCAGTAGTTGCAGCAAAGATATGGGGACAGCCCATCAAATTTCTCTGGGACACAGGAGGGTCCCGCACCACAATCAATTCCTCCACCATATTCCAGAAAGACACGTGGCCCACTACAGCCACAATCATCCTCAGCGGCTTCACAGGCCACAGCAGGGACACATCACAGCCCCTGTACCCATTCAGATTGGCAATATAACGACAAAGCACCCATAGTTTTAATCGATTTATCTCACACAGCAGCAGAACACATTTTGGGAATTGACTTTATGAACTCCCACAACCTGTCCTTTGATCGAGTCAACCAATGTGTCTGGAAAATGGCAAAATCCGCAAGAGCCCCCACAACTCTCACAATAGGGGAATACGGAAACAAGATTAGCGCAGTCGGCGAATTTTGGTTTGACCCGACCACGATTAGCACAGACAAGCAGGTTAGGGCAGTTCTGCAGAAGCACAGGACAGCATTCGCGACCCACAAACACGATTGTGGCCGGATGACTGGTTTTGTTCAAATCACAGGACCTGACCCTAGACCCCAAAAGCAATACAGATTTCCCCAAGAGGCAGGGGGAGAAATCGCAAAAGTTATCGACAGCTTATTAGAGCAGGGCGTACTCAGATCAGTAGCCTCCAATAATAATGCTCCGATTTGGCCAGTGAGAAAGCCCGATGGATCATGGCGACTGACCATCGATTACCGGGAACTCAATAAATGTCTGGTCCAGTATGTGGACGACCTATTACTGCAGACAGACACCAAGGCAGAGCACATCGAACTTCTGTCCGAACTCCTGGAACTCCTACATTCGATTGGTTGCAAAGTAAACCCCAAAAAGGCCCAGATTTGGGAAAACAAAGTGATATATTTGGATACGATTATCACGCACGGTAAACGCGAGATCGAGCACAAAAGAATTGACTCGATTGCCAAATTGCCCCTTCCCCAGAATGTTTCAGCCCTCCGGTCATTTTTAGGACTGGTTGGCTACTGCCGAAACCACATTGACGGTTTCGCCAGCAAGGCAGCACCCCTCTCGGAACTCCTAAAGAAAGGAGCCCCTTGGGAATGGCTTCCGCAGCATACGGATGCTGTGGATGCTTTGAAAAGAGCCCTCATTGCAGCCCCCGAACTACAGGTTTCAGGCCCGCTTTCCCCCTACGCTATAGAGATAGCTAGCACCGACCGCACCCTTTCGGCCGTGCTCCTCCAGGAACGGCACGAACAATTAAGACCCGTGGCTTACGCCTCCAGCCTTTTGGATCCTGTGGAGCAGGGATTTTCGGCCTGTGAAAGGTACCTGCTCACAGTTTTCTGGGCAGTTCAGTATTTTTCTTACATAACCGGACTAAACCCCATCACAATCCTCACGGAACACACCCCCACCCAACTTTTACTAGACGGACGACTTAAGGACAGTACAGTTAGCCAAATTGGAGCAGCTAGATGGACCCTTCTTTTGCAGGGACGGGACATCACTGTTAAAAGGACCAAGACCCACACTTCCTTAGTCGATAACCTTCAGTACCCAGGCACCCCCCACAAATGTGAAATCATCTCACCGCACCACAACACAGGCCCCTTTATTGCGAAAACACCCCCCAGAAAGATAGGTAGTTCACCCCAGAGCCCCCAGTGCGAACCCTCAAGGATATATGTGGATGGTTCTTCCAATGTATTAGAAGGGAAGCGCGTTACAGGATGCGGCATATATGTCGAGGACGCGCAGGGACGTGCCCCAGAAGAGATCTCGTTAAATCTACCAGGCCACTTAGGCGCGCAGGCGGCAGAACTAGCAGCCATTGCGTATATTATAGACCACCCAGATTCCTTCCCCAGCCCAGCAGACATATACTCGGACAGCCTCTATTGTGCAATAGCCTTACAAAATTCCTACCCCTGTGGAAAGCAAGAGGATTTGTTTCCGCAGACGGAAAACCACTCCCTTCAGCCCCATTGCTCCGCCACATTTTAGAGAAAGCACAGGACAGGACATTTGGAATTGTTAAAGTTCGCAGTCACCACCGTTCCTCCCCCCCTGGAAATGTAAAAGCCGATGCACTGGCAAAAGCAGGTTCCAGGCATGGATATTTTTGGACACCCCCCGAAAGCGCACCAGTGAATGCAGTTCAGGTCTCGCAGACTGATATTGAGGATTTAGTGCAGGCCCAGAAGCAGGATAGCAACCTCAGGGAGATTTTGAAAGGACAATTTACAGCACCCTATGATAGGTTTAGAAATGCACTGACCACACATGACGGTGTGGTGTTAAAAGACACCCTTTATGTGGTTCCTGAATAGGACAGGAATCAGCTCATTTGTTTATTCCATGACAGTCATGGACATCAGGGAATTGATCCCACTACAGCCCACCTCAGACAGCTCTGTTGGTGGCCAAGTTTAAAAGAAGATGTAACGCACTACGTTGAGAATTGCCTTATCTGTGCCCAGAACAATCCGGACAGATACGCAAAGAAAGCTCAACTTAGCCACACCTGCCCTGTTAACGGCCCCTGGACTAACCTCCAGATCGATTTTATAAGACCATTGCCCCCTTGCAGGAATGGTTACAGGTACATATTAGTCGTCATAGACACTTTTACGAAATGGGTAGAGGCATTCCCATCCAGAACGAACACGGCAAAGACCACAGCCAAGATCTTAACGCACCACATCTTTACGAGATGGGGACTCCCCCGCAGCATTGAATCCGACCAAGGTTCCCATTTTACGGGACGTGTCATGAAGAACGTCCTCACGATATTTGGCATTACCCAAAAATTCCACATCGCATACCAGCCCCAGTCAAGTGGTATCGTGGAGCGCATGAATTGGACCCTAAAATCAACCCTCAGAAAAATGGTCCAACAAAACAACACCACTTGGGATTCAGTCCTCCCTTTGCACTGATGTTTTTGAGAAATACTATTTCAACATCCACAGGTTACACCCCACACACTCTCATGACCGGACGCCCCATGAAAGGCACAGAATTTTTATTAGGATTGGACTTGATCAGCCCCAAAGTGACGGCCCTCACACACGAGAACGCAGTAAGTTGAAAATGTGAAAACGGCTCAGCTAGCAGCCACAGTAACATTAGGCACAAGGAAGAAACAGAGCAAGGCCTGTTTCGACAAGACAGTGCATGCGACTGAGTTTGAGGTAGGACAGCAGGTCATGTTCTCAATTTATAACCCCAGCACATTCCTGTCACCGAAGTATTTGGGTCCGTACTCTATTGCGGACAAAGTAAGCCCCTCCGTCTATATAATTAAGTACCCCAACGGAAAGAATGCGTGGTTCCATATTAACCAGCTTAAGGCATATGGCCCACAGTCCAATCACGCACATCACGTCATGCTCGACGCAACAGACCACACCCCGCCCACAGCCACTACCCTCCCCCAACACGCCCACCACATCAACGGACTCACCCTCGACTCCACCCTCGACCTCTAGACTCCGTCCCAGAACGCCCACAGACAGCAGCGACAGCGACTGTGACTCGGACAATATCCACAGCACGCCTCCCTACTATCCCCATGCAACAGGACCCACACCCAGCGAATCTGACCACGATTCAAGTGATCCCTTCCTCATCACTTTCCTCAACAAACCCCACCAAAGACCACCACCCTACGACGACGATTCCGTCCCCACAGAACTAGACACCACCTTTTGGCACCGCGATAACTCATACAGGCTCATCCGGAACGACGAGATGGACCCCAAATCGCACCATGCAGCCTTATCAGCCCTTATACATTCGAGAATATGGCATCCGGGAGAAGAGGACGACTTTGAATCTGACTCCCAAAGCGAGAACCCCTTTGCGACCCTGTTCGTAACTGATAACTCAGGTGTCCAGGTGATGTTTTAAAAGGAACCGCTTGGGAGAAACGGTGTCCTTTCTGATGGAACCTGCAGCATGTTGTTCAATGTTTGTTATGTGTTGTATGTAAGATCGGAAATTTTTTTCCACGGCCCCACGCCATATTTGTCTGCAGAAACCTATGAGAACTTGCCAGCACGCTCATCGGCAGAAACCACTGAGAGCTTGCCAGACCCCCGTTCATAACTGCTCTTCTGGTTCGAAGGTAGAACCAATACGGCAACCCCCCACGATGACTACATTTTTTGCCCGTTCTTGCCGGTTGCTCAGGCAGTGGCGAAACGGCATTGGTCTCCGCCCTGCCTGAGGACCCCCCTCTGGTCAACTACGCTCGGGTAGAGCACACACAGCATTGGTCGCCGTCCTACCCGGGGATTCCATCCAATTCTTACTTGTCGCGGCCCATACGTACCTCATTTTGGCACTTTGGGTTCAAAAAATGTTGTTTTGTTTTCAGGCGACCCTTAGGTTGCCATCCCTATGCTATTTACATCCTCAAACATTTGGATGGTAAATCGCACAGCCTGCGAGACGGCTCGCACTGTTTCAGTATTTTTAAGTGTGTCTTGTCCTGAATATTTAGTTTAAAAAAGAAAAACGAGGGAGTCACACATGGTGACAAATTATAAAGGGAGAATTGACACTAAAGGACAGACATACTAACAGACGAGATATTAACCAAGATAGTAACAGAAACTATGCTTGATCCCACAGAACTCCAGAAGCCCCAAGGAAAGAAAAGAAGAGAAGAGAAAGAAGAAGAACAATGAGGACATCCTCCGTGTTGATCACCACCATTATCATGTGTATTCGGTTGTGCGCAAACGCGAACCCCCTGACCCCCAACTCCCCCGGCAGTTAATGATTCACTTCCCCATAGCACCCAGAGCCCAGAACAGGCAACACCACACCATCATGGTGTGATAAGCTCATAACATGGTACTCCCTGTCCTACGTAGTCGAATCCCTATTAGCATTGGCGATACTCTGCAGCATCGTGCAGACTATCCGCATGAGGAAACGGAGGAGAGCCTACCGCGCTCGCACCCTGGTATACAGAATAAGATCCCCTATGGTCAGCTATCCCCAGGACCCCGAACCCCTCAATCTATAATAAAGGACATTCGTTTGCGTTCTTCTGTAAATATGACTGAATGTTTTAGTGAGTGTAGTTTATTCAGGACAGTTAGAGGGACCGTATTTTTATTTTGTAATGCATGTCCTTGTTTATGACATAGCGTAACTTAGAATATTAGTTAAAAAATTTCATTGCATAGTTATGGTCAGTGTAGAGGCCATGGAAGAGTGCTCGCCGAGTCAGGGAATGAAGACAATGCAGTTATGTGATCCTTCACGCTTCGCGTTAGGGATCACAAGGAGGGTGTGTAGCCACCTGGGTTGGCCACTTCCCAACTTAAAATGGAGAACCGCAAAGACTGAAGGGAAATTCAGCCAACACAGGCAAAGACTAGCAAGTACAGAAATCACGTGCATTGAAACCTGCAAAAAACCAGACATCACTGAAACCAGCAGCCATCTGCATAGTAATGAGCAATTCCAAGGCACAATTGCAACAGTTAAGGTGAATAAAGCCAAGCCAGACTCCTCGGCACCAGCAGGAGCCAAGACAAAGGAAGGCCAACGGACATTTAGGGACCGCCCAGCAATCAGGGAACAACTCTAGTATTGGAGAAATCGATCCAAGTGATCGGAACGCAGTCCAATCACTTGGAACCAGGTACGGGGTCCGCCCCGAAGGGCTGGAACACCTGGGGACTATAAAGTAAAGCCCCCAAGTTCAAATCGTCCTTCTTGACAGGGTCACTCAGCAACGCGAAGCAACCCCTGAGAATCAACTGTCCAGCGGCCACGCCAACCAAGTAAGTCTCAAGTCAACGCTCGCTATGAGATAGGCGCTCCTAGCTACAAGTCCATACCAGTTTTTGAATCCTGCAGACTCAGGACCTGAACAAAAGGCCATTTGTTCCCCTGACCTGGTGGGCCAGTCTGAAGCTAAGTATAGGCCTTTTAGTGATAGGAATAGTCTAGAAAGTAGAGTTTATGCATGAGTAGCGATTTACTGTGTATAATAAATGTGTTTTGATTTGAATCTTACTAATTGGTGTGTTGAGTTATTGATCAGTACTTGAACTTGAACCTTGTGGCGGTATCATAAAGATACCTGGCGACTCTAGAGCAAAGGTTAAACAAACAGCAAATTACGAATTAAGAGCCAACCGAAAGTTAGCAACAGTGTAAACAAAGCTAAAGCTGTTTTGCTGGATTTCTGTGGATTTTCTGTTGCAGTTACACCACATGAGCAGGAGGACTACCCCAGCTATTCATTCCATAAAGGCTGAGATGGGTTATTATCCTTTACCCCTTGTTCTGGTATGAGTCATCATTCACTGTCATTGATTGCATTTTGCCAATTGCTTTATACCGAAGTCCATCAACCCATTTAGCATGGGAAATTAACGTTGAGTTCTTATGCTCATTTTGTTACATGTCACTATTCTACAAGTTGGCCGGGGCCCATGTAAAATGTTGGTTTGAGACGTAGGTAAATTGGGAATTCCAGTCACTAAATGAACCTATCAATCCAATTCATTTAGAAAAATGCTCTCCAATCTGCAACGTTTTATTTTCAGAACTTCAACTAGTCCATGTACGTTAACCAAGGGTAAATATTGGAAAATCTTACACAATGCAGGGCTGAATTTTCTCATGAATCCCTCAGTCTATTGCCAGATTTACAGCGTTATAGTTGAATGTCTGTGCCATGTGGTTCAGGGAGAGGGAAGGCAATGTTATTAACTGCTAGCTGGCAAAACAAAAAACTCATACAGTAAAAAATAAAATAACCTTTATTGTCACAAGTAGGCTTACATTAACACTGCAGTGAAGTTACGGTGAAAAGCTCCATTAGGTAGTTTCTGAGCGAGCAGTCACTGAGGTTTTGGATTTGGATTTTAATTGCACTGAATTGAAATTGTGTTTACAAATGAGATAGCAGATTGAATTGAATTGGATCACATTGGTTAAATCTCTGCAAATTACCAGTGTGGTAGACATCTGACATAACCCTAGCCGTTTCTAGTTTTACCAGGCTGCATTCTGAGCTGGAAGGGAAACATCTTTGCAGCTGCCAGTTAGTCATTTAAGTATCCAATCAATATATATAAATAATAAATATTTAAATATACAGTCAACTGTAGCTTTAACCCAAGATTCTGGCCTTAACAGGAAATGCTTGGGTTTCTCAAGATGTAAGGAACTTGCCACAGTCAACAAGATGAGAACTCAATGGGATGTCATTGATCAATGAAATTACAGTCCAGAAGGTCTTTAAAGAAAGTGCATAGTTGCTGCTCTGCCTATGGAATGGCCTGTACTCACAGGACTTCTTTGGAAAGCATTATTTTCCTGCTTTACAGGTGTTTTCCAAATTTTTGGAAGTAATTTTGCCTACCTTGAACTTTGTGTCCATTTAGAACTGCATTTCCCTCCTACCAGCTTTCACTGCAACATGGGAGCAACCTATCCATCAGGGGCAGCCTGATAAGGAGCAGCCATGTTAACACCAACAGCACCGGCAGAAGGATAAACAACCCAATAGCTGCTTTCTCTGCAGCCACAGAACAGAGGGGATTGCCATAGAGCTCTAATCAAAGAAGGTAATCCCCACTACAGGATACGCAGCTTCCTTGATATGATGGAGCAACAGTGCCTTAGGAAAGCTCAGATTTTCATAATTAGTCATTGCTAACATTGACAGCCTCTTGGAACAAAAGGGTCCGAGGTGCATGATTGCCAGAGGCTGTCAAGGCCACCACAGCTATGAATTTCTTTGCAACATGACCACACAACCCAGCTCCCCCCTCCCCCACAGCAGGGATCTGATGCTGATAACTGTAGGATTTTACAACCTGCTGCCTACAAGCCATGCTTGCCAAGACTGCCACTTAAGTCCACTATGATGCTAATTGGGACAGTCAGACACAGGGGGCTTTTGCATTTGATGCATTGGCTGGATTCCCATTGGTATGGGGAGTCATTGACTGTAGACTTGTAGCAACTCCAAGCAGAGTCAGCATTGGCTCATCGAAGATAGGGATATCTTCTAAGGATGAGGTTGATGACACCTGTGAAGAGACCCTCCACTGATGCAGCAAAACCATACAGCTGAAACTACGTGAACACAAGGGCACTCATAGAGAACGTTGTTGGGATATTGAAGAAGTCATGCAAGTGACTGGACAGATCTGAATGCACTCAGTTTTTTTGCTGTGTCTGATACTCCATGAAGGTGTTTTTTCTTCCTTTGAGGTAGAAATCTGCGCAAGCATCTGTGTTCCTAACTCTGTTTCTCTCTTCACAGATAATGCTAGACCTGCTGCGTATTTCCAGCTTTTCTGTTTTTGTCCTGCCTTCTACTCTGTAACACGTATGTATATGAATGTGAAGTAAGAGAAACGTTGAGTGAAGACAAAATGTGGCCATCCGTTGTCGAAGTGCAGATACAATGAAGGACAATTTCATTAAGATATCAGGTGATTGCTGCTGCCATTATAATTGTTCAGCAGCAGAAGGATGCACCTTCAGAAGACAAGGGGAGAAAATAGAAAGATCGGGTGTGATCCAACAGCCTTGCTGCATCCGAAAACCAGCTCACCGCGGACGCACTCTCGCAATGTGAATTCGCCCTCAATGGGCGGGACCACATTTTAGCAAATTTGCATATTAGAGCCAGGCAGTAAGCCTTACTCTAATGTGCAGATTCCCGAGGTACCTGAAGCTTTGGAATTCATCCCCTTCACCTTAGAGACCTCGGGCAAGCATTGTGCAGCACTGGTCCCCACAATTGGGAACCGGATGGAACGGCACTCGTGAGGGTCTCCCAGGGGATCAGAGGCCCCAGTTGCATGCCCATTTGGTAGGGTGGTGCCCTGGCACTGCTGGTGCCATCTGGGTACCCTCACAATGCCAGCCTGCCACTGCCAAAGTGTCCAGGTGGCACTGCCTGCCGCCTGCAAGTGCCGGGAAACACGCGGCTAAATGCACTCGCTGGAGAACTTTTTTCCCTTCTGGGAGAATCGCTCCCGAAGAATTAAAAATTCTTACCAGGACCAAAGTTTTTCAAAGTTTGCTGTTGAAATTGGCAAGCATAAGTGGTATAAAAGATCCCTCATATCTTTCTTCTGCAAAATGAGGTTACCATCTGAGTCAATTTGTTTAAAAGCCTAAAAAATACCAAATACAATTCTCCATTATTTCAGAATTGATATAAGCATTTGTATATTCAGTACTGATTAAAAGGAATGTATAGTATTACAGAACCAGAGTTTCCACTAGTTTGTGTCTAATTTGTCCAAAATACACCAAACCAGATCAGGAAATTTCAAGCGCAAATTATGTCCAACAGAAATTGAGTTTCTGCATCAATTTAAAGTACTGGAAGTTTAGCCCACCCTCAAAATGGTCCAGAACCACATATTGAATTAACTGCAGCTACAAATTTATGATGATTGCGCCCATTTTCAGACTTTTTTGGAGGCAATAAAGTTAATTTTTTTTAGATGCAAGGGCATTAACAGGTAGGTTGTAAAAACATTCACTTATTTATTTCTTGACTTTACTAGGGAACTGACTACTTTACACCAATATCATTAAAAAATGATTTTGTACTTTAAAAAAAGTAATTTTCAGCTATTTAAAATTAGATTATCCACTGGTGGAGGACTAGTTACTCCAGTTAAAAATGTTTACTTTTTGCTTTTGCCTATTTTCAGCTGCAATAATAAAATTGCACCAGGTCTGAAACATTTCCAACATATTCTTAAACATATCAAGGAATATTTTCAATACAGTACACATTCTTAGTTTAAAAAAATTGCATTCTAAAACCTTGCCCAATTGCACTGGTTCATGGAAGATTTTACATTAGAAGGAAATAAGTTAAGTATAAACTTAAGCAAAATGACCTTAAAACGAGCATAATTTTGAAACAAACTAGTCAAAGGATTTTAGACTTGTACTATCACCTCACCTTTGTTAGGTCATACCATCTTGTTTTGGCTTTATTAGCTAGGAAGTCATGGACTTGCTCACACTCCAGCAAAGTGCTGTCTTCATCATGTCTTGAGCTGCAATTGAATGAAAGTCATTCCATAAATCACATTTAAATTTGAACAATTGTTCCCCACAATACCAGCTAAAATATTTTCTCAACCATTTTTGGATTATTTAATCCTATTACAGGCAGATGAATCATTAAGACAATAAATCATGAAGCAACAAATTCTTACAAAACCAAATTTTTAAAAAAGAGCCCCTGATGGTTCAGCTGGTAAATTTTCTGTCTGCTGTGGAACTGAGTATTGCAGGGCAGCGGCAATCAGGTTTCATCCCTATTCAGTGCTGATCAGACAAGCAACAGCAGCGATGTTAATTAAAAAAATAAAAATTTGGAGTACCTGATTCATTCTTTCCAATTAAGGGGCAATTTAGCATGGCCAAACCACCTACCCTGCACATCTTTGGGTTGTGGGGGTGAAACCCATGCAAACACGGGGCGAATGTGCAAACTCTACACGGACAGTGACCCAGAGCCGGGATCGAACCTGGGACCTTAGCGTCGTGAGACAGCAGTGCTCACCACTGCTTCACCGTGCTGCCCTCGCAGCGGTTATAATTGATTTTACATTCCCTGGCCTAAGAATAAGAAAATATACAGGATCCATGTTGCCTGATTCTGTTCAGGAACCATTGACCCCAGCTGATATTTATTTGTATGCATGTCAAATAAGGACAGGTCAGGCTTGGCAGTAATATTCCCTCACAGCTCAATGGTCTGTCAATACTCACAGCCATATGACCATTTGGGTGAAGTACCGGAGTGTAACTGGCACTGAAAGCATGATGCCCAGCAAGAGTCATTTATTTCAGCAAAAGGAAAAAGACGATGAAATAATTGTTTGTTAGGAGTGAGACAAAATAGCCTGAATGTTAAATACACATACAAGAAAACAGGCTACACGAGCCACCGAGAAAGACACACACTGTGCACTGTCACTGCAGAAATCAATAGCTTTATACAACAGATAGAGATGTGCAACTATAGTCATACCAAAAGAAAAAGCAAAGATAATGAAATGCAACTGCAACGCATGTACAGCTGAATATTATAGAGGTACTGAATCCCCGTGCTTATGAGTAACATTGTATGTGTACCAATGCAAGATAAGTTGAATCCACCAACAGTCTGCAAAGTAGTTTCCCACTAGAATTTTATGGATCAGCTCATTAATGAATGTCCATCAGAGATGTTACTGCCATAAATCATGTAGAAAATAGGGGTAGTTAGAAATTGGAGTTCAGCCCTAAAGAGACTTTGAGGTGGGCCAAGTGGATAAAGTATCATTAGGGGAACATTTAGAGGACAGTGATCATTGTTTTATGAAGTTAGGATGGTTACGGAACAGGACAGGAAACAATCCAGAGTAGGAATAATTAACTGGAGGAAAACCAACATCTATGGGTGAGACTGGATTTGGATCAAATCAATTGCTGACAGGCAAAACAGCAATTAAACAAGGAGCTGCCTTTAAATAATAGGTAATTTTGGCGCAAACAAGGAATATTCTCATGAGGCTGAAAGGCAGGGCAAACAAATCCAGAGCTCCCTGAATGACAAAAGAGATAGAAATTAAGACAAAGAGAAAGTGTGTTTAAGACAAGTGGACAATACAACAGAGAACCAGGCTGAATGTAGAAGATTAAAAGGAAGTGGAAAGACTTAAAAGGGAAGCAAAGAGAGAGTTTGAAAATAGATAAGCAGCTAAGATAAAAAGGAAAATCCAAAAATCTTCTATAGCTATATTAATAGGAAAAGGGTGGTGGGCTTCCGGTGACGGCAGTTGGGAGGCAGCCGCACACTGGAGGGCACCCGCTCGGGAATAGGAATTTCGGAGTTTGAACGCCCGGTCCCGGTGGCAACGGTGGCTGAAAAGGCTGTAAGAAAGCACAGGGAGGAGAAATGTCCTAGTTTTGGAGAAAAACGGCTGTGAAAATGGGGGCTAACGGAAGTCCGCTGGTGAGTGAAAAAGTCAGCGTAGGAACTGTAAGGAAAGCGGAGGCTGGAGCACCAGGGGAGGCCGCATCGCTCACAGCAGAAGAAATGACCAAGGTGATGGCTGTGGAACTTGAAACACAGTTCACAAAACACATGGAAACGATGAAGAAGGAGATGGGGCGGTATTGAAAGTGCTGGTGGACTTCCGGTAGCGGCCATGTCCAAACAGGTCACGCACACGGCAGCTCCCGCCGGGATCGGAGTTTCGGGCCCTTAAACGGAGCGGCAACGGCACTTTGGCAGTGATTCCCGGCATGGCAAAGGATGCTGGAGAGGTTCCCCTCACTGCTGCATGGTGGGAACCAGGAGCGGGGCCGTTAAAAGAGCGATTGCAGGGAAGCAAGAGAAGTGGGTCCGGGAAGACAAGGTGGCAGGGCGCGGACCAAGCAGCGTGGGCCCAGTGGTCAAGAGAGCAGCAAGAGTTTCTGAGAAGCTGCTTCACAGAGCTAAAGACTGAGATGCTGGCCCCTATGAAGGCCTCCATGGAAAAGATGGTGGAGGAGAAGGCGATTAAAGATGGTGGAGGAGAAGGCGATTAAAGAGGTGGAGGAAGGTACCTGACAATGAGGATGAGATCCTGGGCCTGGCGGTCAGAGTGGAGGCGCACAAGGCCCTACACAAGAGATGGCAGGAGAGACTGGATGACCTCGAATATAGGTCTAGGAGTCACAACCTGCAGATTCTGGGACTCCTGAAGGTGCGGAGGGGGTGGACGCGAGCACGTATGTGACTACAATGCTGGGGACGCTGATGGGCGCAGGGGTCTTCCCACGGCCCTTGGAACTGGACGGGGCGCATAGAGTCCTCACGAGGAAGCCGAGGGCAAACGAACCACCGAGGGCGATGGTGATAAGGTTCCAACGCTTCACAGAGAGGGAGCGTGTCTTGCGTTGGGCAAAGAAGGAGCGGAGCAGTAAGTGGGAGAACTGGAGATTCGCATATACCAGGACTTGGGAGCTGAACTGGCTAAGAGGCGTGTGGGATTCAACCGGGCGAAGGCGGTTTCCACAGCAAAGGGGTGACATTCGGGCTCCTGCATCCGGCGAGGCTTTGGGTAACGTACCACGACAGGTTAGTAAATGGATGGCATTCGAGGCAGGGAGTATTGTGGTGGACAAAGAGGGGCAGGTACATTATGGTGCGTGGTAAGCTGCAGGGGGCCCGGGTGGTGTTCGTGAACATCTATGCCCCGAACTGGGATGACATAGAATTCATGAGGCGCATGCTGGGTAAAATCCCAGACTTGGAGTTAAGTAACTTGATCATGGGGGGACGGACTTCAACACAGTCCTGGATCCAGCATTGGACTGATCTAAGTCCAGGTCGGGAAAGAGGCCGGCGGCGGCCAGGGCCCTGTGGGATTTCATGGATCAGATGGGGGGGGCATGGACCCATGGAGATATGCGCGACCAAGGGCGAAGGAGTTCTCCTTTTTCTCCCATGTTCACAAAGTCTACTCGCGGATTGACTTTTTTGTGTTGAACAGTGCGTTAATCCCGAGGGTGGTATTAGGCCATTGCGGTCTCGGACCATGCCCCGCACTGGGTGGACTTGCGACTGGGATTGGATGTGGGATTGCTAGCGGATGAAGAGGTGTGTGGACAGATAAAGAGGAGCATCCAAAACTATGTGACAACAAATGACACAGGGGAGGTAACAGCAACAACGGTTTGGGAGGCTATGCAGGCGGTTATTAGAGGGGAATTAATTTCTATTAGGTCCCACAGAGAGAAGAGGGAGAGGGCGGAGAGGGAGAGGCTGGTGGGAGAGATACTTAGAGAAGACAGGAAGTACTCGGAGACCCCCGAGGAGGGGCAGTTAAAGGAGCGACGGAGATTGCAGGCGGAGTTGTATTTGCTGACCACTGGGAAGGCGGAAGCACAGCTGAGGAAGATGAAAGGGGCAGTCTATGAGTATGGGGAGAAAGCAAGTAGGATGCTGGCGCACCAACTTCGCAGGAGAGAGAGGCGGCCAGGCAGATCGGGGGAGTGAGGGATAAGGAAGGTAATACGGTCTTGGGCCCAGAGAAGATCAATTAAGTCTTCAAGGAGTTTTATTGTAAACTGTACGAGTCAGAACCCCCGAGGGAAGGGGAAGGGATGAAGCAATTTATGGATCAATTGAGTTCCCAAGGGTGGACGAAGATCTAGTGGAGGGACTGAGGCCCCGGTTGAGTTGGAGGAGGTAATTAAGGGCCTAGAGAGTATGCAGTCGGGCAAGGCCCCGGCTCCGGACGGCTTCCCTGTAGAATTTTATAAGAAATTCTCGGAGCTACTGAACCCACTCCTGCTAAGAACCTTTAACGGGGCAAAGGAGAGAGGAACCCTCCCCCCGACGATGTCGCAGGCATTGATCTCGCTCATTTTGAAGAGGGAGAAGGATCCACTTCAATGTGGGTCCTACAGGCCGATATCATTCCTGAATGTAGATGCCAAACTGCTGGCTAAAATGTTGGCTACCAGAATAGAGGACTGTGTCCCGGGAGTGATTGAGGAAGACCAGGCGGGTTTTGTCAAGGGCAGGCAATTGAACATAAATGTGAGGAGGCTCCTGAATATCATTATGATGCCCTCAGAAGGAGGGGATGCAGAAGTAGTGGCTGCAATGGATGCAGAGAAAGCCTTTGACAGGGTGGAATGGGAGTACCTGTGGGAAGTATTAGGTAGGTTTGGATTCGGTAAGGGATTCACAGGGTGGGTGTGGTAGTCACCACTGTTGTATTGTATCTCACGCATACGAGGGTATTATGGTAAGGCCCCCGTACTACAGGTACGGGGGTAAATCCCTGCCTGCTGGCTCCGCCCAGTAGACGGAGTATAAATGTGTGGGCTCTCCGAGCTGCAGCCATTTCGGTAGCAGCTGCGGGAGGCTCCACATCTCTGCGTAATAAAGCCTCGATTACACTCTACTCTCGTCTCGTCGTAATTGATAGTGCATCAATTTATTACGCAGAGATTTTACAACGATGGATCTCCGTATCAAGCCTGATCGCCTGCAGCTGCACCCTCAAGCAGACAATGCCAAGTCGGCCTTCGCACATTGGCTAGCTTGCTTTGAAGCATACATGAGATCTGCGACAGTACCACCCTCAGAGGCACAGAAGTTCAAGATCCTTTACACGCAGCTGAGCTCCAATATCTTTACCCTCATCTGGGACGCGCCAACCTACGCTAAGGCCATGGTTCAACTGAAGGAGAACTACACTCAGCAGACCAACAAAACCTACGCCAGGCACCTCCTGTCCACGCGGCATCCACTCCCCGGTGAGTCTGTGGAAAATTTCTGGTGTGCCCTGCCAGGCCGTTTCAGCCGTTGAACATTCTGAGCTGCTAATTAGAGACGTGTTTGTTACAGGCATAGGGTCAGCCTACATCCGCCAGCGCCTCTTAGAAGGGCTACCCTCGACCTCGCGGCAACCAAGAAACTAGCGATCTCACTGACAGTCGCCTCATGCAATGTACAGGCGTATGCCCCCGACCGCACTGCCCACGCCACCTGGGCATCGTGAACCCCGCCAGCGAACACCCCATCGTGGACCCCATCAGCGACCTCCCACAGCCAAACCCAGGCCTGCGCCGCGCGGCAGTCAACCAACCCCGGGGGTCCCAAGTGCTACTTCTGCGGACAGACAAAACACCCCCGGCAGCACTGCCCGGCACGGAGCGAGCTCTGCAAGGCCTGCGGGAAGGAAGGATATTTCGCTGCTGTGTGCCAGGCCCACTCGATCGCCGCTATTGTCCCTGTACCCCCCACGTGCGACCCGCGGGCGCCGCCATCTTCCTCGCCTCAGACAACATGCGGCCCTTGGGCACCACCATCTTGCTCGCCTCACAACACGTGCGGCCTGTGGGCGCTGCCATCTTGCTCACCATCTTGTTCGCCTTATAACACGTGCGGCCTGTGGGCACCGCCATCTTCCCTGCCTCAGGACACATGCGGCCCGCAGGCGCCGCCATCTTCCCTGCCTCAGGACCCCTGCTCGTCGGCCACCTCATCGGGCCGTTCATCGCCTGCAACCGCCGCCGACCAGCCGTGTCGCGCCTCCATCACGATCGACCAGTCCCGATCACACAACTTCGCGACCGCATCGACGACAGTGAAGGTCGACGGGCACAAGATATCCTGCTTTCTGGACTCTGGGAGCACAGAGAACTTCATCCACCCGGATACGGTAAGGTGCTGTTCCCTCACGGTACACCCCATTAACCAGAAAATCTCCCTGGCCTCCGGATCCCACTCCATGGTGATCCGGGGGTACTGCACCGCCGCCCTCACCATCCAGGGCGTAGAGTTCAGCGGCTTCCTGCTCTACGTCCTCCCCGACCTCTGCGCTGCCTTCCTACTTGGCCTGGACTTCCAGTGCAACCTCCAGAGCCTAACCCTGAAATTTGGCAGGCCCCTACACCCCTTACTGTATGCGGCCTCACAACCCTTAAGTTGAACGGCCTTCTCGGTTTGCAGACCTGACCTGGATTGCACACCCGTCGCCACCAGGATCAGATGGTACAGGGCCCAGGACAGGACCTTCATCAGGTCTGAGGTCCAGCGGCTGCTACGGGAAGGTATTATCGAGGCCAGCAACAGCCCCTGAAGAGCCCAGTAGTAGTTGTGAAAACTGGGGGGAAAAACAGGATGGTCGTTAACTACAGTCAGACCATCAATCGGTACACGCTGCTCGACGCGTACCCCCTCCCACGCATATCTGATATGGTCAATCAGATTGCACAGTACTGGGTCTTCTCGACAGTGGACCTGAAATCTGCCTACCGCCCGTACACCGCGTTTGAAGCAGACGGCCGCCTTTACCACTTCCTTGGGGTTCCCTTTGGCGTCACTAACGGGCTCTCGGTCTTCCAACGGGAGATGGACCAAATGGTTGACCGGTACGGATTGCGGGCCACCTTCCCGTACCTGGATAACGTCACCATCTGCGGCCACGACGCTAACCTTTCCAAATTTCTCCACACCGCTAGACTCCTCAACCTAACCTACAACAAGGAGAAGTGCGTGTTCAGCACAAACCGATTAGCCATCCTCGGCTATGTGGTCCAGAACGGAGTGCTAGGGGCCGACCCCGATCGCATGCGCCCCCTCATGGAACTCCCCCTTCCCCACTGCCCCAAGGCCCTCAAACGATGCCTGGGCTTCTTCTCGTACTACGCTCAGTGGGTTCCTAACTATGCGGACAAGGCCCGCCCACTCATTCACTCCACTGTTTTCCCCCTGAAGGCCGATGCTCACCAGGCCTTCAACCGTATCAAGGCCGACATCGCCAAGGCCGCGATGCATGCGGTCGACACGAAGCTCCCCTTCCAAGTCGAGAGCGATGCATCAGACGTCGCTCTCGCCGCCACCCTCGACCAGGCAGGCAGGCCCGTGGCATTCTTTTCCCGCACCCTCCATGCCTCTGAAATTCGGCACTCCTCCGTCGAAAAGGAGGCCCAAGCTATCGTTGAAGCTGTGCGGCATTGGAGGCATTACCTGGCCAGCAGGAGATTCACTCTCCTCACTGACCAACGGTCGGTTGCCTTCATGTTCAACAACACACAGCGGGGTAAGATCAAAAATGATAAGATCTTGAGGTGGAGGATCGAGCTCTCCACCTACAATTATGAGATTTTGTATCGCCCCGGTAAGCTCAACGAGCCCCCCGATGCCCTATCCCGAGGTACTTGTGCCAGCGCACAAGTGAACAGACTCCGGACCCTGCACGACGATCTCGGTCACCCAGGGGTCACCCGCTTTTATCACTTCATAAAGGCCCGCAGTCTGCCCTACTCCATCGAGGAAGTCAGGGCTATCACCAGAGACTGCCAGGTCTGCGCGGAGTGTAAACCGCACTTCTACCGGCCAGACCGAGCGCACCTGGTGAAGGCCTCCCGCCCCTTTGAACGCCTCAGTGTGGACTTCAAAGGGCCCCTCCCCTCCACCGACCGAAACACGTATTTTCTTAATGTGGTCGACGAATATTCCAGATTTCCCTTCGCCGTCCCATGCCCCGATATGATGTCAGCCACCGTCATCAAAGCCCTCAACACCATCTTCGCTCTGTTCGGTTTCCCCGCCTACGTCCACAGCGACCGGGGATCCTCATTTATGAGCGATGAGCTGCGCCAGTACCTGCTCAACAAGGACATCGCCTCGAGCAGGACGACCAGCTACAACCCCCGGGGAAACGGGCAGGTGGAGCGGGAGAATGGGACGGTCTGGAAGGCTGTCCAGCTGGCCCTATGGTCCAGAAATCTTCCGGCCTCCCGCTGGCAGGAGGTCCTCCCCAACGCCTTTCACTCCATTCAGTCGCTCCTTTGCACTGCGACTAACGAAACTCCCCATGAACGTCTCTTTGCCTTCCCCAGGAAGTCCACCTCCGGGGTTTCGCTCCCAACGTGGCTGGCAGCTCCAGGACCCGTTCTCCTCCGCAAGCACGTACGGCTCCACAAGGCGGACCCATTGGTTAAGAAGGTACAGCGAGACTTCCGGGTGTGGCTATGCCGAGGTAGGTCGCACGTTCGGCAGCTCCTGCCGGCAACGGACTTTTGGGCTCTCCAGAGGGGCCCCAACGGCAATTGTTCGACGGCTTCCAGTGTAGGAAGGTGACAGCAAGGTCCCCCCGACATTATATGGAATGGACCAGGAGTGGAGCGGTTAAAAAAGTGATCTTGGGGCAGTGAAAAGTGCGAGGGAGGAAAAGCAAGATGGCGGCGGGTGGAGACCAAGCAGCGTGGGCGCAGTGGTCGCAGGAGCAGCAGGAGTTTCTTAAACGTTGCTTTGAGGAGCTGAAGAAAGAAATGCTGGCGCCAATGAAGGCGGCAATTGAGAAGCTTGTGGAGACCCAGAAGGCCCAAGGGGCGGCGATCCGGGAGGTGCGGCAAAAAGCCTCGGAGAACGAGGATGAGATCTTGGGCCTGGCGGTGAAGGTGAAGGCGCACGAGGCGCTGCACAAGAGGTGGGCGGAAAAATTCGAGGACCTGGACAATAGGTCGAGGAGGAAGAATCTTCGGATTCTGGGTCTCCCTGAAGGAGTGGAGGGGCCCGATGCCGGGTCATATATGAGCACGATGCTCAATTCGCTGATGGGCGCGGGAGCTTTCCCGAGGCCTCTGGAGCTAGATGGTGCTCATCAGGTCCTGGCAAGGAGACCTAAAGTCAACGAGCCGCCAAGGGCTGTAGTGGTGAGGTTCCACCGTTTTATGGACAGAGAGTGTGTCCTGAGAAGGGCCAAAAAAGAGCGGAGCAGCAGGTGGGAGAACACGGAGATCCGAATTTACCAGGACTGGAGTGCGGAGGTGGTTAAGAAGAGGGCTGGTTTTAACCGGACTAAGGCGGTGCTCCATCGGAAGGGGGTGAAGTTCGGGATGCTGCAGCCAGCGCGATTGTGGGTCACGTTCCAAGATCGGCACCACTATTTTGAAACGCCCGATGAGGCATGGAACTTTATACAAACTGAAAAGTTGGACTCAAATTGAGGGTTGGTCGTGGGGGGATGTTTACTGTGTTTATTGCATTTGGGGACTGTTCTCTGGGTTTGAGTGCTGGGTGGGGATGGGTGAATGAATTTGATGTGGGGGCTGTGGGAGAGTGTGGGCGTCGGTGTTGGAGGGGCAAGGCCCCACGGAGGAAGAGGGGGAGTGGAGGCGCAAAAAGGAGCTGCGCCAGAGGGGGCGGGCCGGCTCAGGAAAGCGTGGGCTTTTTCCCGCGGTAGGGAAGGATGGGGGTGGGGCCGGGGGTGAAGGGCAGTGCTGGAGAGGAGCGCACACTGACTGCCAAGGGATGGGGGGATTCTCACACTGGGGGGTCGATGGAATGGCGGGAGAGGCCGGGTTCAGCAGGAGTCAGCTGACTTACTGTGTCATGGAGGGGAGCAAAATGTCTAGATGTGGATTTATCATAGAATCATAGAATTTACAGTGCAGAAGGAGGCCATTTGGCCCATCGAGTCTGCACCGGCTCTTGGAAAGAGCACCCGACCCAAGGTCAACACCTCCACCCTATCCCCATAACCCAGTAACCCCACCCAACACTAAGGGCAATTTTGGGTACTAAGGGCAATTTATCATGGCCAATCCACCTAACCTGCACATCTTTGGACTGTGGGAGGAAACCGGAGCACCCGGAGGAAACCCACGCACACACGGGGAGGACGTGCAGACTCCGCACAGACGGTGCCCAAGCCGGAATCGAACCTGGGACCCTGGAGCTGTGAAGCAATTGTGCTACCACAATGCTACCGTGGATCTAGCTGGGGGGAGAGGGGAGGGGGGAGAGGGTGAACAGGGTTGCTGCTGCATTGGCCAAAGGGGAGCTGGAAGTAGGAGAGGTAGTCGGGGCGGGGGTCCGCCGCCTGCGGGACTGGAGGGTGCGGGAGGCGCGGGCACGTGGCTGGGCTAGAAAAGGAGATGGCTAGTCGGCAGGGGGGGGGCGAGTAGCCCCCCAATCCGGCTGATAACTTGGAATGTGAGGGACCTGAATGGGCCGGTCAAGAGGGCCCGGGTGTTCGCGCACTTTCCATTCAGGGCTGGATGCGAAGAACAGAGGGGTTGCAATACTGGTGGGGAAGCGGGTGTCGTTTGAGGCAATGAATATTGTAGTGGATAATGGAGGTCGATATATGATGGTGAGCGGTAGGTTGCAGGGGGTGCGGGTGGTACTGGTGAACGTATATGCCCCGAATTGGGATGATGCCGGATTTATGAAACGCATGCTGGGTCGTATTCCGGATCTGGAGGTAGGAAGTTTGATAATGGGGGGGGACTTCAACACGGTGCTGGACCCAGCACTGGACCGGTCTAGGTCCAGGACGGGTAAGAGGCCGGCTGCGGCCAAGGTGTTCAGGGGGTTTATGGACCAGATGGGGGGAGTGGATCCATGGAGGTTTGTCAGGCCGCTGGCCAGGGAATTTTCTTTCTTTTCCCACGTCCATAGAGCCTACTCCCGGATAGATTTTTTCATTTTGAGTAGGGCGCTAATCCTGAAAGTGGAGGGAACGGAATATTCGGCCATAGCCATCTCGGACCACGGCCCGCATTGGTGGAGCTGGAGTTGGGGGAGGAGGGGGACCAGCGCCCGCTGTGGCGCATTGATGTGGGACTATTGGCGGATGAGGAGGTGTGCGGGCGGGTGCGTGGGTGCATTGAAAGATATTTGGAGGCCAACGACAACGGGGAGGTGCAGGTGGGGGTAGTCTGGGAGGTGCTGAAGGCGGTGGTCAGGGGAGAGCTAATCTCCATTAGGGCCCACAGGGAGAAGAGAGAGGGGAAGGAGAGGGGGAGGTTGGTGGGGGAGATTTTAAGGGTGGACAGGAGGTATGCACAGGCCCCCGAGGAGGGGCTACTCAGGGAGCGACGGAACCTCCAGACGGAGTTCGACCTGTTGACCACAGGGAAAGCAGAGGCACAGTGGAGGAAAGCGCTGGGGGCGAGGTATGAGTAAGGGGAGAAGGCGAGTCGGATGCTGGCACACCAGATTTGTAAGAGGGAGGCAGCGAGGGAGATTGGTGGAGTTAAGGGTAGAGGGGGGAATACGGTGCGGAGTGCGGTGAGAATAAACAAGGTATTTCGGGACTTCTATGGGGATCTGAGCCCCCAGCGGGGGAGGAGGGGATGCGACGATTCTTAGATCAGCTGAGGTTCCCGAGGGTGGAGGAGGAGGTGGTGGGTGGTTTGGGGGCACCGATTGGGCTGGAGGAGCTGGTTAAAGGATTGGGGAACATGCAGGCGGGGAAGGGCCCGGGGCCGGATGGGTTCCCGGTTGAATTCTACAGGAAATACGTGGACCTGCTGGGCCCGTTGCTAGTGAGGACTTTCAATAAGGTGAGGGAGGGGTGGACCTTGCCCCCGACAATGTCTAGGGCGCTGATTTCTTTGCTCCTGAAGCGGGACAAGGATCCACTGCAATTTGTATGGGCACATAAGACCCCGCGAGTAAAGAGACTGTTTCTAGAGCGCAATTGGGGGGGGGGGGTTGGTGCTTCCCAACTTCTGTAGCTACTGTTGGGCGGCTAATGTGGCCATGATTAGGAAATGGGTAATGGAGGAGGGGTCGGCATGGGGGCGGCTAGTGGTGGCACCGCTGCCGTTCTCGCCGGCACGATACCCAAGCCCGGTGGAGACGGCAGCATTGAGGGTTATGAGGCACATGAGGCATTAGAAGGATGGGAGACCTGTTTATAGATGGGACTTTCCCTAGCTTGAAGGCGCTGGAGGAGAAGTTCAGCCTGCCTCCTGGAAATGCCTTCAGATACCTCCAAGTCCGCGACTTTCTCAAAAAACAGGTGGGGACATTTCCGTTGCTAACCCATCGAAGGATACAGGACAGGGTGGTGTCTGGCATCGGGGTAGGAGAGGGGAAGGTGTCGGACATCTACCAAGAGCTGTAGGAGGCGGAGGAAGCCTTAGTGGAGGAACTGAAGGACAAGTGGGAGGAGGAGCTTGGTGAGGAGTTAGATGAGGGCCTGTGGACTGATGCCCTGGGCAGGGTGAATTCTTTCTCATCATGTGCCAGGCTCAGCTTAATTCAGTTTAAGGTGGCACACTGGGCTCACATGACGATGGCGAGAATGACCAAGTTCTTTGGGGTAGAGGACAGGTGTGCGAGGTGTTCAAGGAGTCCAACGAACCATGTCCATATGTTCTGGGCATGCCGGGCGCTTAAAGAATTCTGGCAGGGCTTTGCGAGGGTTATGTCCAGGATTTTGGACACGCAGGTGAAGCCGAGTCCAACAATAGCGATCTTTGGGGTGTCAGAGGATCCGGGAGTGCAGGAAGCGAAAGAGGCCGAGATGTTGGACTTTGCCTCCCTGGTAGCCTGGCGACGAATCTTGTTAATGTGGAGAGACTCGAAACCCCCGAGTGTGGAAACCTGGGTTAGTGACATGGCTGGGTTCCTCAGCCTGGAGCGAATAAAGTTGCCTTGAGAGGGTCCTTGCTGGGGTTCTCCCAGCGGTGGCAACGTTTCCTGGACTCTCTAGGGGAGCAGTAAAATGTCAGCAGCAGCAGAAATCGGGGGGAGGGGGGGGGGGGGGGGGGGGGGGGAAACTGTCTATTTAATGTATATTTTCTTTTTGTATAATGATAACAGCCACCTAGTTTTGTTAAATATTTTTCGTTTATTTTTCTGTTTTTAGTTATGTAAAAATTCTGTTTGAAAAAAGCTTTAATAAAAACAAACTTAAAAAAAAAAGAAAGTGCTGGTGGAGGAGGCGATTGCCCCGGTGAGGGTGGCGGTATCAAGCGCAGCAGTGGAGGTGCGGGAGCAAGGTGAGACACTGAAGCAAGTGGAAGAGGCATTATCGCAGCACAGTGATCAACTCACCTCGATGGGGGAGGAGTTGCGGAGGGTGATAGAGACCAACAAGGGTCTGCAAGCCATTTTGGAAGACCTGGAAAACAGATCCAGGCGACAGAATCTGAGGATGGTGGGTCTGCCCGAAGGGGTGGAAGGTCCGAGGCTGACGGAGTATTTTGCCACGATGTTGGCATAGCTATTGGGGGAGGGGGACAATCCCTCCCGATATGAACTGGATCGGGTCATCGGTCGTGGAGGCCTATATCAAAGGCGAGCGAGCCGCCAAGAGTAGTGACTCTGTGTTTCCATAGGTATAGCATGAAGGAGAAAGTCCTGTGCTGAGTGAGGCACGATCAATTTGACTAAAGACGAAAGTTGAATCCAAACTGAGGCTTTATTGGTATCAGATGTGTGGCCTCCCACAGCAGCTGGCGAAATGGCTGCGAGCTGGAGGACATGCATATTTATACCCCGCCTCCTGGGCGGAGCCAGTAGGCAGGGGCCACAGGCGAACCTGTAGTGCAGGTTCTACCCTACATCCTTTAATATAAGTAGAACAGTGGTTTACCACACTCGGCAAAGCAGAAGTGGGAGGTACAGTGGGCTGGAGTTGGTATACGTATATACTAGGACTTGACGGTGGAGCTGGCGAGGAGGCGGGCTGCCTTCAGACGGGTGAAGAAGGCACTGTACATCAGCAAGGTGCAGTGCGGCATATTATATCCAGCTAAGTTGAGAGTGACCTACAAATCCAAGCACGTTTATTTGAAGACGGCGGAAGCAGCGGAGGAGTTTGCAAGGGCAGAAGGACTATGGCAGAATTGAGAAATGGTCGTGTACCGATGTAGCCTCATGTAATTTTATTTTTTTCACTGCATGTTGGTGTATGTACTAAATGAGTCAATGCTGTATATATTTGGACAAGGGAAGAGATGCAACTTTCATTTGCAATGATGGTTCTTTGGGGCTTAGGTTTGTATGCGGGGGTTGTGTGCTAAAGGGGATTTCTTGGTTTTCCTGGGACAGGGCAAAGGGGAAGGAGACCCGGGCGGGGGCCTCCATGCTGGCCGGTTTAAGCCAGCCAGTGAACGGGAGCGAGGTGGGGGAGGGGCTGCAGCCATCGGAGCCTGGTAGAACAGGTTCTGGTGAGTCTAGCCGGGGTGAAAAGTTGGGGAAAGGAACCGAGGTACGGGGGAGGAGTTTACAAGAGGAAGTGGAGGGGAGGAGTCTGGAAGGGGGTGGGGGGTCTACAATTCATGGATGTCATTCACAGTACTCTTTTGGGGATTGGATGGCATTGAATATTAGGGGGGGTGTTGGGGGGTGGACTGTATATGTCAATGGTGACCATAGGCGATTCCTGATTCCTTTTTCTTTTTCCTTTTTTTTCCCCCACCTTGGGAGGGTTTGTTTTATTTGATGCTTATATTGTCAGGTGGGCCACTGTTTGGGGGGTGGTGGGAGGATGGGATCGTTGTTGTTAATAAGGGGTTTGACATTGTATTTGTTACCGTTTACTGTTTGCTGGTGGGGTGTAAATTCTGAAGAAAATGTGAAAATGGAGAATAAAAATATTTTTTAAAAATAGTAAAAGGGTGGTAAAAAGGAGTGGTGCTAATTAGGCCACATTGCACATTTCCTGAATTTTCCCTAGATTGAACCTAGGTCTTAGCTATTAGCCAATTACTTGATTTTAGTAGATTTTAATTTGTTCAATGTCCTTTCCTATTCCCTTACTGAGATGATGGTTTACATCTTCTAACACAATCCTGCTCTTCTTCTAAGCAAAGTTTCATGTCATTCAACCTATTAATTTCAGTTCAATGCTTGGCATTCCTCACCCTCTCTTTCCAACTCAACCCCCATCCCTCTCCACCCTGTCCCTAGTTTATCTAATTTTATTAAAATGGTTCCCTCTACCGTTCAGTCCGCTCTAAAGCCCCTGCTCAGAACGTCAACATGCTTTTTCTCGACAGATGTTGGCTGACCTGCAATGGTGCATTTCCAGCATTTTCTGCTTTTGCCTCAGATTATAATTTGTGTAGATTTTTGCTTTTTACTTGCATTGAGGAAGGATTTTTTTTTAAAGACAAGTACAATGTAACCAATACAAACAGATTTTAAAAAGCAAAACCGTGTACTGACTCGGAAACAGATGTGTTCCAGCAGTGGCCCTGCTTGGACTCGATCATCTTAAGTATCTTAAGGAATTCGAGATAGGCTAGTTTTGACTCGGGCACCAGTCCCAACATCCCTAGAAACCGGTGATACTCCACTGTTGTGAGCAGGCAGTTGTCAAGCAGTGTACGAAAGTCAAACATCGTAACTAGTCCATCATGGTTACGGTCTAATTGATCAAATACAGAATGCAAATCCTTTAAAAAAAATTTCAACAGGTCATTAATAATGTCACCCAGTATTAGCAACATGATTTTAAAATACTCTTTCACAAAAAAAAACAAATTGCAATGTCCACAGAAAATATAGATACACACAGCCAAATGGTCTTACCAAAAGTCTATATTTCAGTTTATCCCCGATGTAATTAAAACAATCGTCAGCAATCATGCGTCTCATATTGAAATCACCTGCATCACTGGAACACTGCTTTGATGCAGGCACTGGACCTGCAGACATTGTAAATAAGCATTTAAAATCCAATTCAATAATAGTTTTAATTCCTTCCGCCCTCCCCCCTTCCGCCCATTTTCCCTTTACTGCCACCCTGGCCCAAAACTAAAGCTAGTTTTGATCAACCACTAAGAACTGAATAAGACAGGTGTCCCATGTTTGTCTCATCCTCTGCAATGATTTCCCCTATTTCCCACTGGGAAAGGAATGGGACCACCCAGGGTCACCTTGCAATAACACCAGCAGAGATTAGAAGCCACAATAGGGAAAACCTAATTGTATGAATCATGGATTTGATGCAGCAAGTCAGGTACAAATATATGGGAAAAAGCTCCAACCCAAGAATCCAGAACTTTCAGATCTCACTTTTTACTAATTTTTACTCTTGCTTTCAGGATGAACGACTTGAAAAATGGACTTGATTGATAATATAAATACTCTAGTTATTATTTTAATAATAACCTCATTATTCTTCACACCAAGCCAACATATCCCCTACAAAGGAGGACTCCATCTTGTTCAGCTGTCATCAAGTTGTATTCTCTTTTAATTAGTTAACTTAGTGGGGAAGCAGTGGTGTGTGGGGAGGTGGTGACGTAGTGTTATTGTCCCTGGACTAGTAATCCAGAGACCCAGGGTAATGCTTCTGAGGACCCAGATTTTAATTGAATTAATTGAAATTTTAATTGAATAAAAATCTGCAATTTAAAGTCTAACAATGACCATGAAACCATTGTCATAAAAACCCATCTGGTTCACTCATGTCACTCATGGAAGCAAATCTGTCATCCATACTCCAGATCCCCAGCAATGTGGTTGGCTCTTAAATGCCCCACAAGGGTGTGGTAGTATGTATTGGGGGTCATGTGGGACTGGAAGCCTCCCGTATCTCGACAATGTAACCATCTGCGGCCACGATCAGCAGGACCACGACGCCAACCTCCAAAAATTCCTCCAGACCGCCAAAGCCTTGAACCTCACGTACAACGAGGACACGTGCGTTTTTAGCACCGATTGGCTAGCCATTCTGGGCTACGTAGTGCGCAATGGGATAATAGGCCCCGACCCCGAACGTATGCGCGCACTCATGGAATTTCCCCTCCCGCACTGCCCAAAAGCCCTGAAACGCTGCTTGGGGTTCTTTTCATACTACGCCCAGTGGGTCCCCCAGTACGCAGACAAGGCCCGCCCCCTAATACAGACCACGACCTTCCCTCTGTCGACAGAGGCTTGCCAGGCCTTCAGCCGCATCAAAGCGGATATCGCAAAGGGCACGATGCGCGCCATCGACGAGTCCCTCCCCTTCCAGGTCGAGAGCGACGCCTCCGACGTAGCTCTAGCGGCCACCCTACCAAGCGGGTAGACCCGTGGCCTTTTTCTCCCGGACCCTCCACGCCTCAGAAATCCGCCACTCTTCAGTAGAAAAGGAAGCCCAAGCCATAGTGGAAGCTGTGCGACATTGGAGGCATTACCTGGCCGGCAGGAGATTCACTCTCCTCACGGACCAACGGTCGGTAGCCTTCATGTTCGATAATGCACAGCGGGGCAAAATCGAAAACGACAAGATCTTAAGGTGGAGGATCGAGCTCTCCATCTTCAACTATGAGATTCTGTATCGTCCCGGAAAGCTGAACGAGCCGTCCGATGCCCTATCCCGCGGCACATGTGCCAACGCACAAATTAACCGCCTCCAAACCCTCCACGAGGACCTCTGCCACCCGGGGGTCACTCGGTTTTACCACTTCATCAAGTCCCGCAATCTCCCATACTCTTTAGAGGAGGTCCGTACAGTCACAAGGGACTGCCACATCTGCGCGGAATGCAAGCCGCATTTTTTCAGGCCAGATGGAGCGCACCTGATTAAGGCTTCCCGCCCCTTTGAACGCCTCAGTCTCGATTTCAAAGGGCCCCTCCCCTCCACCGACCGCAACGCATATTTTCTTAATGTGGTGGACGAATACTCCCGCTTCCCTTTTGCCATTCCCTGTTCTGACATGACCGCGGCCACAGTCATTAAAGCCCTGAACAGCATCTTCACACTGTTATGTTACCCCGCTTACGTCCACAGCGACAGGGGGTCCTCTTTCATGAGTGACGAGCTGCGCCAGTTCCTGCTCAGCAAGGGCATAGCCTCAAGCAGGACGACCAGCTACAACCCCCAGGGGAACGGGCAAGTAGAGAGGGAGAACGGCACGGTCTGGAAGGCCGTCCTACTGGCCCTACGGTCCAGGGACCTCCCAGTTTCACGGTGGCAGGAGGTCCTCCCGGACGCTCTCCACTCCATCCGGTCGTTATTATGTACGAGCACTAATCAAACGCCGCATGAGCGTCTCCTTGTTTTCCCCAGGAGGTCCTTCTCTGGAACGTCGCTGCCGACCTGGCTGGCGGCCCCAGGACCCATCCTGCTCCGAAAGCATGTGCGGGGACATAAGGCGGACCCGTTGGTCGAAAGGGTCCACGCGAACCCCCAGTACGCCTATGTGGAGTACCCCGACGGCCGACAGGACACGGTCTCCCTGCGGGATCTGGCGCCCACCGGCAACACGCACACCCCCCCCGACACCATCAACCCAACCCCCCCCTTTCCTGCCACCACCGCACCCCGCGACTGCCCCCTTCCCAGGAGGATCGGTTCCCCTCCCCTCAGCACTGACCAAGAATAAAGCCCAAGCTGAAAACGTAAGGCTCCTGGAGGCGACAACACCGGTACAAGCACCACCACCACCGGGGCCGAGGCGATCGACACGGACGACCAGACCACCCGACCGACTCGTGGCGTCGATCTAAAACTAAATATGGACTTTTCACAAGAACATTTTGCTTTTCTTCCCATACCCTCTGTAAATAGTTGCAGCAGGACAAAATTGTACAATACTGTATTGCCTTGTGAATGTTTTTTTTTCCTCCCAGGACCAGCCCTGTAAACCCTTACCACCATACGAAGCGTCATCCCGCCGGGTTCATTTTTGACAAGGGGTGAATGTGGTAGTATGTATTGGGGGTCATGTGGGACTGGAAGTCCTAATGTCATTGGCTGACAGATCCCGGGTCCTGGTTGGCCGTTGACCTCTAGCTCCACCCTGAAGGCGGAGTATAAGAAGCCGGAGTCTTCCCCCGCAGGCCAGTTTACTATCGAGCTGCGGGGGAACAGACACGCTTAATAAAGCCTCATCGACTTCACTCTATTCGTCTCACGGAGTCTTTGTGCACTACAAAGGGTAATTAGGGATGGCAATAAAGGCTGTCCCAGCTAGTGATGCCCACATCGCATGAAGGTCGAGGAGTGCATGATACCATCAAAGCTGAAAGGAGTAGAAATAAAGATAAGGTAAATCAAAGCATAAGGGCTAGACAATATCAAACTTGGATTTAAAAATCTTAGTTGCAGAAAGCAAATGTTCCAAAAGGGGGATAACTCAGACAGAAGCAGTGTGGTGAATACCAGGAGGAGCCTGATGAGTACATTTAGAGACAAGAAAGAACAGGTGAAATCATTTAAAATGTTTCCTATGCAAGAACAGCACTTCAGGTGCTGTTGTGATGATGGAAGCCGGTTTTAGATACAATCGGTATGTTTTTATAATCGCTGTGTGACTAATGCTTAATATTCTAGTTACCTTTAAAGCGTTCAGAAAAGTCAGAGAAATTTAAGTCTTGATTCCTGAAACCCAATACATCAGCTAGAATGTTAAACTGGTGTTCATCCATGATTATGTCACAATCATGCAGCACCTAAAGACCAAGGAATTAAACATCATGTTACAAAATATATTTTAATAATACATTAACTGCACAGGTCTCTGCCTGCTAAAACAATATACCACTGCTTCAAAGATGGTTATCCCACACATTTAATTGGCTTTCACTCAGAAGATTATTTCGCAATAAAATCCATCAAACAATAAGGATATTTACAGTAACCCATTTGTTTTCTACGACCAATTTCTATCATCATGCCCTCTCTCCTTCAGCAATGAGCAGAGAGCAATCTGGGCTATGGATTCCTTCTTATACGTCCTGTAATTAGCTGATAGAAAGTGAAGGATATTGTGGGGGCTACATGGAGAAAACAAAGTGATCTGGCCAGAGCACCATTTTATCCCCCTGGATCAGAGAGATTCAGACTTGGAAATTTCACTCCTACACAAGAGCTACAATGCAGATACTGGTCGAGATTCTCTGTTGCGAGTCTGTCTCGCTACCGCTGCCAGTGAGGATGGAGAATTTGGTGCTCAGTTAAATTGCGAGGAGGAGGCACAGGAGAGACATGGATAGCAAAGGAAGGAGAAGGGTTGCGTGAGGGAGGGGGCCGGAGGGGGAGGGAGGGGATGAACCCACAAAAAAACTAGATGCAAGGGGCTCAGCTGCAGGGGGATAAACCCAAAGGCAAAAGGAGGACCAGAGGGAATGGCAACAAGCAGAGAAGCACAAGTCACAGCCAACAACAGGCAGGGCAGTAGAGGCAGACCGGCCAAATAAGGCTCACCACCACCGAAGGAAGACGAAGCAGGCAATTTTAAATATGTACAGCGAGTCTGGCCCATTCACTCTTTGGTTGATTTTTAAAAATCTTGCTTTTTATTTTTTACTTCTCTGTCTTTTTCTCTTATATAAACCACAACCGCACCCTAACTGCATTTGTAAAGTGCTACTCGCGGGTACCACACCTGAAACTCAACATTCAAACCACGAATATGTAATGTAAAACAATTTGTTTAATATAAGATGTGAAAATCCAATAAAACCATTTTTTTTGCAATTGTGGGTGGGTTCCTGATATCAATGCCTCGCGGGACTTGGGTAGACCCCCTAAGGCATAGTGGCTGCTGGAAAACCGTGGGAGGCTCCACCCAGCATCGACCCACGACGTCGTGCAACTGTTCGAGCGTGACGTGGCCAATAAATCTCGCCCATTATCTACTTATCAGGAGTAGTGGGAGAGCCACAGTGAAACTGACTGAAACATTTGCAAAGTAGTTCCAGCTAACAACAACCTTTTCTCAACTTTAATGAAGCTGTGACGTGCTTAAAATTCTAAATGATCGAAATTATTGATTTTTTAAAAAATCAATTGACTATAAATGGGTGGAAAAAAAGTCGCCGAAACCTGTTTTAAATATAAAGCAAAATTAAAAGCTGCCTGCTTTCCTACACAGCCTGCAAGCTGACAATTCCTGCACATCTTTGGACTGTGGGAGGAAACTGGAGCACCCGGAGGAAACCCACGCACACACGGGGAGAAGGTGCAGACTCTGCACTGACAGTACCCAAGCTGGGAATCGAACCTGGGATCCTGGAGCTGTGAAGCAATTGTGCTAATCACTATGCTACCGTGCTGCCCACAATGGGAGTTATGGGGAGAAAGCAGAAGATTAGGGATGAGAAACATATCAGCCATGATTGAATGGCTGAGCAGATGTGATGGGCCGAATGGCCTAATTCTGCATCGATGTCTTTTAGTTTTATGGACATACACACATTCTAGTACTTCTTAACACAGAACATTGTAGCTTACATGTCACTGCATAATTTGATAAAGTACCACACTCTTTGGGTGGAATTTTGAGCCCGTGTTAGCCATCAGTGAGAACGGCAAAGCAGGCGGAAAGATGGCGAGAATCGGGAAACACTCAGGTCGCCATTACCATCCAGGGTGCCAGTCAGAAGGGGCAGTGTAGAGGTCGCAGGAATCCCAGATAAGTTCAACTTGGGGCCACGGGAGGGGTGGGGTCAGTATCAGCATCTCAGGAAGTGGGGTTGCTCACAGGCCTTAGGGCCCTTCAAGTCTGTGAGCCTCTAGGTTTAAAGGGGTCTGGCGGCTGGTGTGCAGGCTGTGCTTCCGGTGTCCTGCTTGCTGGGTTTGAGTGATATAACCACTGAGGGATTGTCCTTCCAGAGTGGCAACTGGAAAGTGGGTGAGAGCAGGTGAATCCATGGGGTCAATGCTGGGGGTGACTGCGAGGTGCCATGCTGCATGGGCAGAGTGGGGGACACTGACAGGGGTTGTTTTCCAGCCTCATGAGACCTGAAGACCCTTAAATGGGGTGGGGGGATGGGGGGGGGGGGGAGGACCTGTGAGATCCTCCCACAGGAGGTAGACTGCAGTGAAAATGAACCCCCATATGCATGTGAAGCCAGAGGGCATGAGATGTATGGAAGTTTAAGGCTACTGGTGATGAAAGCCAGGCTGACAGGGATTAGTGTATTGGTGGCTGGCCATTCAAGTTGGAAGGCTCACTTAATCCGCAGCATTGCGAGCTGGGAGAATGAGGGTGCCCTTTAAGGATGAATTTGACGTGCTAATTTTATTCTTCACACACATCAGGTGTGCCTCACCTGCCATATGGGGAAACCAGTTGCCCAATCGGATTCCTGACCCTTCCTGTCAATTTCATCAGCATTGCAATGCTGGACTGTGCCACTAATTGGCGCCCAAGTGCAGCTTGTGGCCAATGCCATCCATGACCTCAAAACGGTTGCACCAAGACTGACGGCACTCAAGGAGATGCAAGTGTGTGGTGAACACACATCTGACGACACCCCATCTCGAACAGAATTTTACATCGCTCCCAAGCCCCGACTCCCCCCTCGGATACCAGAGTCCCTCCGTGCCCTTTGTACTGAGTGGAGGGATTTCCACTTGTTGTCTGGTGGTGTCCCCAGTGGAGGACCTTCTCCGGAGTCCTCCTCCTCCTTAATATCAGATACATGGGGTGGAGGGCGTTGCAGGCAGCAATTCCATACAACCATAAGTTTCATTGGTTCTTGGACTCCGAAGACACCTGCCCTATTTGTGGCCTTGTGGAGTCCATGGACCATACTTATATAGATTGCTTTAGACTGCACCCCCTTTTCAGTTATTTAAAAAACCTATTATCACAGTTTTGCTTCAGTCCCACGCTCCTGTTCTACGGTCATCCGGTGCAGAGGGAGACGGGAAAGGAGGAGGCCCTCCTCGTGAACCTGCTCCTGGGGCTTGTCCAAACTTGCCATAAACAAGTCCAGGCAGCGGGTGATCAAGGGGAGTCATCAGACCCAACTCCACTACGGCAACATTTGCAGCTGGTGTCCCTGGAGAGGGAGCGCGTGGGGTCCACCAGCACCATCAAGGCCTTCTATGCCAGGTGGGTACTACGGGGAATAGGCTGCCTTATCAATCCCCTGAATCACATTTTGGTTTATGCTTTAATTTTCATGGAAACCCTACAGTACAGGAGGAGGCTATTTTGTTCATTGATTCTGCACTGACCATCCGAAACAGCACCCTACCAAGGCCCACTCCCCTGCCCCATCTCTATAATCTCACCTAACCTGCACATCTTTGGAATGTGGGAGGAAACTGAAGCATCCGGGGAAACCCACGGGGTGGTGTGTTTTTGTTTAAGGCTCCTTTTCGGGAGCTTTCCCTTTAATTTGCCTATTAGTTTGTTTTATTTAGTTTCCTTGTTTATTTGATTTGCACTAAAATAGTTGGAAGCCTAACCCGAAACACTGAACTCCAAAGCTCATAGGAAAGGTGCTCAAATAGGGGATGTGCAAGAGTGGATGTCCCATATCCTGAGAGAGCTGAAGGTCAGCACATTTCCAAAACTCCTCACATCTACATAACAGAGAGGTGACATAGATCTGGCCTCCAATGAAGGCATTATGGGGAAGTCGCTCATCAGTCACCCTGTTCAAGGGATGACGGGGGGGGGGGGGGGTTGTCTTGTTCCCCCATGAGGTTAGAACGCAGGTGCATTGAATGCACTTAAGTGTCTTAACACCTCACCCATATGGGGGAATGTGGCCCACTGAGGCTCTGTAGAAACAAACGTTTCACTCAGGAGGAATGCCGGGGGGGGGGGGGGTCCAATGGCTCCTCAACAGGTTAGAAAGGCAGCTGGAGTGAGATCCAAAAGTCCCACTGTCCTCTGGCACTGAAAGTCGTTTCCACTTGTGCCTGCACCATGCAGTTGAAGCCCTGCACCCTGGAGCCCATGCCCTCAGCCTTGGAGGTCAGGAGCTGAACCATGGAGTGTAAATCCCCCACCACGAACTTCACGTCCTGTGCCCAGGTCTCCAATGTTGGCCTTGTTGCATTGGAGTGACAGCACCATCCCCTCAAATAGAAGGTGATGGGCTCCCTCCAGTCGGCCTTGCAGTCCGAGGAGAGTGCTGTCATCCTTTCCTGATGCATGCAACTCTGCCTCTGCAGCTCCAGCTGCTCTGGGACGACCATACCCAGGGGTACGTCATTGGCCCGGGGCTCAGAAAAAGTCCTGGGCACCGCCAGCCCTCAGGTGCTGAGTCCCTGGCACGTACCTGCCTTTGCCTACTGTGGATCATCAGTTGTGAGGCGTTCACCAGTGAGTGACCCAGGAGCTTGCCTACTACTTAATCCCACTGAGGTATGAGTATCTGTGCTGGTGGAGGATATGGGCGTAGGTATGACACCTCTGCAATGCTAGTCTCCGAAATAACTGCCTCGGAGCTACTCAGGTCCGTGGTGTCTCAGGACCGTGAGGATGGTCGAGGCGGGTCTGCTGATTGACCTCCAATGGAATGGAGATAGCATTAAGGTGGGACAAAGGATCACTGATAGGAGAAAAGTCACTTATGTGAGGCTTCGGTCATGGCTGGATGTGTTGAAGATTCTCACTTATGTCTTTGGCCCCGAGCTCGCCGGCAAGCTCAAGGGCCCGTTCCTCAAATGGGGTTAGGGTCTTAAGCTCCGGCATCATTCCAGCCGGCTGTGGCCACTCATGTCTATTGTGCTTGAGTTTGTCCTGCAATGACACAGATGGGGAGAGTGCAGGTGGCACTTGTACCATGTCAGATGGGAATGAAGTCTGGCATGTGTGGGAGGTGATTGGGAGCGGGCATTTGAGGGGCATCTGAGCTATTGGGGTATTGCGTGGGGAGGGGGCCGCACACATGACAACTGCTGTGACCCCACGAGGTGGATGGGAGTGAGATCACTGTGGAGATGTGAGGGTTGTGTTGCGAGGTGCTGAGAGAGACACAAGGAGGTGTACTTACTCTGGCTGCATGAAGATCATTTATCTCCTTACGAAACTGCAGCCCCGTCCTCTATTAGAGTGAGTTTCCCCTTCTTCCCTTTCCCTGTTCACCCTGGCACACCTCTCCATCACTGTGTCCTGCCAATCTCGCCTCAATGAAGCTTCCAATCAATACTGTTCCGGGTTCTATTGGTGTCTTCTCTTCAGGACAGATGCAGTCTCAGCAGCGGCTACCGGTCCTGGTGTTCTTCATCAGTTCTCAGGAGTGGAACTTGCTCTCAGATGGAGGAGGAAGTCCCATCTGAAGCCAATTAAAGGCTCGCTGGCAGTTAAATGGCTGCAGGGTGAGCCAACAGGCAAGCTCACTCTCAAGTTTTACGCTGGAGGGAGGGGGAGTGGCCTCCCCTCCCCCTCCATGTAAAATTCAGTCCAATGAATGTGCAGCTATAAAGATGAGGATAATGAATTGATCAAAGCTATGGAGTTTAAGACAATACAATTTCAGGATTAGGTTAAGAACTTCTACAGGAATAGACAAAAAGAGCATTCATTATCGGCTGGGGGATTATTCCATTTATACTTCAACCAGTGAAATTTGGCAAATCCTAGAATTTAAAAAAAAATAATGTATTCCGTTGTGTCATCAGGGTTACATGAGTGTTATAATTATTTTAAACGTGATGCACGATCAGTGACCACTAAAGCGAGGTTGCAGTCCAACTGAAGGCTTTAATAAGCTAGATGTTTCCCCCAGCAGCTCAGGTACAGAATGAGGGCTGCTGGGGCGGCACGGGTTCTTATACCCCACCTATCAGGGCGGAGCTATTATAAACTCCAGCCAATAGCAAGCATCCAGGTTCTACCAATGGTACTTTAGCCTCTCAGGTACCGTAATACCTATAATACCACAAAACGCATTGCAAAAATTGAATTTATTCCATTTGCCATGAATGTGTTCTTTAATAATGATCATGGCTGTCATACAATCACTACGTATTGCTGCTAAGAAGAAGAAAGCACAAACAGAGAGAAAATGCTAAAATTATGTACATTAATATTGGTAATGAACATGATGCAAATTTGAGCTGCTCATACCAATTAGTTAATCCAATGAGTTGTAAAGCCTAGCCAGGTGCTATGTTTGACCTCCAGGCTGTGCTGTGAATTTACATGTTTCGGGCCAGTGGCAGGAAAGCTGCAATTGGTCCTGGTGTTAAGATAGAGAAAGGAAAATCATCCAGGTCCCCCATTCCTTTTCAATATTTAGAGTCCCCTGCTGGAAGTACCCAGCTGGACAATGAATGAAGAGAGGATTAGGCTTAGTTACGATGGTCCCTAGGGTTGATTTTCCCATTAACATTCACTTCCTCGGTTCATTTTGAATAAAGGCTACTTGATGTACTGGATGGCAGCTGATGCCTTTGCAACTGTGCAAAGTTCAACTACTGGGAGTAGAGGATGCATAGGGGTGGGGGATATTGGATCGGAAAAAGGAGATAAAAAATGTTGTGATAAAGATGACTTCTCTCTAATGTATGATACATCTTCCTTTTGCGTTGTGTGAATGCGTGCAGATGCCATGCAAATGAAAGAGAACAGTAAGTTGAACAAATGAATAAGCTAAAGACTCAGAAGAACTACAGCATCTAATTCTATTGTAAGCATTTACCTTACTGGTTTCAAAAATAAAATCAAACGTTTCTCACCTTCTTGAACCCTTCCTTGTTGATTTTGCCATTGGATTGCTTCTTGTGCATAAGGAAGCTTTTCCTAATGTTAGTATCACAGTTTATAATACGTTGCCACAGCTCTGATTTCACTTCATTCACAGTCATCATCTTGCCCAGTATGAGGTCTTCATTTTCTTGCTTTCCTAACCTGATGTTATAAACATCAAATTGCCATGGGAATTACTTGCGGAAATAATTCAGCAGCTAAGTATATTAAAACATAGAGTAATGGAATAGAAACAGAAAATTTTGGAAAAGCTCAGCAGGCCTGACGGCATCTGTGGAGAGAGAAACATAGTTAACGTACCCTTCTTTGCACCAAAAGAGAGGGAGAATTGTGATGGATTTTATAGTGTTAGAGGCGGGTAGAGTAGGTGGAGCAAAATAGGTCAATGATATGTGTGAGCTCGGCGAGATTGTACAAAGGTGTTTAGGGAATATGAGAAAGGAAGTGTTAATGGCAGTGTAAAGGTATTGATACTGGCATAAAGGTAAAGATAACAGAATGTGTTCACAGTAGAACAAAGGTTAGTGCCTGGTGAAAGCAAAACATAAGAACAAGTGACAGATGGCCCTGTGGGACAAATATTTTTTTAATTAATAAAAGGGGTCAAGGTGGACAAGAAGATTCATAGTTTAAAGCTGTTTGAACTCAAATGTTGAGTCCAGAAGGCCGAATCAGAAGGTGAGGTGTTCCTCCAGTTTGTGTTGGGCTTCACTGGAACAGTGTAGCAGGCTAAGGATGGTATGTGGGCAGCATGATGAGTTGAGATGGCACGCGACAGAAAGATTGTGCTTTTGCTCACAGACTGAGCGATGGTGTCCCTCAAAGTAGTCACCCAGACTCCCCAATGTAGAGGAGGCCACATTGGGAACAGCCAATCTAATAAACCAAGTTTAACGGAGTTGCAAGTGAAATGCTACTTCACCTGAAAGGAGTGACTTGGGCCATGGACAGGCAGAAGGGAGGGGGTAAAGGGACAGGTATTGTGTCTTCTGCGACTGCATGGGAAGATGTCATGGGAAGGGGATAAGGGGTTGGGTTGACAAACAAACAAAAAATATGAAAATAAGAAGTTAAGTACCCACACTGTTTGTGTCACAAATCTAGTAACTAGGTCATACAGTTGCATTGACAGACATGTGGAAAGAAGTCACCTACCTCACCTTAACTAGAAGTGCTGCACACCTCTATAATAAAAGTACTATCAAACAGTAAACAGGGAAGGAAGAGGGGTGAGAACAAAGAAAATTAGAGGAAGAAAATTGCTGAGTAAAATAAATAAAATCAGTTAATCAATAAGTTACCCAAGGATGATTTTAAAAAGTAATGAAACAAAATTAATTAATTTATATATTAAATACTGGACACCAGAGACTGAGTTACAGTCTGGAATCTAACTGGGGAATTTGTAAGTTTACATAGTGAATAACTTATACTCAAGCTGGAATTTAATACAGGCATTATCTGAGCACCTGGCTAGGCTAGGCCTGTCCAAGCACTGGCTTACAAATGTTTGGCTGAATATATCAAACATGGAGACCGGGATTCTCTGGGGCTGCCCGCTCGCCATCGGATTTGTGATGGCCGCTGAATCCGTTAGGTTAAAATTGGAATTTGCGCCGGGCGTCAAACTGGCCACGAGTCTTCCAGCCCACCCAGGTTTCCCGATGTCCTGCTGAGCTTCCCGCCCTAACCAGCAGGAAGATGCAAATAGTTCATTAGAATCTCCATGGGTCCACCACTCCATGTGCTCAATAAACCCCTTCACTCCTTCGCCACTGCTGACACTTTTGATTACTTAGGGCTCAACCGATCCAAGCTCACTTCTATAACCGTGTTAAAATCTGCCCCATAATCAACTGGTGTGAGTCCAGGTAAGCAATCTTTCACAGCACCCGCCTCATGAAAGCTACATCATTTAGGGCGTAAACGTTTACTAGGGCCACTGGCATCCCCTCCAGCTTCCCATTCACCATGATGAACCTCCCCCCCTAAATCTGGCACAATGTTCCCCACCTCAAAAGCCACCCACATATTCACCTACATCGCCACACTCCTCATCTTCATATCCAGTCCCGAATCAGCCTCCGCAAATGTGCGAACACACGGGACTGTTTGCCTGGCCCATTCAGGCCTCACACGTTCCATGTGACCTGCCTGGTTTTGGGGGGGGGGGGGGGGGTGTTTGCTCGCGTCTACGGGGGTCTAGTCGCCGCAGCCCAAGGATGTGCGGGGTGGGTGGATTGGCCATGCTGAATTGCCCCTTAGCTGGAAAAAAATAATTGCGTATTCTAATTTATTTAAAAAAAAAATAATATTTCTGATAGCTTAGAATTAAGATTCTTGGAAGGGCATCAAGCTTACTTTTTTAGAACAGGCCTCTTTATTTCCCAAATATTTGTTTTAAATCAATAGAGATTTAGGCAAAAGTTTAAATAATACATCATTATCAAGCATTGGTGGAGAAGCGAGCTTGCCTCTTTTTATCTTGCTGTTGATTGAGCGAAGGAACCTCAGTACCATTGACTTTAGAAATGCTATTCAATCCAAGGCCTTCCAGAAACTGTTGGTATGAAACTTGTATGTTGTTGTTCTGTTGCTGTTGGCATAATCTGAAAGATTTAGAGATTAATATTAAGATTAATGAAGACACATTTGATGTATTTCTTTAAATGCAAGGCAACGATATTTTTTTTTTTAAATTTAGAGTACCAATTATTTTTTTTCCAATTAAGAGGCAATTTAGCATAGCCAATACACCTCCCCTGTACATCTTTCTGGGATCTGGGGGTGAGACACACGCAGACACGAAGAGAATGTGGAAATTCCATACAGACATTGACACTGAGCGGTGATTGAAACCCGGGTCGTCGGCACCGTGCTAACCTCTGCACCACCGTGCTGCCCTCAAGTGACAATATTCTAATGATATTGCATCTTTCATTGACACTCTGAGCCTAACAGTATATGATTTATCAAATACATTGATGCTCAAGTAACATTACATGGCAGTCTCATTCTGCTAACCTAAATAATTATTTGATATCAGTGATCGCCTACCTAATTATCACTGTGCATTTTCCCCACTATCTTTTGTGTCACGGCTGACAATAATATCAGGAAGGAATGTATTGATTATTGCTCTGAAACTGCAAATAGACAGTCTGAATTCTATTTTGTTTTTGGAAGGGAGAGGTAGTCTGTGCTGACCTCTGCCAAGCCACAAACTGAGTTTCAACAGTCTCCAGCCAGTCCACAGCAGAGCTCCTAAAGGTCACTATGATGAGGATTTAAAGTGCCTTTAATAGAGCTTATAAAGCATTGTAGCTCTGAAACTGTAACCATTGGAGAGGCACTTGCAGTTTAATTATTATATTGTAATGACACTGTAATAATGGATTTATTTTAATATCTTTGAGGTTAAGGTTGACATGCTGTACAGAAAGTTGTGTATGTATGTGCCCATGATTAATTAAATGGGGGGGGGAGGGAGTGTGGTTAATAGAGACAGCGTGTTTGTGTCTTATCACATGGCTTCAGTGATGTCATTGTGTGGGTGGAGCTGGGCTGTGGCTCTGGGTTTTTACTTTCATTTTTGAGTTGGGAGCTGGGCTGTGGCACTGAGTTTTACTTTCGCTTTGAGTTTGAACTGTTTTGAATTGCACAGGTTGAAAGAAGGTTTCTCCATCTGCATTTTAAAAGCTGTTTCTAGACTTCTTAATAACTTGAAAATAAATAATTGTTTCCTGGAAGAAATTCAAACCTGCTGTTTTGGAAAGGACACAAGAGTATCCAAACCAGGTCGTGAATGCTGTGTGCTGGGCCACATCTTTGAAAATGGTTTATGGGATCTTGTTATTAAATTGGAACAGCTTAAGGGAGAAATTTATTAAGGGTTATACATAGAGTACTGTAGCTGTGTGGGGTATTTATGTTGGTAGTTGATAAAAATGCTTACTGTGTGTGTTATAAAAATGTTAACTAAATTCGTAGAATAAACTTTGTTTTTGATTAAAAGTGCTTAAGGCCTCTGTTCAATGACACCTGAAAGGTAGGCCCTTGTGCTCCTCGGAAACAAAATAAATAAACACTTGTAGGTCAGGTGATCTCCATGATATACTTTGGAGTTTTCTAAACCCTGGCCTTGTGAGAATTGTAAAGGGTAAATGTGTTAGGTTGGTGTGTTTGAGTTATAAGAAAATAGGTTGGATTAAAATTTGAATTATAAGATAAACAGAGATTTGGTTTTTCAGGTGTTGCATTTCAAAGGTTTTTCCAAAGTGGCAAGGAACTTCTACAACTTGCTACGATTTCAACGGTAAACAGGGAAAGGTGTGTTCAATTTTATTGACCTAAAAGCAGAGGCTACAGGAAAACATAAAAAGGTTTTATGTTTGGAAAATTTTAATTCAAAGACGTGGTTGAGGACAATGGAATCCGAGATGAAAGAGAAAAAAAAAATGTAAGGAAAGATGTTTAATTGAGTTGTGATGGCGGTGTGCAGGAGAAGTCCTGAAGAACAGATCTGTGTGCTGGAAAGATTAAAAGATTTGAAACAGCCATCCAGTTTTAAGCCTGAAAAGTCTTTGGGGGATTCTCCGTGCCGGACACCAAAATCGGGAATGGTGATCGGGCGGAGAATGGCTCCCGACGCCGAAATTGTGGCATGCGCCAGTTTGACGCTGGGTCGCGATGCTCCGCCCCCTCCAAATCGGCATCAACAAGATGAGCAGCACGTATAGTTGCAACAGCGTTTGCATACCATTATTGGGTCCACCCGCAATGCTCCGCCTCCGATGGGCCGAGTTCATGGCAGCACTGGCCACGTGTGGTCTGAACAGTCATGAGCCTGGCGCTGCGGAGAGAGAGAGGGCGTACAGAGTGTCCAGCACCGCCATACCTCGCCAACTGTTGGCCAGGGGGCTTCTGCCAGGGCCACGAAGTGCAGTGGGGGTGGCCAGGGGGTGGGCTATGGGGCCGGGGTGGATGGGTACACGGTCCAGCACAACAGGCGCCATCTTCTTGGGAGCAATGGGTGCGTGTATGGGGGTGTAGGGGTGTGGCCATCTGGGATGGCCACTTTCAGTATATAAAATGGACACTCACGGAGCATACAGGGAAAATGGATAACGCAAAGTAAACAAGCAGGCACAGAGCCTGAATGTATATTTGGAAGGCAGTCTGCAGACGGAATCGAAACTCCGGGCCGATTTACATATTGATGGCCCATCTCCGGGAAACAAAGAACTAGTGCTCAGGTAGCCGATCCTGTCCCAGACAGTCTGGCGCCACTACCCCAGCAAGAAGGCACAAACAAAGCAAGGCCAACGGACACTTAGGACACGCCTAGCCATCAAGGCACCCACCCCTTTATTGGCTCAGATCGATGGCAGTGATCAAGAAGCTGCCCAATTAATTGGGCATAAGTTTAAGACCCGCCTAAAAGCGCGCAAAGCACCTCCATATATAAGAAGGAACCCCCCCGCCAAAGGTTCAGTCTCTTGAATTTGGCTCTCAAGCAGAGAGACCCTTCCACCTGCACCACCAGAAGCAAGTGAGTTCAAGTTCAACGCTCGCTACCAGATGGACAACCTTAGCTGTAGTCCTGTTACCTCTTCGAACCCAACAGCCTCAGATCCGAACAACGGCCATTGTTCCTCTGACCTAATTGGGCACCCGAAGCTAAGTATAGCTTTTAGTGATATAGTTTAGTCTGTAGTGTTATTGTGCATGAGTAAATCATACTGAGTGTAAATAAAGTAGTATTGACTTTGAACTAACTAACTGGCGTATTGGCTCTTTGATCAGTATTCGGTTGAACTTTGTGGCGGTATCAATAGATACCTGGTGACTCTGAAAGCATATTCATAATTAAGATTAAGAAAGGCGACCTTATTAACTGCCATATTTATAGCAAGTAAATATAGCAACATTACGGCGACATCTGACGGGACTCGACCTGGAAGTGGCTTTGTCACTCCGAGAGAACCCAAATTTCAATTAGAAACCCAATTGGCAAAAGTAAAAACCACAAGCGTAAGACCGATATCGATCAAACCTCCAAGATTCGTAAGTGTGTAATTTGCATGCGTACTAACAAGGGTTTATTAGGTAATCTTGATAGATTTTGTTGTGTAAAACTGTTGGGGGTTTTGTAGACCAGAAAATAGCTTAAGCCGTACCCGTGTTTGTTATTCCCCTCTGTTCCAAATTTACGGTAGAAACCCAGAGACAACAGTAGATATGGCAATGGAACACCTTATGAACCCCCAGGAATTCAATGTCGCAGCGACCAATAGAGCAGAGCAGTGTCCCATATGGGAAGAGGAAATTCGGAAGTATCTAAAAGGGAAAGGATGACCCCTTTGGAGCGAATTTTGTGCAAATGAGGAAACAGGTCCCGGAAGTATAGGACAGGCTTGGTGGGAGAACCTGACCGAGATTCATAAGAAAAGCTTAGGAAAAGCTCGAAAGCCGATGGCAATCGTGTCCTGCTTGGCACAATTGCGAGGCACAGAGGAGAACGTGAAGATGCTCCGCAGAGAGAGATTCAGGACAGAGAGAAGAATAGTGAGGGAGACGTTAGCGAGTGCGAGAAAGTTAACAGGCAACTTAGAGAGCAGTTAGCGGCGAAGGACAAGGAGATGGCTGATGTCAAACGGGCACACCAATCTTGTCTCACTCACCTAAGCAGCTTTCAGTCACAGTATGATAAGGCCGACCAAGACATGCAACGCGCAGTGTTGGTATGAGAAGAGACAGAACTTCAAGTTGAGCAATTGAAGAAACAATGTCAGGATTTAAAAGCGGCCCTACGAGCACTCCACAGTTCCGCGACGGAACAAAGGCAGAGTTCGGTGGACCACGCCAAATGCTGAAAGCAAATTGCAGACCTGCAATCCCTGCTCTCAGTACAAAATGGTTTCCAAGATATATTCGGACCTGTTAGATCAGGAAAATGGCCCCGATTGGCAGGAATTAAATGAAACTGCCCACCGCTATGTGCATGGAGCATGTACCCAAGATAAAACCCAGAAAAGGAAAGCACCCCCACCCCGACTGCACAGGTAGTGCACAATCCCATGAACCCTGTCACCACACAGCGCAGGGCCACAACAAATGGAGACCCCGATTTTCTGTACACCACACCATTAACCATCACCAAATTAAGGGACGCGTGCGACAAAATAACACCGTTCCAACCCACATCGGAACGCACCATTATTTTGCAAACGTTAAACAACAGGCGACCATGTACGGCCTGGACGAAAGAGAGCAAGTTATGCTCACAGTTTTGAGCCTCGACCCCTCAGTCGTGGCAGCCCTTCCCGACCCACAAAATCTAGGAGGAGGCACCCTCCAAGAAATGCATGCAGCGATCTTTGATGCGATCGGCTACAATAAGGGAGATCCCGTAGAAGGACTCAATAAATGCAGGCAGAAAAAGACCGAGCACCCAACAGCGTTTGCTGGACACCTGTGGACCCACTTCACAGCAGTTTTGGAGAGTTAGCCCACGCCCATTTGACACCAGAAAATATGGTCAAATGGACTCGAATCCTAGTCTCCCACGCGACCAAAGCAGGACAGAGAGCTTGCACCAATTATGACCCCTCAGACGATACACACAATGAGAAATGGGTTTTAAAAAGATTTTCCCGAGCTTGGGAACAGTCCCTTTAGGGAAAGTCAGAATACGGAAAAGCAGATGAAGAGCAGGCAGATGCTAACATGCATCCAGTCAGGACACATCAGAACCCCGCATGAGTAAACGAGGGAAGAAATAGCCCACAGCAGCCTAAATCCCAAGAGTGCTACAATTGCAGACAGTTAGGACATTACGCCCGAGAGTGCAATGCCCCCCAGAAACAGCAGCGAAACCAGCAAGCAAATACCCTGAATAAGAACAGGACCAAGCCCATTCACAGTGTTAGCGCCCGTTCCGAGAACGCAGATATGAACGGCACCGATTGACGGTGTTCGGACTCCCCAACTTGGGCCGGTAGTAGCAGGCACAGTCCGGGGACACCCCATAGAATTTCTTTGGGACACAGAAGGGTCCCGCGCCACGCTAAATTCCTCCACAATGTTCCAACGGGATACATGGCCCACCACAGGCACTATTATCCTTAGCGGCTTTACAGGACACCTGCAGCAGGGACGCATTACAGCCCCTGTGGCGATTCAGATAGGCAACATTAAAACCAAACACCCCGTCGTTCTAGTAGATCTACCCCAGACAGCCGAACACATTTTGGGGATAGACTTTATGAGCTCCCACAATCTTTTCTTCGACCCCGTCAATAAATATGTGTGGAGAATGGCAAAGGCAGCACGAGCCCCTGCCACGCTCACAGTTGGAGACTACGCACACAGGATTAGCACAGTAGGAGACTTCTGGTTTGATCCACGAACCATTAGACAGGACAAAGACGTTAGAGACGTTTTGCAGAGACACAAAAGCTTCTTTTGCCCAACACAAGCACGACTGCAGCAAGATAGCAGGTTTAGTTAACATCACAGGACCCGACCCCAAACCCCCAAAACAGTACGGCTTCCCCCAACAAGCAGAGGGAGAAATCGCAAAAGTCATCCAAAGTTTACTTGACCAAGGCGTACTTCGTTCAGTAGCCTCAACGAACAATGTCCCAATTTGGCCCGTCAGGAAACCCGATGGCTCATGGCGACTGACAATCGATTATAGGGAACTAAGCAAAGTAACCCCATTAGCAGCCCCCACCATAGCCACAAGTCCCGAGACAATGTTAAAACAGTGACCCCAGTCAAAATGTCTCTCGGTTTTGGATATCAGCAGCGGCTTTTGGTCCATTCCATTGGATAAAGCGTGCCAATACAAATTTGCTTTCACCTTCCAGGGACAGCAATACACGTGGACATGCCTACCACAAGGCTTCCACAACTCCTCCTCCATTTTCCACCGACAATTGGCGAATGGATTAGCTAAATTTTCCTGAACCGATTGCCTTGTCCAGTATGTAGACGACTTGCTTCTACAGCCAGACACTAAGGGAGAGCACATTTCGCTTCTCACCGAATTATTAGGACTCCTTCATGAAATCGGATGTAAGGTTAACCCCAAAAAGGCCCAGATTCCCCAAGAAAACGTCATTTATTTAGGCACAGTAATCACCCATGGCAAACGCGAGATCAAGCAGAAACGCATTGATTCCATTGTTAAATTACCCTTGCCCCATAATGTTACAGCCCTCCGGTCATTTCTAGGACTGGTTGGCTACTGCAGGAATCACATCGACGGTTTTGCCACAAAGGCAGCCCCTCTTTCCGAACTCCTAAAAAAGCAAGCCGCATGGGAATGGCTTCCACAGCTCACGGATGCCATGGATGCAGTAAAACGAGCCCTCAGCACAGCTCTCGGATTACAGGTCCCAGACCCACTCTCCCCATACGCAATTGAGGTTGCAACCACTGACCGAACCATTTCGGCCTTGCTCCTCCAGGAAAGACACTATCGTTTAGGCCCCGTAGCATACGCCTCACGAGTTCTCGACCCAGTAGAGCAAGGATTTCCTGCCTGCGAAAGGCACTTGCTCACAGTTTTTTGGGCTGTTCAGTACTTTGCGTACATAACAGGACTCAACCCCATAACCATTTTAATAGAGCACACCGCAACCCAACTTCTACCTAGACGGCAGACTAAAGGACGGCACAGTCAGCCAAATTCACGCAGCACGATGGACCCTACTCCTACAAGGACGGGACATTATGATTAAAAGGACTAAGACTCGCAGATAATTTACAGTACGCAGGCACCCCACATGAGTGTGAGATCATTACTATCAGGCACAACACAGGACCCTTTGTACCCAAATCAGCTCCCCCAAAACCAGGTGCTACACCCCAGAGACCCCAGCCCACAGACACAGACACACCTCTTAAGATTTATGCGGATGGCTCCTCCACATTTTTAAATGGTAAATGCATCACTGGTTATGGCATTTATGTAGAGGACGTGCAGGGACGCACGTTAGAGGAGATATCACTCAAATTGCCTGGACATCTAGGTTCACAGGCAACAGAATTAGCAGCCATAGCACACATTGTAGACCACCCTGATTTGTTCCAGACCCCAGCCGACATATACTCCGGCAGCCTATATGTCTGCAATAGTTTAACTGAGTTCCTACCCCTGTGGGAATCTAGAGGTTTTGTTTACGCGGATGGAAAACCCCTACCCTCAGCCCCATTACTCCAGCATATCCTCAGGACAGCTGAAGATTGTAAATACGGTATCATTAAAGTTCATAGCCACCATCGTTCTTCCCCCCCCGGTAACGTTAAGGCAGACGCCCTAGCAAAGGCAGGTTCCAGACATGGTGACTCTTGGCATCCCCCGAGAGTGGCCCAGTACACGCGGTCCAGGTCTCACAGACCAATATTCAAGATTTAGCTCAAGCCCAAAAGAAAGACGAAAAGCTCAGGGAAGTATTAAAATGTAACTTCCCAGCCCCCTACGACAAGTACAGAAACGCTTTAACAGCACACGATGGCATAATTTAAAAAGATGGTATTTATGTGGTCCCCACCAAGATAGAAACCAAATTTTCTGCCAATTCCATGACCACCATGGACACCAAGGGATAGATGCAACCCTTGCTACCTCTCTGTTGGTGGCCTGATTTAAAATCCAATGTCACGCATTACATTGAAAATTGTTTGATTTGCGCCCAGAACAATCCAGACAGGTATGCGAGGAAAGGTCAGCTCAGTCACACCCGCCCTGTTAATGGCCCCTGGACGAATTTACAGATTGATTACATCGGTCCCCTACCCCACTGCAAGAATGATTTTAAGTATGTGTTGGTCGTAATCAACACCTTCACAAAATGGGTGGAAGCTTTTCCATCCAGAACTAACACGGCTAAAACGACCGCCAAGATTCTAACGCAGCACATCTTCACGAGATGGGGCCTTCCCCATAGTATAGAGTCAGACCAAGGCTCACATTTCACAGGACGCGTCATGAAAAATGTCATCACAATTTTCGGCATCTGACAAAAATTCCATATCGCCTATCAACCCCAATCAAGCGGAATCATAGAACGAATGAATAGAACCCTCAAGGCAACCCTCACGAAAATGGTGCACCAGCACAATACCACATGGGACACAGTTCTCCCTTTTACACATACATAGAATTTACAGTGCAGAAGGAGGCCATTCGGCCCATCGAGTCTGCACCGGCTCTTGGAAAGAGCATCCTACCCAAGGTCAACACCTCCACCCTATCCTCATAACCCAGTACCCCCACCCAACACTAAGGGTAATTTTGGACACTAAGGGCAATTTATCATGGCCAATCCACCTAACCTGCACATCTTTGGACTGTGAGAGGAAACCGGAGCACCCGGAGAAAACCCACGCACACACGGGGAGGATGTGCAGACTCCGCACAGACAGTGTTCCAAGCCGGAATCGAACCTGGGACCCTGGAGCTGTGAAGCAATTGTGCTATCCACAATGCTACCGTGCTGCCCAATGTTTTGCACTCATGTTCATAAGGAACATGATATCAACTTCGACAGGATACACCCCCCACACACGCATGACCGGATGACCCATGAAGGGAACAGAATACTTGTTAGGGCTTGATTTGGCCAGCCCCACAGTCACCGCCCTCACCCATGAGAAAGCGGTACATCAGATCCTCGAAAACGTTAAATCAGCCCAGCTCGCCGCAACTGTTAGACTTGGCACACGAAAGAAACAAAGTAAAGTATGTTTTGACAAAACGGTACACCCCACAGAATTTTCAGTCGGACAGCAGGTCATGCTCTCCCTGTACAACGCCAGTTCATTTCTTTCCCCCAAATTCGCAGGACCCTATTCCATTTCAGATAAAGTCAGCCCCTCCATTTATAAGATCACTTATCCGAATGGCAAGTCAGGATGGTTTCACATAAACCAGCTTAAGGCTTATGGCACACGCAACCACTCCCACCACATCTCACTTGCAGCAGCAGACGAACATGCCCCACCCATGGACGACCTATTCCTACCCTCCCCCAACCAGTCCAGACCATCCTCGGACACCACTTTGACTCCACCCCCAGAGGCACGACTCCACCTCTCTCTTCATTCGATCAGCACCAACAGTGACAGCACTGATGCATTAGACCCTATGGAACCGCCACACGATTTCAATTCTGCACCAGGCCCCACTCCCAGCGACTCCGAACAGGATAAGTTCGACCCCTTCGAGACCACTGACATAAAAGTCCCTGAACCGGACCCACCGCCCGACGCCGATGGATTGCCCCCTACTGCCTCCAACCTAGACACCGCAACAATTCCTACAGACTCATCTGTAATGATGAGATGGACCCCACATCATCCCAAGCAGCCTTGGCACAGCTACTCCAGTCACAAGTGTGGCAACCTTGAGAAGATGATGACTCAGAGTCTGACTCCCACCAGACAAGCCCCTTTGCGACTCTTTTCGCTATAGAACAATGAGGTGTCCAGATGATGGTAAAAAGGAACCGATTGAGATTTACGGTGTCCTTCTTTCTGATGGAGGTGCCCAATTTTGTTATTTTAGTTTGCTGTTTTTAAATGTTGAATGTTTGTAGTGTGTACGACCTTTTGATAAAGTTTACCCATGGGCCCACACCACATTTTGATGCAGTCAGAACTACTCTTTTGATGCCACATGGCAGGTAAAGGAACAAGTTTGTCAGCAGACACCCATTGATACAGTCATAACTATTCTTCTGATTCAACGGCAATGATAAGAGGCAGTTTTTCCACGACAAACACATATTCTTTCCATTCTTGTTCGGTCACCCAGGCAGTGGAGTAATGGCAATGGTCCCTGCCCTGCCCGAGGACCCCCATCTGGTCAGCTATGCTCGGGTAGTGCACCTACGGCACTGGTCACCGTCCTACCCGGGGATTCCACCCATTCTTGCCCCGCCGCGGTTCATACACAACCCACAAGGGAACAAGCGGTCCTAGATCTGGTCCTGTGTAATGAGGCAGGATTGATTAATGATCTCATAGTTCGGGATCCTCTTGGAAGGAGCGACCACAATATGGTGGAATTTTAAATACAGTTGGAGGATGACAAGGTAAAATCAAACACTAGTGTTTTGTGCTTAAACAAAGGCGATTACAATGGGATGAGAGAAGAACTAGCTAAGGTAGACTGGGAGCAAAGACTTCATGGTGAAGCAGTTGAGGAACAGTGGCGAACCTTCCGAGCGATCTTTCACAGTGTTCAGGAAAGGTTCATACCGACAAAAAAGAAAGACGGTAGAAAGGGGAAAATCGACCGTGGATATCTAAGGAGGTGAGGGAGAGTATCAAATTGAAGGAAAAAACATACAAAGTGGCAAAAATTAGTGGGAGACTAGAGGACTGGGAAGTCTTTAGGGGACAACAGAAAGCTAGTAAAAAAGCTATAAAGAAGAGTAAGGTAGACTATGAAAGTAAACTTGCTCAGAACATAAAAGCAGATAGTAAAAGCTTCTACAAATATATAAGACAAAAAAGAGTGGTTAAGGTAAATATTGGTCCTTTGGAAGATGAGAAGGGAGATTTAATAATAGGAGACGGGGAAATGGCTGAGGAGCTGAACAGGTTTTTTGGGTCAGTCTTCACAGTGGAAGACACAAATAACATGCCAGTGACTGATGGAAATAAAGATAGGATACGTGAGGTTTCTTTGTTTGGTTTAGAAGATTGTAGTTTAGTCGGGCAGTATGGTCGGCACGGGCTTGGAGGGCCGAAGGGCCTGTTCCAGTGCTGTACATTTCTTTGTTCTTTGTTCTTTGACCTTGAGATGATTGTAATCACTAAGGAGGCAGTATTGGGCAAGCTAATGGGGCTAAAGGTAGACAAGTCTCCTGGAACTGATGGGATGCATCCCAGAGTGCTAAAAGAGATGGCTAGGGAAATTGTAAACATACTAGTGATAATTCATCAAAATTCACTAGACTCTGGAATGGTCCCAGAGGATTGGCAAGTAGCAAATGTGACACCACTGTTTAAAAAAGGAGGTTGGCAGAAAGCGGGTAATTATAGGCCGGTAAGCTTAACTTCGGTTGTTGGGAAAATGCTGGAATCTATCATTAAGGAGGAAATAGCGGGGCACCTGGAGGGAAATTGTCCCATTGGGCAGACGCAGCATGGGTTCAGAAAGGGTAGGTCGTGTCTGACTAATTTGGTAGAATTTTTTGAGGACGTTACCAGTGCAGTAGATAACGGGGAGCCAATGGATGTGGTATATCTGGATTTCCAGAAAGCTTTTGACAAGGTGCCACACAAAAGGTTGCTGCATAAACTAAAGATGCATGGCATTGAGGGTAAAGTGGTAGCATGGGTAGAGGATTGGGATTAGATAATGGGCATCCCATTAGGGCAGCACGGTAGCATTGTGGATAGCACAATTGCTTCACAGCTCCAGGGTCCCAGGTTCGATTCCAGCTTGGATCACTGTCTGTGCGGAGTCTGCACATCCTCCCTGTGTGTGCGTGGGTATCCTCCGGGTGCTCCGGTTTCCTCCCACAGTCCAAAGATGTGCAGGTTAGGTGGATTGGCCATGATAAATTGCCCTTAGTGTCCAAAATTGCCCTTAGTATTGGGTGGGGTTACTGGGTTATGGGGATAGGGTGGAGGTGTTGACCTTGGGTAGGGTGCTCTTTCCAAGAGCCGGTGCAGACTTGATGGGCCGAATGGCCTCCTTCTGCACTGTAAATTCTATGAAATCTAGGATTGGTTAACTAACAGAAAGCAGAGAGTGGGGATAAATGGGTGTTTCTCTGGTTGGCAACCTGTAACTAGTGGGGTCCCTCAAGGATCAGTGTTGGGCCCGCAGTTGTTCACAATTTACATAGATGAATTGGAGTTGGGGACCAGGTGTAATGTGGCAAAGTTTGCAGATGACACTAAGATGAGTGGTAAAGCAAAAAGTGCAGAGGATACCGGAAGTCTACAGAAGGATTTGGATAGGTTAGGTGAATGGGCTAGGGTCTGGCAGATGGAATTCAATGTTGCCAAGTGTGAGGCTATCCATTTTGGGAGGAATAACAGCAGAATGGATTATTATTTAAACGGTAAGATGTTAAAACATGCTGCTGTGCAGAGGGACCTGGGTGTGCTGGTGCACGAGTCACAAAATGTTGGTGTGCAGGTGCAACAGGTGATTAAGAAGGCTAATCGAGTTCTGTCTTTCATTGCTAGAGGGATGGAGTTCAAGACTAGGGAGGTTATGCTGCAATTGTATAAGGTGTTGGTGAGGCCACATCTGGAGTATTGTGTTCAGTTTTGGTCTCCTTACCTCAGAAAGGACATATTGGCACTGGAGGAAGTGCAGAGGAGATTCACTAGGTTGATCCCAGGGTTGAGGGGATTAGATTATGACGAGAGGTTGAGTAGACTGGGACTGTACTCATTGGAGTTTAGAAGGATGCGGGGGGATCTTATTGAAACATATAAAATTATGAAGGGAATAGATAGGATCGATGCGGGCAGGTTGTTTCCACTGGTCGGGGAAAGCAGAACTAGGGGGCATAGCCTCAAAATAAGGGGAAGTAGATTTAGGACCGAGTTTAGGAGGAACTTCTTCACCCAAAGGGTTGTGAATCTCTGGAATTCCTTGCCAGTGAAGCAGTTGAGGCTCCTTCTTTAAACGTTTTTAAGAAAAAGATAGCTACCTTTCTAAAGAATAAAGGGATTCGGGGATATGGTGTACGGCCCGGAGAGTGGAGCTGAGTCCACAAAGATCAGCCATGATCTCATTGAATGGCGGAGCAGGCTCGAGGGGCCAGATGGCCTACTCCTGTTCCTAGTTCTTATGTTCTTATGTTCCTTCGGAGCTTTTGGTTCGAAACTCTTTTACTTTTAGTCTGTGGTTTAAAGAATGCGCTTTGTCACAAGTTTTGTTTTTGTTTTCCGGAGACCGTTAGGTCGCTATCCCACATGCTACTTACATCCTCAAACATTTGGATGAAACGCTTTGCTGCTGGACGGAGACATTGTCCGCCCACTCCGTGCATCGACCACACAGGCTGCGAGATTGCTCGCACTGTGACAGTATTTTCTTTTTCGGATGTCTTGTCCTCAAAAATATTTGGTTTAAAAAAAAAATGAGGGAGTCACATATGGTGACAATTCTAATGGCCAATTGATAATAAAAGGAGACACAGACAGACATACGAGATCTTAAACAAGGTAATAACAGATATTATGCTTGGGTCCACAGGAAATCCAAAACTACAGAAGACAGAGGAAGACCAAGAAACAAAAAGAGAGAATGAAAACGGACATCATGACCTACATTTGGATCTCCGTGGGATCACTATAGTTGTGCGCGGACACGACCCCACTGATCCCTACCCCACAGGCCGTGAATGTTTCCCATCCCTGCCATACACCACACCCAGAGACATAGAACATAACAGCGCAGTACAGGCCCTTTGGCTCTCGATGTTGCGCCAACCTGTGAAACCAATCTAAAGCCCATCTACACTATTCCCTTATCATCCATATGTTTATCCAATGACCATTTAAATACCCTGAATGTTGGCGAGTCCACTACTGTTGCAGGCAGGGCATTCCACCCCCTTACTACTCTCTGAGTAAAGAACCTACCTCTGACATCTGTCCTATAACTATCTCCCCTCAATTTAAAGCTATGTCCCCTCGTGCTAACCATCACCATCCGAGGAAAAAGGCTCTCACTGTCCACCCTATCTAATCCTCTGATCATCTTGTACGCCTCAATTAATGCACCTCTTAACCTTCTTCTAACGAAAATAGCCTCAAGTCCCTCAGCCTTCCCTCATAAGAACTTCCTTCCATACCAGGCAACATCCTGGTAAATCTCCTCTACACCCTTTCCAATGCTTCCACATCCTTCCTAGAATACGGCGACCAGAACTGCACGCAATACTCCAAATGCGGCCGCACCAGAGTTTTGTACATGACCTTATGGCTCCAAAACTCAATCCCTCTACCAATTAAAGCTAACACATCATACGTCTTCTTAACAACCCTATCAACCTGGCTGGCAACTTTCAGGGATCTATGTACATGGCACTGAGATCTCTCCGCTTATCCACACTACCAAGAATCTTACCATTTGCCCAGTACTCTGTATTCCTGTTACTCCTTCCAAAATGAATCACCTCACACTTTTCTGCATTAAATTCCATTTGCCACCTCTCAGCCCAGCTCTGCAGCTTATCTATGTCCCTCTGTAACCTGCAACATCCTTCTGCACTGTCCACAACTCCACCGACTTTAGTGTCATCTGCAAATTTACTCACCCATCCATCTACGCCCTCCTCCAGGTCATTTATAAAAATGACAAACAGCAGTGGCCCCAAAACAGATCCTTGTGGTACACCACTTGTAACTGAACTCCAGGCTGAATATTTCCCATCAACCACCATCTTCTTACAGCTAGCCAATTTCTGATCCAAACTGCTAAATCACCCTGAATCCCATGCCTCCGTATTTTCTGCAATAGCCTACCGTGGGGAACCTTATCAAACGCTTTACTGAAATCCATATACACCTCATCAACTGCTTTACCCTCGTCCACTTGTTTGGTCACCTTCTCAAAGAACTCAATAAGGTCTGTGAGGCACGACCTACCCTTCACAAAACCGTATTGACTATCTCTATCAAATTATTCCTTTCTAGATGATTATAAATCCTATCTCTTATAATCCTTTCCAAGACTTTGCCCACAACAGAAGTAAGGCTCACTGGTCTATGCCTACTGGGGGTGTCTCTACTCCCCTTCTTGAACAAGGGGACAACATTTGCTATCCTCCAGTCTTCTGGCACTATTCCTGTAGACAATGACGACATAAAGATCAAAGCCAAAGGCTCAGCAATCACCTCCCTAGCTTCCCAGAGAATCCTAGGATAAATCCCATCCGGCCAGGGGACTTAGCTATTTTCACACTTTCCAGACTTGCTAACACCTCCTCCTTATGAATCTCAACCCCTTCTAGTCTAGTAGCCTGTATCTCAGTATTCTCCTCGACAACATTATCTTTTTCCTGTGCGAATACTGACGAAAAATATTCATTTAGCACCTCTCCTATCTCCTCGGACTCGACGCACAACTTCCCACTACTGTCCTTGACTGGCTCTACTCTTACCCTCGTCATTCTTTTATTCCTGACATACCTATAGAAAGCTTTAGGGTTATCCTTGATCCTAGCTGCCAAAGACTTCTCATGTCCCCTCTGGCTCTTCTTAGCTCTCTCTTTAGGTCCTTCCTAGCTAACTTGTAAGTGCCAGCCGCTGACACACCAACCTGGTGCGCCAACCTTATAAAATGGTATTCCCTTTCATACATCGTAGAAGCACTGTTAGTCATAGCAATACTCTGCAGTGTCATCCAGATACTGAGACTTTGGAAATGGCGAAGGAAAGCCTCCCGCACTCCAGTATACACACTCAGACCCCCTATTTTCGGATTCCAGCAAACCCCCCCACTCTCTCTAAACAAATAAAGTGTATCGACTAATTTTTTGTTTGTTCTAATAAAGAAAGATGTGAAATTCTGTACTTGACCGCCAAGATACAAAGAAATGTAATGCTGCTATTATATAGTTTTTACTGTTTGTAAATTATTTAGATTGACTAAAGATAGTTTAGAGAAGGATAGTTAGAGGTTCCCGTGTTTTAAATGAAAAATAAATGTAATGCATGCTTGAATGTTATAGCGCCCCTTAGAATCTTATAATGATGTGATGTAAATAAAAGCAATTTAGGAAAAGGTTCCAATCCATAGGACAGAGTAGGATAGAACCTGTCCTTGATTGCTGTTGCTCGACTTAGGCAGAGAACAAAGAAGATTCAGTAATGTGATCTTTCATGCTTCGCGTTGAGGATCATAAGGAGGGAGAGTAATGTTGCTATATTTACTTGCTATAAATATGGCGGTTAATAAGGCCACCTTTCTTAATTTAATTATGAATATGCTTTCAGAGTCGCCAGGTATCTATCGATACCACCACAAAGTTCAACCGAATACTGATCAAAGAGCCAATACACCAGTTAGTTAGTTCAAAGTCAATACTACTTTATTTACACACAGTATGATTTACTCATGCACAATAACACTACAGACTAAACTATATCACTAACACCTATACTTAGCTTCGGGTGCTCACTTAGGTCAGAGGAACAATGGCCGTTGTTCGGATCTGAGGCTGTTGGGTTCGAGGAGGTAACAGGAGTACAGCTAAGGTTGTCCATCTGGTAGCAAGCGTTGAACTTGAACTTACTTGCTTCTGGTGGTGCAGGTGGAAGGGTCTCTCCGCTTGAGAGCCAAATTCAAGAGACTGAACCGTTGCAGGGGTTCCTTCTTATATATGGAGGTGCTTTGCGCGCTTTTAGGAAGGCGTTAAACTTATGCCCAATTAATTGGGCAGCTTCTTGATCACTGCCATCGATCTGAGCCAATAAAGGGGCGGGTGCATTGATGGCTAGGCGTGTCCTAAGTGGCCGTCGGCCTTGCTTTGTTTGTGTCTTCTTGAGCACTCGTTCTGTTTCCCGGAGATGGGCCATCAATATGTAAATCGGCCCGGAGTTTCGATTCCGTCTGCAGACTGCCTTCCAAATATACATTCAGGCTCTGTGCCTGCTTGTTTACTTTGCATTGTCCATTTTCCCTGTGTGCTCTGCGAGTGTCCATTTTATATACAGAAAGTGGCCATCCCAGATGGCTACAGGGGTGTGCGCGGCTGCAGCTCATCAGCCCTGCGTGTGCCCAGCACGGACGCTGTGACAACGGATGAACGGACATCGTGCGACAATCGCCAGGCAGGAATGTTCCCTTCCAGTCGGGGAACACTTCAGCAGTCAAGGGCATTCAGCCTTTGATCTTCGGTTAAGCGTTCTCCAAGGCGGCCTTCAGGACGCGCGACAACGCAGGATCGTCAAGCAGAAACCTATAGCCAAGTTCCGCACATATGAGTACGGCCTCAACCGGGACCTTGGATTCATGTCGCATTACATTCACCCCCATCATCTGGACTGGTCTTGCAAAATCCTACCAACTGTCCTGGCTTGAGACAATTCACACCTCTTTAACCTGGGATTACCCCTCTCTCTGGATCTGTAAAGACTTAATTACCTGCAAATGCTCGCATTCAAAGCATTGTCTTGCATCTTTGACTTTGTCATTATATATGTTTCTGGAACCTACTTCTTCATTCACCTGAGGAAGGAGCAGTGCTCCGAAAGCTAGTGATTTGAAACAATCCTGTTGGACTTTAATCTGGTGCTGTAAGACTTCTTACTATGATCAGTAGGACAAGCTCTGGGATCTGCAATAAGATCTGTTGTGGCCGTAACAAAAGGTAATACGATTTTCACAAGGATGATTTTTAGTTCATCATGCGCAATAAAAGCATTTATAAAATGGAGAGTGTTTGAATGTATCGGAGTAGTTGGCCTCAGAGCAAGGCCCTCAAACATTTACAGATCAAGGCATTCAGCTAATTTGTGTAAGGAATGGGTGAGATAGAATATGGTGCATTGCATAGAAAAGGACTGGACAGGGGGAATCCCTCTTCTACAAGTTGATGCCTAGAGCTCTGGTAGGGACAGCACTGCTAGGGATTGAAAGTGTACCATCTCTGCTCCTTGTCCCTTTCTTATTGTGCTTTGACAAAGGGTCATCTGGTCTGGACTCAAAACGGTTACTCTTTTCTCTCCTTACAGATGCTGCCAGACCTGCTGAGATTTTCCAGCATTTACTCTTTTGGTTCCCTTTCTTATTGTTCCTGATCTAGATCTTCTCTTGTATGACTTTCCCGCTTTTAGAGTAAAGATGCAGCATACAGGAGAAAACCATGAATCATCGCACATAATCTGGCCTGAATTTTAGGGCATCTCCAGGGCTTTAAAAACAGTGGAAACCTTTGTTCTAGGAACTCTCTGGGCTGCTTTACAGGGTTTCTTGTTTTGAATTGTCTCTCGTAGTGATGCTCAGCCTCTACCTCCGTCACAAACCGAGGCACAATGAGCCAGATGTTGAAGGGATACTCCTTGCCACAGCAACCAACCTCTGACCTGATGGTCTGTGTGGAACAGAGGAAATAGTGAAAACTGAAGCAGTGAGAAAGTAACATGACTACTGCCAGTAATTTGGGCACAGATCTCTATTATTTTCTGACTGTCATGATAGATGAATTGGACATTTATGAACAGAAGGTGCCATCTGAGGAGCCTTGATGAGTTCCTGCCGAATACCTTGTAGATGGTACACACTAAGTGCACTTGCCAAAAAGGTCTGATCATATTTAATTAGTATTGCAATCACTTACTTCTCAAAGTGCTGATCAGAAATGGAGAGACAGTAGGTTTCTAGGATCTTTCGCAACTCAGCAAGGCAAATTGTGCCAGTTCTTTCAGGATCACTCTTCATAAATGCCTTTTGAATTTCTTTCCAATTTTGTTTAATTTTGTCACGGAGAATATCTTCCACCTGGTTGAAACATTGATCAGGGTAAGAATCAATGTAAATGTATGGAGACAGAGTGCTGTTAGGCAGAAAATATATTATGTACCATTATCTTCTTGAACACCTTATTTATGACCTCTGAATTAATGTTAGTAGAAATATTGTCACTTCAGCAACCTTTTTATCGTTTCTGCCTACATCCTAATTCACTGTACAGGAAATTCACAAAAGAAGCTTGAACGATATTTTGAACAATCCACCTGAAGCAGAACAAACCCTGGCTTAATATTTCATCCTTCAGTTATGTACAACTCTCAGTGCCACACTGATGATTAAGCTGTGATTACCAGGTAAAGTTCCAGAAGAGTTCTCAATGTCAAAACCATTAACTGTGACGCAATCTGACACTCGTAGGATTCATGACCTATCTTTGCTGCGTTCTCTACTCTCAAATCATTAGCTTCTTGTAAAATAATAAGGTGCAGTTATCAGATTTATAACAACTTCATTTAAGTTTATTGTGCAGACAATTACAGGAGAGAATGTGGGGAAGGAGCTGGGGAATCAGACCGACTGGATTGCTCATTAACAGTGTCCTCAGAGGTTTAATGGGCTGAATTTTGGATGAGAGGTTTAATATCTCATCCAAAAGACAATACCTGCAACAGTGCAGCACTTGCTCAGCTGTTCTCAAGTAGCTACTAGGGGGGACTTGAAACCAGAACCGTCTGACCATGTTCAGAGCCACTGCTGGCACACAAGTAACATTAATGTTGAGACCCATATGAATAACCTGTGTGTAGAATGTTCAACAAAAATGTTTTTTTTTTTTAAATATATTTTATTGAAAATTTCTTTCCCAAACAACAATTTTTCCTCTTACAAAACAAACACAACAGTAACAATACAGAAATTTTTAACAATACACAAGTAACAAAACCCCATTATCTATTGACCTAAACTAAACTAAACCACCCCCCCCCTCCCCCCTCCCCCTGGGTTGCTGCTGCTGGTCATCTGTCTTCCCTCTAACGTTCCCCTAGGTAGTCGAGAAATGGCTGCCACCGCCTGGTGAACCCTTGAGCCGATCCTCTCAGGGCAAACTTTATCTGCTCCAGTTTAATGAACCCCGCCATATCATTTACCCAGGCCTCCAGTCCGGGGGGTTTCGCCTCCTTCCACATGAGTAGGATCCTGCGCCGGGCTACGAGGGACGCAAAGGCCACAACATCGGCCTCTTTCGCCTCCTGCACTCCCGGCTCTTCCGCAACTCCAAATAGAGCTAACCCCCAGCCTGGTTTGACCCGGGCCTTCACCACCTGCGAAATCACTCCCGTCACTCCCTTCCAATACTCTTCCAGTGCCGGGCACGCCCAAAACATATGTGTGTGGTTTGCCGGGCTCCCGCCACACCTCCCACATTTGTCCTCCACTCCAAAGAACCTGCTCAATCTTGCTCCCGTTATGTGTGCTCTATGTAGCACCTTAAATTGAATCAGGCTAAGCCTGGCGCATGAGGAAGAGGAATTTACCCTGCTTAGGGCATCAGCCCACATACCCTCCTCTATCTCCTCCCCTAATTCTTCTTCCCACTTTCCTTTTAGTTCGCCCACCGACTCCTCCCCCTCTTCCCTCATCTCTCGATAAATCTCTGACACCTTGCCCTCTCCGACCCACACCCCTGAAAGCACCCTGTCCTGTATCCCCTGTTTTGGGAGCAGCGGAAATTCCCTCACCTGTTGTCTAGTAAACGCCCTCACCTGCATATATCTCAAGAAATTTCCCCGGGGCAACTTATACTTTTCCTCCAATGCTCCCAAGCTCGCAAAAGTCCCATCTTTAAATAAATCTCCCACCCTCCTAATTCCCAACTGGTACCAGCTCTGAAATCCTCCATCCATTCTTCCTGGGGCGAACCTATGGTTGTTCCTGATAGGGGACCCCACCAGGGCTCCCCGCACCCCTCTCTGTCACCTCCACTGTCCCCAGATATTCAGTGTTGCCGCCACCACCGGGTTCGTGGTAAACTTTTTAGGTGAGAACGGTAGCGGCGCCGTCACCAGCGCCTCTAAACTCGTCCCTTTACAGGACTTTCTCTCCAGTCTTTTCCACGCCGCTCCCTCACCCTCCATCATCCATCTACGTATCATTGCCACATTGGCGGCCCAATAGTAATCGCCCAAGTTCGGTAGTGCCAATCCTCCTCTGTCCCTACTACGCTGAAGGAACCCCCTCCTTACTCTCGGAACTTTCCCTGCCCACACGAAGCTCGTTATGCTCCTGTCTATTTTATTAAAAAAGGTCTTGGTGATTAATATAGGGAGACATTGAAATACAAATAAGAACCTCGGGAGGACCATCATCTTAATTGCTTGCACCCTGCCCGCCAGCGATAGAGGCTGCATGTCCCACCTCTTGAAGTCCTCCTCTATTTGTTCTACCAGCCGTGTCAGATTAAGTCTGTGCAAGGTTCCCCAGCTCCTAGCGATCTGAATCCCCAGGTATCGGAAGTTTCTTTCCACTTTCCTTAGCGGCAAGCCTTCTATCTCTCTACTCTGGTCCCCTGGATGTATCACATATAATTCACTCTTCCCCATGCTTAGCCTATACCCCGAGAATTCCCCGAACCCCCTCAAAATTCGCATAAACTCTATCATCCCCCCGCTGGGTCCGACACGTATAACAATAGGTCAACCGCGTATAACGAGACTCGGTGTTCTTCTCCCCCTCTAATCACCCCTCTCCATTTCCTGGAGTCTCTCAACGCCATGGCCAGAGGTTCAATTGCCAACGCGAACAACAATGGAGACAGCGGGCATCCCTGTCTTGTTCCCCTATATAGTCGGAAATACTCCGATCTATGTCGACCTGTAACTACGCTTGCCGTTGGAGCCCCATAAAGATGTCTAACCTAGCTAATAAACCCGTTCCCAAACCCAAACCTCCTTAACACCTCCCATAAATACTCCCACTCCACCCTATCAAATGCCTTCTCTGCGTCCATTGCCGCCACTATCTCTGCCTCCCCCTCCACTGGGGGCATCATTATCACCCCTAATAGTCGTCGCACGTTAACATTCAGTTGTCTCCCTTTTACGAACCCTGTCTGCTCTTCGTGCACCACCCCCGGGGCACAGTCCTCTATCCTCGATGCCAGTACCTTTGCCTGCAATTTGGCGTCCACGTTCAATAGTGAAATAGGTCTATAGGACCCGCACTGCAACGGATTTTTGTCCCTCTTCAAAATTAGCGATATCGTCGCCTCCGACATCGTCGGGGGTAGAGTCCCCCCTTCCCTGGCCTCATTGAACGTCCTCGCCATCAACGGGGCCAACAAGTCCACATATTTTCTGTAATATTCCACCGGGAACCCGTCTGACCCCGGGGCCTTCCCTGCTTGCATGCTTTCCAGTCCCTTAATAACCTCGTCCACCTCAATCGGTGCCCCCAGGCCTACCACCTCCTGCTCCTCCACTTTCGGGAACCTCAATTGGTCCAGGAACTGCCGCATCCCCTCCTCTCCCTCAGTTCCTCATAGAAGGTCTTGAACACCTCATTTATCTTTCCTGCCCTTCGCACCGCGTCTCCCCTTTCGTCTCTAATTCCTCCTACCTTCCTCGCTGTTGCCCTCTTTCGCAATTGATGAGCCAACAGGCGACTAGCCTTTTCCCCATATTTATACCTCCTCCCCTGTGCCTTCCTCCACAGTACCTCCGCCTTTCTGGTGGTCAGAAGGTCAAACTCCGTCTGGAGTCGTCTCCTCTCCCTGTACAATTCCTCCTCCGGGGTCTCTGCAAATTCCCTGTCCACCCTTAAAATCTCCCCCAGTAATCTTTCCCTTTCCTTGGCCTCTGTTTTCCTTTTGTGGGCCCCAATAGAGATCAGCTCTCCTCTGACCACCGCTTTTAGTGCTTCCCAAACCACTCCCACAGGGACCTCGCCGTCGTCATTGACCTCCAGGTATCTCTCAATACACCCCCGCACTCTTGCACACACTCCCTCATCCGCCATCAGTCCCACATCTAATCGCCAGAGTGTTCTCTGCTCCCTGTCCTCTCCTAATTCCAGGTCCACCCAATGTGGGGCATGATCCGAAACCGCTATGGCTGAGTACTCAGCTTCTTCCACCCTAGAGATCAACGACCTTCCCAAAACAAAAATATCTATCCGGGAGTACACTTTATGGACATGGGAGAAGAAGGAAAAGTCCCTAGCCCTAGGTCTAAGAAATCGCCATGGATCCACTCCCCCCATTTGGTCCATAAACCCCTTAAGTACCTTGGCCGCTGCCGGCCTTCTTCCGGTCCTTGAGCTGGATCTATCTAGCCCCGGGTCCAGCACCGTATTAAAGTCCCCTCCTAAAATCAAGTTTCCTACCTCCAGGTCCGGTATACGCCCCAGCATCCGTCTCATAAATCCCGCATCGTCCCAATTTGGGGCATACACATTAACCAACACGACCTCCATTCCCTCCAGCCTACCACTCACCATTACATATCTACCTCCGCTATCTGCTACGATGTTCTTTGCTTCAAATGCTACCCGTTTCCCCACCAAAATGGCCTCCCCTCTGTTCTTTGCGTCCAGTCCTGAGTGGAACACCTGTCCCACCCATCCTTTCCTTAGCCTAACTTGGTCCGCCACCTTTAGGTGCATCTCTTGGAGCATAACCACGTCTGCCCTTAGTCCTTTCAAATGCGCGAGCACTCGGGCCCTTTTTATCAGTCCGTTCAGGCCTCTCACGTTCCACGTGATCAGCCTCACTAGGGGGCTACCTGGCCCCTCCCGTGTCGACTAACCATTACCTTCTCTAGACCAGTCCCATATCCCGCCTCCGCGCTCCCGCTCGCTCCCCCAGCGCCGCACACCACCCCTGCCCACCCACTCTTTAGCCATTTCCTTTTGGATTTCTGCAGCAGCAACCCAGTTATACCCCTCCCCCCTCCCCCTCCCCCCCCCCCCCCCCCCGCTAGATCCCTATCTAGCATGATTGCTCCCCCCATATCACTTCCGTAAGTCAGCTGACTTCAACTGACCCCGGCTACTCCTGCTCACTCCTCGACTACCCCCGTGTGGGGGAACTCCCATCCGCCTTGCGCCTGTCTTCCCGCCTTATTCTTTCTGGCGCGGGAACATCCCTTTACCTGACCCGCCTCTTATGGCGCAGCTCCCTTTTCCCTCCCCCTCCCCTTCCCCATTCTCCGACTATGTCCCGTCTTTCCCCCCTCACCGGCGCCCACATTTCCCCAATGTCTCCCCCCTTCCCAGTTTGCTTCTCAATTAACTTCAACCATAACATTAACAAAATCAATAACAATAACATTTCCTGCAGCATCAGTCCCTCAGTTCCGATCCAATTTCTCTTCTTTGATGAAGGACCATGCTTCCTCCGCGTCTCGAAATAATGGTGTCTCTCCTGATAGAGACCCATAGTCTTGCCGGCTGCAGCATCCCAAACTTCACCTTCCTTTTATGCAACACCTCTTTGGCTCGGTTGAAGCTCGCCCTCCTTCTCGCCACCTCCGCACTCCAATCCTGGTATATCCGTACCACAGCATTCTCCCATCTGCTACTCCGCACCTTTTTAGCCCATCTCAGGACCTCTTCTCTTTCCTTAAGGCGGTAAAATCGCACGATTATCGCCCTCGGTGGTTCTCCCGCTTTTGGTCTTCTCGACGGAATCCGATTTGCCCACTCCACCTCCATGGGGCCCGTAGGGGCCTCAGCACCCATCAGTGAGCTCAGCATCGTACTTGCGTACGCTCCACAGTCCACTCCTTCCACACCCTCAGGGAGACCCAGTATCTGAAGGTTCTTCCTTCGCGCTCCGTTTTCTAGGTCCTCGATCCTTTCAGTACACTTTTTATGAAGTGCCTCGTGCGTCTGAGTCTTAACCGCCAGGCCCAGGATCTCGTCCTCAATATCTGTCACCTTCTGCTCCACCACGCGGAGCTCTGTCTCCTGGGTCTTTAATGTCTCCTTGAGTCCCTCAATTGCCTGTAGCATCGGGGTCAGCACCTCCCTCTTCAGCAGCTCCACGCACCGTCTCACGATTTCATCCTGCTCAGGCCCCCATGTCGCCTGCGCTTTCTCCGCCGCCATCTTGTACTTCTCTCCCTCTGACCTTTTGGTCAACGATTCCTCGGGCTGCAGCCGCCGCCGCCGGTTTTTTCCTCCTTCGTTTGGGGGGGGACTCCGTTCTCACACACCCCACACTGGGTTGGGTCGTCAAAAAATTCCCCGTTGGGGCTCTTAGAAGAGCCCGAAGGTCCGTCGGAGCTGGAGCCGCCGAAACATGCGGCTAGCTAGGCATCACCGCAACCGGAAGTCAATGTTCAACAAAAATAAGTAGATAGTATCAACTTACAGTCATCCACACTGCTTCTTCGCGAGTATCGTTTTTGACTGTTGTAGATCCATTCAAACAATGTTGGCTCTTCTAGACAGGAAAACAGATAATATAGTTGCTGTATCAAACCACACATTATAGATTTCACCGAGTGTTTACAAAACTGCATTTTGAGGCACATTTGGAACTATGGTCAGGAAGGAGGAAAGAGGGAAGGAAATAAGGAAGAAAACAAGAAAGGAAAGAAAAATATTGCTGATTATTGGTTGTTAGGAAAATAAAGGTAGTTTTAAGGGATTTATATTTGTATTGGCAAACATTAGAAATAAGGTACAACTTTAAGTAGGTTTAATTCAATGTTTCTGTGCCTGAATGGGTAAAACCTATAGTTAGATTTATGCCGGACAAAAGGCGTGTGTGTGTGTGTGTGTGTGGAGGTTGGTCAAGTTCCTACTGCGGTTAGAGAGGGCTACAGTGTGAAGAATAAATAAACAAGCAGTGGATAAAGAAGCTTTAATGTTTTAGTTACGATAATTTGATTTCAGTTGGAGATAGGTAGTGAGAGAGAAGATAGCTCTCACAGCTTTGCTAGAAGCAGAAAGTTTACATAGCTAAAGAGGGAACATCTCTCAGCCTTGCTACAAAAAAAGCAATACTATTGAGTAATGTTTACGAAAACAGATGCCGGAAACCTAAAGTCCAGCTAGTTGAGGAAACTAGAAAAATGAAGAGAAGTGTTCAGAAGTCTGGATTTAAGTAAAAGGAGACCAAGATATTGTTCAGAAGAAATCGAGGAAGAATAAAAGTGTTGAGTTAAAGAGACAATTGCAGTAACCAGATTTAAAGTGGGACGGCAGCCTTCAAAGGTAAAACAAATGTCTGATGCCATTTTAATATAGCCTGGGAATCGAGAAATATGGTAATCGTGAGCAGTTCTCACAGCAGTCAAGAAAAATAAATCCTAAAAGGGTTGTTGTGAAATCCTGGACTGGATTTGTTATTAAAAGAGGAGTGCAAGCCTTGTTGAAAAGTGTCATTTTGAAAGCCTGGTCTGAATTCATCATCTGATGGAGATGGAGGGGGGGGGGGGGGGTCTGAGGAGAAATCCACAGACATTAACTGGGGTTCAGAGCTCGGTGTGTGTATTTGACCACATCCAGCTTATGTGCTTAAAAGGGACTTTGCGTGTTAATAAGACTATTGTTATTTAAGATGTACTTTGTAATCATGGTAATCCTAAAACTGTGTGTAATTGTTAAGATGAAGGAGTAAAGGAGTTTTGCATTCTAATCCAATTTTTTCATGTTTAATAAATGGTTTTGTTTCTTGTTGTTAAATTTAATTAACAGTCTGTGACTCCATTTCTCTGGGTATTATAAAACAAAAGTAAAAGTTATGGATATTTGAGCCAGGGTTCCATTCTGGGATCTTCCCATCCCATTATAACATCAACTGGGATTGTGATATGTAATCAGATTAGCAATGGTTTTCCGCATGGTTCTGAACTAGGGACTCAACATTTGACTGTATTTATTAATGAGTTGATTAAAGGAATGGAGAATTATACATCCAAGTTGACAGTAAAATAGATGGGAGTAATTAGTGCAGATGGATTTAGAAGTTTGCAAAAAGATATTGTCAAATACATTAATTGTTCACAGCTATGGCTTATAGAGTTGAGTGTGAGTAAGTGAGAGATCATCCACTTTGAACCTAAAAAGATAAATCAGAGTTTTTTCTAATGAGAAACTAGGAATTGTAGAGGCGCAAAGTTGGATTTAGGAGTACACAAATCATTAAAAATTAGATAGCATATACAAAAAAAAATCAAAATGGAATGTTGCCCTTTGTCTCAAGGTGGCTGTATTATAAAGTGGAACAAGTTATGTTTTTATCATATAGAACCTCAGTCACATCTCATCTGTAGTATTATGATTATTTCTGAGTACTGCATCTCAGGAAGGATATATCAACCTTGGACGAGTGTAGCGCAAGTTCACCAAGAATAATGCTGGGGCTTAGAAGGTTAAATTAAGAGGACTGATTGCATTATTCTGGCATGTGTGTCCTTCAGTATAGTAGACTGAGGGGGTGATCAGCAATAATTACATAAGTACCGTCATCATATATTACGGATGGCTGAACCATCAAGCTTCAGATATTGCTTTGAATTACATAAACTTTGCTCTGTTTAGAATGTTAACCCAAAACACTCAAGTGCAGCACAGTCACTACTTATTCCCTGTGTTTGGCTTTGGGGTGAGCTACCATTTTAACAACCCAACATTTGCAGAGTTTTTGATGGAGGATTGTCAGTGTTTCCTGTTACTTTACCTTTGAATCTGACTTCAACTTCAGAATTGGAAGAAGTGCAAAATAACTTTGAAATCAGGAAGTTGAGATCTGTCATCCATTGCTGCGACACAGGCATGCTGTCAATCAGCGAAATCAATTGATTTGGTGAGAATGTCCCCTTTTTCTCAAATCAATATTAGAAATCCCATTAAAATGTTAACAGCAATCTGAGTGACAACTCAATACTGCTGAACAAGTGAATAGATCCTTACAAAATACATTTATATTGTGGAATGTTGTCATATGTCTCAATTTAAATTAATTACTTTTTAAAAATTGGTTACTTTTGTTTTAAGTGTGAGTTCATGATGTTATAACTTCTAGCTTAACTCCCTATGAATGCCGCAGTATTATTCTGTTCTTTGCAAAATTTTTGAAAAATGATTTGATTTTGGTACTTTTCAATTCTTGGTTGGCTGTCAATGAGAAATCGTCAATGTGATTGGCTGCTCAGACAACTTGATTATCACTGTAGCTCGATGTTGGGAATCACCATTAAACAATGCTACAATCAATTGTATACCAAGAGAGATAAGTTCTTTCCACAGAGATTACTAGATCTCCAAGCGCATATTTCTTTGAGGTCAGCGGTAAGCGTTCTTGCTTTGCTGTTGACCATAAAATCTGAGCCATTTTTTCATTGCTTGCAGTGTAGTGTGCCCTGGAACATTCATAGTTTGGGGTTGGTATGATCGTTATTTCTGCAAATTAGAAATGAAGCAAGAGATCTTTGAGACTTCTTCCCATTAGCTTCGATTGTAATCCTTGTATCTAATTAACATATCTATCAAAAACCTTTATAGAGTTATCTGGAATTAAAACTCGAATGATAATCATGAAACCATTGTCGATTGTTGCAAAAACTCATCTGGTTCACTAATGTCCTTTAGGGAAGCAAATCTCCGTCCTTACCTGGTCTGGCCTACATGTGACTACAGACCCACAGTAATGTGGTTGACTCTTAACTGCCACCTCAAGGGCAATGATGGGCAATAATTGTTGGCACAATCTGCGACGCCCACGTCCCATGAACGAATAAAGAAAAAGTTCCACACCTCTTTCCACAATTCAGCAATCAGTATCGACTGTCCCCTTCTGTTCTCCACACATTATTCTCCATTTAGTTCAAGATAAAGGAATGATATGTTTCATATACCTTTCCTTCCTGAGGTTCAAGCAAATCCAAGATATGATTGTAGTGAACAATGCCACTGTGCTCTGGGTCCAGCAACAACATAAGATCCTTGACCTGTTTATCACTTAGCCGTAAAGGAACACTCTGCAGAATTCGGCGTAGTTCTTGTCTAGTGATGATGCTTTTGAGGTCCTGAGGATAAACATAAATTTTGTTGACTGCAAATGAATTGAGCACTGAACAATAATTTGAAATAAGCAACTATGCTAGTCTCTATGACCAAGGTTCCTTACAGAATACGCACCAAAGTACATCACTAAAATAAGTTCAGATTTTCTGTTACAAGGTATGATTGAAATTCTGAAAACATTGAAATTTATTCCAATTCCGGATAGAAATGGTTATTAAATGCTGGTAAATGACAGTGACTTACATCATCATATATTATGAATACCTTGAGTGCAGGGTACCTCTCCTGGAAATATTTTTGCAGTTTCTGGAGAATGTCTCTACTTTTGCTGTTCTCAATTAGCCTTCCAACAGGATCCGCACTGTGATGGAATAAATGTCAGTGTTTGAATAGATATAAATTTACGTTGAAGATGAAAGAGAGAGTAATAAAGCCTAAAATTTATTGAAGAGTTCAGACAAAATTATAAACTGAGAAATCAACACCAAGGATGCAACAAGGGCCAAGATAAAGGTCACAGTCTTTCAAACCACAGTTACTTTAATCATCAGAAAATAATATTTCAGGTATAGTCAATTAAGAAAACAATTAACCATTTTAACTTCTTAATCTCATGCTGTAAGCTTGGCTCGCTCAGTGGCACTCTTGCCCCTGAATCTGAGCCTATGAACTCAGCCCTATTTCAGGGAAAGAGGATTTGATTCAAACTGACACATACAATTTGGATTGTTGATAATGCTGTCTTTCAGATGAGACTTTTTAAAAAATAAATGCTTTTTATTGGGTTTTTAACAAAGTATATTTGCCGTTATGTACACAGGATATATATATGTATATATAGAAGAGAAGGGCACACACACACGAATCACAAAGGGAAAGGGAAAAAAAAGAATAAAGGTAACAACACGAGAGAAATACAAAATCAATTATTTACACACGTAAGTACGCATCTGTTTGTGTGTGTGTGTGGGGGGGGGGGATATACATTTGGGTGCCAGAGAGACAATTACGGAGGGCAATCCTCGAATGGGTCTGGTGCTGGTGTTGCCCCTTGCTTCTCCCGGATGGATTTCGCTGCCGTTGTCGTCTCGTGCTCACTACCGCTTTGGCCGGCCCTCCCGTCTTCCGCCTGTATTCTCCTTTTTCCCTGTTCCTGTGGCTGCCAAGTTTGTTAACGTTGCCCTGCCTCCCCCTCCCCCCCCAGCTACCTCCCAGGCTCTCCTCTAGTGTTCCCCGTCTCTTCCTTCTTCCCCCCCCCCTGCGGTTCACCTTTCCTTCCTCTTAGATTTGGCAGTTCCCCCCCCCCGCCCCCCCTTTCCCGGTCTATCTCTCCCTCTCATGCTTTGGCTACTTTCCCCTGATTCTTGGCTACCTGGCTATTCTTCTGCTTGTTTGTTGGCCACAAACAGGTCCCGGAACAATTGGGTGAATGACTCCCGCATTCTGTGGAAGCCGTCGTCTGACCCTCGGATGGCGAATTTGATTTTCTCCATTTGGAGAGATTCTGAGAGGTTGGACAGCCAGTCTGCAGCTTTGGGTGGTGCTGCTGACCGCCAGCCGAACAGGATTCTACGGCGGGCGATCAGGGAGGCAAAGGCAAGGGCGTCCGCCCTCCTCTCCAGAAATAGATCTGGCTGGTCTGAAACTCCAAGGACCGCCACTTTCGGGCATGGCTCCACCCTCACCCCCACCACTTTGGACATTGCCTCAAAGAAGGCAAGAAGACCAGAACATGTGGGCATGGTTGGCCGGGCCTTCTTGGCACCGTTCACATCTATCCTCCACCTCCGGGAAGAACCTATTCATACGGGTTCTTGTTAAGTGGGCTCTATGTACCACATTTAGTTGCGTCAGGCTGAGCCTTGCGCACGTGGAGGTGAAGTTGACCCTATGCAGTGCTTCGCTCCAGAGTCCCCACCCTATTTCAATCCCCCGGTCCTCCTCCCATTTCATTCTTGTTGCGTCCAGTGCGGTGTCGGCCTTTTCTACCAGTCGGTCATACATGTCGCTACAGTTTCCTTTCTCTAGTATGCTTGCGTCCAGTAACTCTTCCAGTAATGTCTGTCGTGGCGGTTGTGGGTATGTCCTTGTCTCCTATCGTAGGAAGTTTTTGAGCTCCAGCTACCTTAGCTCGTTCCCCCTGGCTAGCTGGAATTTCTCTGCCAGTTTGTCCATTGTTGCGATCCTGCCGTCCATGTATAAGTCCCTGACTGTCAGTGTCCCTCCATCTTGTCCCCACCTTTTGAAGGTGGCGTCAGTCAGCACTGGTGTGAACCTATGGTTGTTGCAGATGGGAGCTTTGTCTAACATTTTGGTCAGGCCAAATTGCTGCCGTAGTTGGTTCCAGGACTGAAGGGTGGCTATCACCACTGGGCTGCTGGAGTGCTTTTTGGGTGGGAATGGGAGTGCAGCTGTGGCGAGGGCCCGAAGGGAGGGCCCCCTGCAGGAGGCCTCCTCCGCACGCACCCATTCGGCTTCTGGCTCCTTAATGCATCCCCTTATTCGCTCGGCCGTCGCCGCCCAGTGATAGAATTGTAGGTTTGGGAGGGCTAGCCTCCCCCTGAATTTTGTTTTTTGTAAGGCCTTCTTTGGGATCCTAGATTTTTCCCTCTCCATACGAACGCCATGTTCGGTTTGTCCAGTGCTTTGAAAAAGGCCTTGGGGATGTAGATCGAGATGTTTCTGAATAGGAAGAGGTACCTGGGCAGCACGTTCATTTTGACCGTCTGGACTCTCCCCGCGAGGGAGAGTGGGAGTGTATTCCATCTTTACAGGTCCTTTTTTACTTCCTCTGTCAGACTGGTGAGGTTCCATTTGTGGATCCCTTTCCTGTCATGGGCTATTTGGATCCCCAGGTAGCGGAATTTGTGTCGGGCTTGTTTAAACGGCAGTCCCGTTAGTGCTGCCCCACCTACTTGTGGGTGTACCGGGAAGAACTCGCTTTTGCTCATGTTGAGTTTGTAGCCCGAGAAGGCGGCAAACTCTTTCAAGAGCGCGATGATTCCGTCCATGCTGCTTTGTGGGTCCGAAGTGTAGAGGAGCAGGTCCTCTGCATAGAGTGAGACTCTGTGCTCTCTGCCGCCCCTTTGGATCCCCCTCCAGCCTTTTGCTACTCTGAGCGCAATTGCTAGTGGCTTGATCGCTAGAGCGAACAGCAGTGGGGACAGTGGGCATCCTTCTCTGGTGCCCCTGCGCAGCTGGAAGTATCGGGAGTTGGTGTTGTTTGTCTGTATGATCGCCATGGGAGCGTTGTATAGGAGTTTTACCGAGGTGGTGAACCCTGTTCCAAGCCCAAACTGCTCCAGTACATCTATGAGGTATTTCCATTCGACCCTGTCGAAGGCCTTTTCTGCGTCTAGGCAGACAATCACCCAGATGGGGTCATTATCACGTTCAGCAGGCACCTAATGTTCGAAGTAAGCTGTCTACCTTTGACAAAGCCCGTCTGGTCCTCTGCGAGCACCTCTGGCATGCAGTCCGCTAGCCTTTTGGCTACAACCTTGGCCAGTATTTTGGCATCTGCATTCAGCAGTAAGATGGGTCTGTATGACCCACATTCCATTGGGTCTTTATCTTTCTTGGGTACCAACGAGATTGAGGCCTGTGCTAGTGTGGGTGGCAGTGTGCCCTTAGCCAGCGAGTCTGTGAACATCTCCCGCAGGTGCGGGGCCAGTGCTGTCGCAAATTTTTTGTAGAAATCCGCCGGGAACCCGTCTGGTCCCGGCGCCTTCCCCGCCTGCATGGAGCTAATGCTGTCCATGATCTCTCCCAGTGCTAGTGGTGCTTCGAGGCCCCGTTTTCTGCCCTCCCCCACATCTGGTATGTCCAGTCCATCAAGGAACCGTTTCATCCCAGACTCCCCCATTAGGGGTTCTGAGGTGTACAGCCCTTGGTAAAAGGCCCTGAAGGCTTTGTTGATCTTTTCTGGTTCTGTTTCTAATGTGCCTCTAGTATCCCTGATTTGTGCAATTTCTCTGGTGGCTGCCTGCTTTCTCAGCTGGTGTGCCAGCAGGCAGCTGGCTTTGTCTCAGTGTTCGTATAGGGTCCCACGTGCCTGGTGGAGTTGATGCACTGCTTTCCTGGTGGAGAGCAGATCAAAGTTCCTTTGTAACTCTTTCCTCTCCGCCAGGAGCTCTATGGTCGGGGCCTCAGAGTATTGACGGTCTACTTCCAGTATGGAGTCGACCAGCTGCTGCCTAGCCGCCCTTTCCTCCCGATCTCTTTGCGCTTTGAAAGCGATGATTTCCCCTCTTAGCACGGCCTTTAGCGCTTCCCAGAACGTGGAGGGTGAGACCTCCCCATTCTGGTTGTTCTCCGTGTACTCTGCTATGGCCCACGCTATCTTTTCGTTGAAGGCCTTGTCAGCTAGTAGGGCAATGTCCAACCTCCATGTGGGGCGTTGGGCCCTGCCCGTCTCCAGCCTCACGTCCATGTAGTATGGAGCATGGTCTGATATCACAATTGCGGAGTATTCCACTTTGTCTATCCCCGGAAGCACTGTTTTCCCCACCACAAAGAAGTCAATTGTGGTGTATACGTTGTGTACTGGGGAGAAGAAGGAAAACTCCTTCTCCCCTGGGTGGGTGAACCTCCAGGGATTCACCGCTCCCACCTGTTCCATAAAGTGACCGAGTTCCCTTGCCATTCTTGAGGTTTTCCCCGTCTTGGGGTTTGATCTGTCAGTCGTTGAAGTCCGTGTCCCCCCCCCATGATTAGCCGGTGAGTCGCTATGTCAGGGATTTCCGCCATGGTCTTCTTGATGAAACTCGTGTCGTCCCAGTTGGGCGCGTACACGTTAACTAGCACTGACGGTGCCCCATCCAGGGCCCCGCTGACCATGACGTACCGTCCCCCTGGGTCGTAACCGTCTTTGTCGCCCTAAACATCGTCCATTTGCTGATCAGTATTGCCACCCCCCTGGCCCTCGTCCAATAGCAGGAATGGTAGGTTTGTCTCACCCAGCCCTTTCTTACCCGCAGGCGGTCCTGCTCTCTCAGGTGCATCTCTTGGAGGAAGATTATGTCTGCCTTCATGTTTCTTAGGTGGGTGAGGACTCTGGATCTTTTCACTGGGCCGTTGAGTCCCCTTATGTTCCAGGTGACTATCCTGGTGGAGGGCCTCTGTCCCCTCAATCCTGTGGGATTAACCATATTTACCTGGTGGACGTGCCCCTGCCCTCCAGGGTTCCCCTTTGTTAGGGGGCCTTCCAGGATGGCCGTTGTCACTGCTCTCTCCATGCGGTCGAGCCCGTGCGCTCCGGGGTTTCCCTTCATCCAGGGGGCACCTGACATGGCTGCCCGCTGTGCGACCGCCACGCGGGCAGCCCCCTGCACTCTGGGGTCTCCCTTCGCCCAGAGACCGTACTGGGTGGATGCTTGCAGCGATTCCTTGTTCCGAGCCCTTGGTTGTGGCACTTTGTAGCCCTATTGCTGTTCCTTTTCTAGCCTTGTTTGTCCCTCCGTCCCTGCCCCCCCCCCCCCCCCCCCCCCGTCCCCCGTCCCCCCGTCCCGTGTTCCCCATCCCCCCCGGTCCCTCCCTTTCCTCCCCCTATACCATATATCCCTCCTTTGTCCCTCTTTCCTCTGTTCCTATCCCCGTTTGCTCTCCCGCCTCTGTTGAGTGGTCCCCCTCCCTTTGCCTGGCGCCCTTCCCCCTGTTGGCCCTGTTTTGTTGCATATCCCCCGTGCTAGCTTTCTTGCTAGTGCGGTGACCCCCCCTCTCGGGAGTTACTGTCTTGCTTCTCCCTTGCCCAGCCTCTGTGTTTTTCATGGCCCTGGAGAGAGAGGCGGCGAGACCCCATCCTACCCTGCGCTCCCCTCGCTTGCTCTCCCTTCTCCGCTGCTCTCGCTCACTCGTGCTGGGGCCTGGTCTCCCACCTGTGGCGGTCCCTCGGGTAGTGGTTTGCTTTTTGTTCAAGGAGCGCTCGCCATGGTGGAGGTGGGGGCGAGGGAGGCCTGGCGTTGCCTCCCCCCTCCCCCCCTCTCCTTCGGCGTGTTGTTGCCCCTTGCCAGGGGCCACTTATTTCTACCCTAGCTGTTGGTTTTCCAGCCCGTGTTCCTCGATAAACGTGTTTGCTTCGGCAGGGGCTGTGAAGAAATACTCTGTTCCTTGGTATGTGACCCAGAGCTTCGCTGGGTACAGCATATCAAAACGCACATTGTTCTTGTGAAGAGCTGCTTTCGCTCTATTGAATTTGGCCCGTCTCCTGGCGAGGTCTGTCCCAATGTCCTCGTAAACTCTAATGGAGTGTCCTTCCCATTTGCAAGTTCTGTTCTGCCTGGCCCAGTGCAGGATTGTTTCCCTGTCTTTGTACCGGTGCAGTTTAGCTATAACTGCCCTCGGCTGGTCCCCTGCCCTGGGCTTCGCGCGCAGCGACCGGTGTGCTCTGTCCATTTCTGGTGGGTTGGGGAAAGTTTCCCTCCCACTAAATTGCCCAGCATCTCGGCCACGTAGGCTGTGGGGTTTCTACCCTCAATCCCCTCTGGTAGGCCCACTATCCTGACATTTTGTCTTCTTGAGCGGTTTTCCTGGTCGTCCACCCTGCCCTTCAGGCTCCCCTGCGTTGTGCCCAGTCTCGCCGCCTCTGTCTCCAGGGCCATGATCCGGTCGCTTATGTCAGTCGTGGCATTTTCCAGCTCCTTAATGGTTGCCTCTTTCCAACTGGGTTTCCAGTTTCTCCTCTTGGGTTTCCAGTTTCTTCTCTGCTCTGGCCAGGGCGAGCTGCACCTCCGCCAGGGCCTGGGCCATTGCTGCCTGTACTGCGGCCTCCATGTCTGCTCTGGTCCCTGCCTTGTTTTCCTGCTGAAGTTCCTTCAGCGCCTCGGCAAAGGCTGCCTTCCAGTTCCAGTTCCCCTCTGGCCCAGGGGGAAAATACTCCTGTCTGACCAGTTCTTTTTGTTGCGGCAAGGCTTCCGTTCCCCCGCTTTGTGCGCCGATTAACTTATCTGAGCGGGCTCGCGTATTGCCCCGTTTGCTTTTTGTGCCCTTTCTCCCTCTGTTTTGGCTCCCTTCTGGCATTTTTTCTCCCCCCCCCCCACCCCTTTTCTTTTCTTTTCCCCCCTCCGCCTCTTTTTTTGTTTTTCCTCCCCCTTTCTAAAAAGACCGTTTTCAGGTACGTTTTTTTCTTCACAAAGTGGGAAAAAAAGAAAATTTCCCTCCCTTTAAAAGTTTTCTTTTCAAAGTTTTTTTTGGAAAAAGTGGAAGTTCTTCTTTTCTTTTTCTCCTCCTCCCTCACCCAGGGTCCAGAGAGAGAGAGAGAGAGAGGCTTCTGGTCAGGCCGGGAGTCCCCCTTTGTTTGGCCGCCTGCCTGTTCGCAGGTCGTTCCTGCTGGCTCGGTTCCCGCTTCGGTGCCGCTTCTCCTCGGCCGCCCATGTTCTGCTGTGCGGGGGGGGGGGGCCTCGGTCGGGCCGGCTTGCAGGCCCGCGCTCCGATGCGCTAGCTTTGTTCGGGGGTGGGGGGGGGGGGTGCGACTCTCCCCGGCCGCTTCCTAGTCTCCGGCTTCTCTCTCATTCCTTTCCCTCCTTTCCTCCCACGGACCACAGCTTACCGGTCTGGTCCCTTGCGGCCTCTTCTCTTTTTTTTCCCCCTCCTCGTACCTCCGGGTGACCGCTGCATGGGTCCTTTCTTTTTTTTCCTCCTCCGTTTTTTTTTAAGTGCACAAAAATAAAAAAAAGGATTAAGAATACGAAAACCCCCCTGGACAAAACAAGCAAAAAAACCCCACAAAACAGGAAAAGCGAGAGAAAAGAAAACCCTGAGAACCTAGTTCTTTTGCGGGAGCTGCTCCATGCATGTCTTCCCCCTACAGAGCCCTCCAGGAAGTCATCCAGATGAGACATTTAACCCATTCCAAGGTTCTGGTGGTTCAGGTGAGCATTAAATTTGCAATGGCAGTATTTGAAAAACAGAGGGCGGGATTCTCCAGTCTCCGATGGCGAAATCGCATTCGGCTATCGGGTGGAGAATCCACGTTGGCGGCCGCTCCCTCCAAACACCGTCGGCATGGCCTCAGGACATTACCTGAGGCCCTACCCCCGTTGCTCCCCCCCCTGGTGAGCAGAGTTCCCGGCGGCATCGGTCGCATGTAGTATTTATTTTCAGGAACTCGGCATGGCGGCTGTGGACTAAGTCCAGCACCGCCACAGTTGGAGGGGGGGGGGGTGGAGCCGATTCACGGGCAGGGGGCTGGGGGAACTGGTGAGGCTGGCAAGCCTGGACAAAAGGGGTCACTATTTGGCAGGCCGGGTCTGCGCGCAGCCACGACCCAGAAATTCTCCGCAGCTAGAGTCGGGGGCTCTACGCTGCGTGCCTGCTAGCCCCCTACCAGATGGATGATCGGTTGCTGTTTTGAGACATTTTTTCGGTCTTAAAACGCCACCGTTCCCATGCTGGCGTCAGCACTTAGTCTCAAAGTCGGAGAATCCAACCCAGAACCTCCAAAAATGACTTCAGAAAACACTGGGCGTAATTTTAACAGACCTGAATGCAGCATGTAGGACGGTAGCAGTTAGGGAACCCTATATTCTGTCCGCGGCTTTTTAACTCAGCCATTCCATTAACATCCAATTTCCAGGTTGGTGATTCAGTACACTTGAGATGAATTCAGGAGAGTTTGTTTTGATTTTTCTTTTACCAGTTTACTAAATTTAAATAAACAAAATAATGCAGATGCTGGAATCTGAAACAAGAACAGAGGATAGCTAGAGAACTGGGAAGATGTTCTTGAAGACTTTGAAAGCTGTGATTAGAGGAGAAACTATCACCTATAAGGCATGCAGAGACAGGGAGGAGAAGGCGGCTAGGCAGCAACTGATCGACTCCATTCTGGAGGACGACAGAAGATACTTCAAGGCCCGACCGTAGAGCATCTGGCAGAGAGGAAAAATCCACAAATGGACTTTAGCCTGCTATCTACCAGGAAGGCAGTGCACCATCTCCGCCAGACATGGGGACCTTCTAGGAACACAAAGAAAAAGCCAACAGTCTGCTCAGGCTTACCAGCTGAGAAAGCAGGCAGCCACAAGAGAGATAGGTGAAAGATAGCAGCGGTAAGGAAAGGTCAATGAAGCATTCGATGCCCTCTATCGGGGCTTGTACGCCTCCAAACCCCACGATGGGGACTCGGGGATGAAGCAGTTCCTCGCTAGACTGGACATGCAAGTCATTGGGGATGACAGGAGGAGGGGGTTGGAAGCACCGCTAGGACTGGGAGAGGGCATGAAGATCATAAACTCCATGCAGGCGGGGTAGGAGCTGGGATCCGACAGGTTCCCGGCGGACTTCTACAAAATAATTTGCGACGGCACTGGCCCCACACTTGCGCGAGATGTTTGCAGACTCACTACCAAGGGGATCCTGCCTCCAACTCTCACACAAGCTACCATAATGCTGATCCCCAAGAAAGACAGATGGCCTGGTGTGAGAGAATGTGCTTCTTTTTCATTCTTCCTACCAAAATGAGCAGCTTTCCGTTTCCCACGTTATATTCCATATGCCAAACTTTTGTCCACCCGCTTAAACTTATCCGTTTGTAGCTTCCTTTTGTCCTCTTCACAACTTACTTTCCTACCTATCTTGGTGTCATCAGAAAAAAATGCAACCATATCTTTGGCAGTCTCTCTTCCTGAGCAGACTTTGGAACCATTATTGCTCTTGCCCTAAACCTACTTCTTCTTTCATCAAGGAGCAGCAGTAGGTATTAGAAACCCATTTTAATGATATTTTCATAGCTTGCCAAACCAGCATGTCTTTCATTCTTTTCTTCTTTCTCACTGGTTAGATCCATCTCCCTCCCTTCCTTTCATAAGGCCACAAAGAGTCCACACAGAGGTGGTAGAAATAAAAACTTACTTTATTTTACTACTACTAATATATACAGCTCCCTACTGCGTCTTTATCAGTCAGTGACTTACTGGCTGACTCTATCTATACATAGCCAGAAGTCCCTGCTCCCTTATCGGGGAAGCTTGTATTCTGCAAGATCCATGTGGTAGTTAATCATTCCCACCCTGTATGACCCGTATATAACACTTTCCCTCCTAACTAATTATTTTTGTCTTTCACATTCATATACCAATCACATTGCCCAAAACTTTCTTTTTCAATTTTCACCCCAATTACCAACAAATCTTAAAACAATCACATTCTACCAAAGGTAAAATCAAATTTTCAAAAAGTGTTCATTTTATATATTTTCAAAATAAAAATGAATTAACTAAAAATATGTTTAAAAAGTCATAAACTTACTGAAACTTCATTATATAATCCTCTGATCTACAAGCAGCTGACTTTGAAGTTTCCTCACTATCAGGCGCATTCTCACCCTGCAAAGAACTAAACAAGATTTTTGTTACGTTTTTCCAGTGTGCTGACTCCAGGGGCTTCATTTTATGGCTGCAAGTTGGGTAGGGTGACCCCCCCCCCCACACACACACACACACACACACACACACACACTATCACATGAACAATAAATCGGTAATGATGAGGATTAGGTCAACAATACAATGTCATTATGCCAAGTTCTGAAATTATGGAAGCCCATCCGCCATTTTGAAAAATCTAATTAACAATCTATTAAGCTTGTTAACAACGCAATCACCTGCAAATTTTGTTCTTGCTGCATATTTTGAGCATTGGACATGAAACGGTTTAGGTGTATTTACAGCAGCTATGATGAGGCAGCACAAGGGTGGAAGAAAACAGTTGCCACTGGTGACTGTGACTGAATATGGCAGCAGATTCTGCTGGTGAAGGTGGCATCATCTGCACGCTTTTTATACTCCTAATTTTAAAGCTTTTTTGAGCCTTCAATAAAAAATAAAGATAGACTTGGAGAGCAAGGGTCCTTGAAATTTGTAGCTGTGACAGACTTTCGGTTTATGGCATTAACCTCTTTGCTGCATGATGTTACAACTCATGCTCACAACAGGGGCTGTTTAGCACAGGGCTAAATCGCTGGCTTTGAAAGCAGACCAAGGCAGGCCAGCAGCACGGTTCAATTCCCGTAACAGCCTCCCCGAACAGGCGCCGGAATGTGGCGACTAGGGGCTTTTCACAGTAACTTAATTGAAGCCTACTTGTGACAATAAGCGATTTTCATTTCATTTTTCATTTCCTGATCAGGTGCAGAGTCCCCTTTGCACCTCTAATTGGTCACTTTCCCACCAGACAGCCATTAATTGGCCATCCGAGATTTGGACTGATGATCTGAGCTAGTGGGACAGGGAGCAAATGGACCAGGGGGAGGCAGTGGTGTACTGGTATTGTTACTAGACTAGTAATCCAGCACCCAAGGGAAGTATCTGGGTCCCGGGTTCAAAATCTGGGGATCTGGGTTCAAATCCCACCATGGCAGATGGTGAAATTTGAATTCAATAAGTCTAGTGATGACTTTGAAACCATTGTCAATTGTCACAAAAGAAACATCTGGTTCACTAATATCCTTTAGGAAAGGAAATCTGCCATCCTTACCTGGTCAGGCCTACATGTGACTCCAGATCCATAGCAATGGGCAATAAATGCTGGCCCAGCCAGTGACTCCCACATCCCATAAATTAATTAAAAAACATTTTTTTAAAACTCAGTTTCCATTCCATCCCTCTCACCCTATAGCAAATCAAACAATCCAGCTCTACAATTACCAGAAGTCACCACTGCTTTACTTTTCCGAGGAGCATCCCAACCTGCTCCCAGTATGCACTGAAGGCTGGTTCTTCTCCTAATCCCAGAACCAAAGTAACTTGGTGCGATCCCAATCAAGACTATCTTGAACTGTCCCTTCCCAAATTTGCTTTTTGTGACATGTTCTCCCTGTCACAGTTTTCCCACACAGATCCTAAAAGATGTAGGAAATAATGAGGAAAATGTTGCAGACTGAAATAGGAAAAACAGTTTTAAAAAGTACGGTCAGAAATAGAAAACATGGGGAAAAGCAATATGCCCATGTGCAGGAATATGTCTCTGGTGAACAAACTCCCAACATTACTGATTTCAGCAGGACTATGGCTCTGAAAATGAGCAGGAAATAAAGACAAATAGAGAAAGATGGTGAGGGCTGTGGAAGGAGAGCAATTCTCTGGAAGGGGTGATAAGGGAGGTAAATACAAAGGTAGAATTTTCTGGGCAGCTAGAGGTGGGAAGTGAGGCAGGCGGGCACATAATTTCATGCTATCAGCCAACCTGCCATGTCTACATCATCCCACTCCCAAAACATTTTGCAGAAGATGGGCCAGGCAGCTGAACAGCTACCCAGCCACAAGAGGCAGGTAACCAATAGAGGTAATTAAAAAGGTCTTAACTGTGCCACCTGAAATTTTCCAGTTGGCAGGGGATTCCCAAACAGCAGAAGAAACATGGTCAGTTAAACAAGGTAGCCTCCAGGCAGGAGGGGAGGAAACACATTTCACCCACTATGGATATCGACACACCTGCCATGGTCATTGGACCACAGCTGCAGCCATTTGCTGTCCAGTGGGAACCTCATGATCAGAACCAGGCAGCCATGGCCTTTTTAAAAATACATCTTTTCCCTGGTCTTTGGAGAGCGCCTGCATGGCGAGGTGCCCTCTTTCTCCCTCTTGCAGACCTCAGATGCTGGGGCTGCTAATGCTTCATCACTGGAGGGCCTCCTAATGGCTTTTCAGCTTTGAGAACCCACCTACCAGTACATATAAATTCTAGTCCAGTGACAAAATGGTCAAACTGTTGTCAAATGCAACCAGAAATTCAAATGTATTAAGCGTGGCAATGTATGAATCACCAGTACGAAAACCAATCCTATTGCCTCAAATGCCACTTTAACTGGAAGCTGGAGTCTTGATCAATTGGAGCAACATGTTCAAAAACATAAGGTGCATTCAAAGTAATATATCCAGGTGGAATCAATGCTGTAAAACTGAAAAACAAGCTGGTTTTGCTGATCCACTTCTAACCATCTTGAGATGTAAGCAGCTGGTTTTAACTGGCATTAGCTATTACTTGGGAATACTGCACACCACAAATAGTCCATAGTCTTACCCTGCTGAAGGAAACACCGACTTGTGATTTTGCTGTTTTGGTATGGCCCATCTATTTTCCATAGCTGTTGATTCTGTGAGGTGGAGTAAAAATGGTTTCCATGCTATTTTGCCAGTAGTTTTAATATTGAACCTGAACCACAAGACAAAATGTATGGAATTAAATCTCACTGTTGGTTTTACAGATTATGTAATTTAGACCTTTTAAGGATTTTACCTCAACCACATAATTTTCTAAAAGAAGCAACACACACATAAAATATCAATTATGTTAAAGCTGTGAGAGCTATCCCCCTCTGAAAGTAATCAAGTAAAACATAGGAATATTGGTTTGGCCATTCAACCTGAAATCTTAAAATTGGACTGGTTCACATTCCACGATGTGAGGCAACTCATCCAATACCCTAAAAGTAGACTTGCAATCACCTTTCATTTATGATTGAACAAGTGATTTAATATGCACAGTTATTCAGGAGATAGCTGTTGCAGTTGGATGCGATTGATGGGCATTGCCACTCCAGCTGCCTGTTTCTTATCCACAGCTATGTCCAGGCCCCCCCTGAAGACGGAGCTTGTGGTGTCTGCCAACATGATTGAGGCTTTTCATGACCACTGAGCACAAAAGACTTCTCAGATGCATTAAACAGCATTTTCATTTAGTTATAAAAACAATTTAATTTCAATTAATCAATTCAATTTTGTTAATCGTTTGTGCGCCTTTAAAAGGGTTAATTAAGTAAATTGAATCGACAAATGACATATATCTTCTCAACTGATGAATAAAAATCCACATTGCCTGCAAACTGCACATGCCCATTTGAGGTCTATCAATCTAGTTTATGGTGGGTATGTACCCAGGAACGTACATGAAAAGCCAATATTTAACTCGGGCCATGTCACTGTGGGATATGGATCATTTTAATATTGGAGCAATCCTGGAGCCTGACTGGGAGCAGGTTTTGTGCATTGGCAGGTTGTCGCCAAAGATCCAAAGGAATAATCTCAAATACGAAGGCAAATCTGGGGAGGGAGGAGTGGGGGAAGAGGTCAGCAGACGACCAGGCTGCTATAATGGGGAGGGTCAGAGATTTACTTGATCAGGGACCTTCCTCGTCTCTTTAACTCAATTATCTAGAATCCCAACCATCCAATCCATTAGGGGAATGATCCATGTTGCAGCTGTTCTCCAGCTCACTGACTAATATCAAAACATGCATTCATCATTTTATGATTCATTCCAGCTGCAGTGATTACTTTGAAGAAATAAATGTTCGATGACTACTGATTGTTGATGGTGGGTTCCTTGCTTTGTAAAAACAAAATTGATAGGTACAATGATTTAATTTGTAACAAGGAGAAAACACAATTCATAGAATATTTGGTCAAATGGAATCAAAACTAATGTTGTGAGTGGCTGGTGTGAAGGTATAGCTATCCACAGTGTAGTCATGAAAAAGCCTTTGGACTGATTCCCCTTCTATGTTTCCAGGTTGAACATTCTCCCAGAACGGGTGCACCTGATGTTCACCAGAGGTTCCAGCCTCAGGTTTGACTTTATAGATGGCATCACTGTTCCTCAATGTTTAACAGCAATATTATTGCAGAGCAAAAAAAAAAGCTTAGAATCCTCAAACATATCTCAACATATCTGAAATGAATCAAAACACTATTTACAGCATGTTCCCTATTCCCTCACCTCTCCATCAGGCCATCAAAGATTTCATTGTTCATAGGAAATATAAAATTGTTGAAAACTGATTTCAGGTCTTCCACTGAGATTAAACCACTTTTGGACACATCAAAAGCTGAAAACGCTTGAAACAAACTGTGATAGTTGGCTCGCACCTGGGAACAAAAGTGAAGCATGTTGCTAAATCTATTTACTTTTCTTTTTTTTGAAATAACATCACACAATGCGAAAAATTACACTTTAACATGGGAAAACAGTGGGCAGGGAACCTAACCACATAAGAAATAAGAGACGAGCACTTTATGGGCCCTCAAACCTGTTCTGCCATTCAGTAGGATCATAGTTGATATTTGACCAATTCTACTGTAATAATAATAATCTTTTATTCTCACAAGTATGAAGTTACTGTGAAAAGCCCCTAGTCACCACATTCCAGCGCCTGTTCGGGTTAGCTGGTACAGGAATTGAACCCACGCTGCTAGCCTTGTTCTGCATCACAAACCAGCTGTCCAGCCTACTGATATTGTCCAATTCTCCTATCTCCGAACATCTAACAGCTTTCATTACTCTGAACAATTGAATATCCATAACCCTCGGAAGTAGAAAATCCCGGACTCTCAACACTCTGAGGTACCACTTAGGGAAACAACATCTCAGCATCTACCCTGTCAAGTAAACTCAGAATTTTAAAATTTTCAATGGAATCACCTCTCAGTCTTCTAAATTCTGGAGAATATTGATCCAATCTACTCAACCTCTCAACAGGGGACAACCCTCTCAGCCAGGAATCAATCCAGGGTGTTAGTTAACGGAAATGAAACATAGGGCTGGATTCTTCCGCCCTGTCCGCCGCAAGATTGCCACGCGTGAGACATAGATAATGGAAAGGTCCACTGACCTCGGGTAGGATTCTCCCGTCGCAGGGCGGGCGCGGCTGGAGAATCCTGCCCAGAATTCCGTGACAGACGCATTTAGCTGGGTGTTAATGGGACGCTGCTTCATTTCTGGACATTGGCAAAGAACACCCCCCCTCCCCCTCAAAACCTCAACTGAGGCCACATTTAGTCCCATTTCCTGCACTGGTGCAGGAAGAGATTGGGGTGCTATTTTAAAGTGGCACTCCAATCTCTAGACCCACACTGCAGCCACCAGATCCTCCCAGTGCCCCAATTCACCAATAAGGGGGTCATTGAGCACCCCCACCCCCGCACCACACCTCAAAAGCGTGGTGCACCCCCGGGCCCCGATCCCTGACACAGGTAAGATGCCACCTGGACACCTTGGCACTGACACGCTGACACTTGGGCAGTGCCCCTGCAAGCCTAGCAGTGCCACCTAGACACCCTGGAACTATGGTGGCACCCGGGTGCCCCTGATAGGGTGCCCAGGTGGCACAGCCAGGGTATCAGACTGACAGTGCCATGTGCCTGGGTGGCATCAGGGATGCCAGGGTACCACCCTTCCCAGAGCTCAGCGCACTAACCACCCTGCACTGTTAATATAATTGACAGGCTAGAAGCCCAATTCACCTCCCCTCTCCTGTGTCAAGCACCAGCGGGAAATCCACCAGGTAGGCTTTGGTGCAAGTTTGCCCAAGCACGGTCTTGCCGTGGTGGACCCGGAGTAGTTTAAGACGGTTAGTGCATAACTGAGGTGCCCCCCCCAAAAAAAATCCATTGGAAGGCTCCCCCTCCCCACAACACAAGTCCTGCGCCCCCCAAATAAGTAGGGGGATCCTTCTCCTCACTACAGCAATAACTGGTCACAGCATACATGCATGAAGTTGACCCAATCCGCACCCCCCCCTCCCCCCACCACCACCATTAGAACACCCATGAGTCATCCCATCAGATATGCCATCAGTGACTCCACCATCAGTGACCCCCACCATTAGGTATACAATCAGAGACCCCCTATCAGAATCCCACCCTTCAGTGATGTCCCAATCAGAGACCCTCCCATCAGAGATCCCTCCCCCCATCAGAGACCCTCCCATCAGAGATCCCTATCAGTCACCCCTTCTTGAAAGCTGAAGAGCAGAGTCCAGGCAGTACAGTGAAAGATCACTGCATTTTCACTTACACTTCCCTAACATCTGCTGCCTCAGACAAAAGTATTTAAAGCACCAGCTGTTACAAGTGTCAGAGGCTTCCTTGAAAGCTAAGTACACTTGAAAAAGCTTCAAATGCCTTCACAGCCTTTGAAATGCAAAACTCCTATTCAATTTCACACAGCAATACATTTCACTAGCCGTTGATTGACAGGTTTATTAGTCCAGAGACAGGTGCTTGGTAGATTGTTTATCAATCTTTCCCTTTACGCATGAATACATATCAATTACTCTGCATACATTTGCATGACAAAGGGTGAGACTCGCATCCTCGGCCTCACTCCTAGTGCCAGCGGAGACCAGTCCCGATTCTCTGCTGGTTCCAACTGATAGCCCAAAATCCTTAACAATGTATCAAACTAGGAGACCCAGAAGCTGACAAGCTCAAGGCAAGACCAAAACATGTGTGTGTAGAACACCGCTTACACCTATCCTCCACCTCCAGGAAGAACCAACTCATATACCCCTTAGTCAGGTGCGCCTTTTGCACCATCTTAAACTGGATCTGACTTAATCTCACACACGAGAATGTGAAGTTGGTCCTATGCAGAGCCTCACTCCACTTCTCCCCCTCCAGGACTAAACCCAGCTCTTCCTCCCACTTCCTCTTTACCTCCTCCAGCAAAACTATTCATACTCCTCCGAGATCTTACCTTCCCCTAGCTCACCCATGGCAAGAACCAATCCAGAAGCGAGGGCGATGACACTGGAAGAAATGAAGGGAGTTCCTTGCGCAAAAAAACACAAATCTGCAAGTACCGAAATACATTCCCCCTCTGGAGCTGAAACACCTCCGGGAGTTCATCTAGGCGGCCAACCTACCCTCCAAATACATTTCTTCAAACCTCTCCAGCCCTCCCTTCTCCCCTGCCTTAAACGAAGAGTCTAAGCCAAACCTATGGTTTCTACAGATCGGAGCCAGGACAGATATGGAACCCAGCTTATAATGCTGTCTAAACTAATTCCAAATCCACAAGGTAGCTATCACTACAGGACAATAACAGAATCTAGCCGGGGAAAAAGGAAGTGGCGCTGTAACCAGAGCCCTCAGACTAGAACCCTTGCACAAAACCTCCTCCATCCAGCCCCCAAATAGATCCCAGATCCTCAAACCACCCCCGCATCTTATCAATGTCCGTCACCCAGTAATAACATAATAGATTAGATAATACTACCTCTCCCAAACCGCCTGTCCCTCTGCAAAAACGCTCTGCGCACCCGAGGAGTCTTACCTGCCCAAACAAAAGTGGAATTACTTGTTAACCCTGCAAAAAAACTATTGGGAAGATAAACTGGGAGACACTGTAACAAATAATTGATCTTCATTGCCTGTACCCTTCTTGCTAGGGTCAGAGAGAGGGTACCCCACCTTTTCAAGTCGGCCTTCACTCTGTCCACAAGGTCAGAGAAATTGAGTCTATGAAGCCACTTGGACACCAAATACTGAGAACTAGTCTTGGCCAGACGGAACGGCAGCCTCCCCAGGTCAACTCCCCTCCCAGGAGGGTTAACCGGGAAAACTTTGATTTTACTCAGATTTAGCTTGTACCCTGAAAAGGAACCAAGACTCCTGAGCAGCTCTATTATCTTCCCAAAATTGGAGCGAGGATCCGCAATGTATAGTAACAGATCATCTGCATATAAGGACACCCTATGCTCCCCCCCTCGTACTCTATTCCTCTCCACGCAATAGATGACCTCACTGCAATGGCCAGCGGCTTAATTGCTAATGCAAACAGCACCGGAGACAACTGGCACGCCTGTCTTGTACTCCTGCCCAATTGGAAATAACCCAACTCAGGACATTAGTACGTACACTTGCGGAGGTGGCCCTGTATAAAAGCTTAATCCATTTCACAAATTGAGGCCCGAAACCAAACCGCCCCAAGATTTCAAAGAGATTTCCCCAATCAACCCTGTCAAACACTTTCTCCCCATCCATTGAAATGATCATCTCTGATTTGCTCTCCATGGAGGGCGACAATGCAACATTTAACAACCTCCTGATCTTGGCTGAGAACTGCCAGCCCTTTACAAATCCAGTCTGCTCCTCCAAAATAACCTCCGGTATACAGGGTGCCAGTCTCATTGCCAACACCTTCACCAACACAGTCAGCGTTGACAATGTGACAGGCCAATATGATCCACATACCATGGGAATCTTGTCCTTATTCAGGATCAAGGAAATCGACACCTGTGTCAGCGTGGGCAGTAACACCCCCCCGAGATATGGAATCGTTGAACGTATCTAGAAAAAGTGGGACCAGCTCTCCAGCAAACTGTTTATAAAATTCAATGGGGAACCCATCCGGTCCCGGCACCTTACCCATCTCCATTAACCTAATACAACTCATGATCTCTTCCAGCCCAACCGGTGCCTCTAACCTCTGTCTTTCTCCTTCTCGACCTCTGGGAAAGTCAACCTGTACAAAAATGGTCTCATTCATGAGTTCCCACTTGAGGCTCTGATTCATACAGCTCATTATAGAAAGCCTGAACAGCTCATTCACCTTTTCTTGGACAGAAACACCCCGCCAACAGAGTCCCTGGCCTGTATCATCACTCGGGAAGCTACCTGTCACCTCAGCTGGTGAGCCAACAGATGGCAGGTCGTCTCCCCATGTTTGTAGAAAGTCCCCCTTGAGCGACGTAACTGGGTCACCACCTTCCCGATTCTCAACAACTTAAAAACTCCATTTGCAACTTCTTTCTGTTCATCAGTAATTCCAGCATCGGGGCAATCGGGTACTGGCAGTCCACCGTGAGAATCGAGTCACCCAGCCTCTGTGTCTTCACCTTCTCTGATTTATCCCTCTGTGCCTTAAACAAGGTTATCTTGTCCCCTAACCACTGCCTTCAGGGCCTTCCAGAGAATGGGCGGCGAGACCACCTCATTCCGTTAAGCTTCACATACTCCACAAAAACTTTTACCTGCGAGCAGCGCCGTGTCCAGTCTCCAAGGGAGGGGGCGGTCTCGAAGAGAGGTCTGGCCCAACAACTGATCCACAAACGCAGAGCATGATCCGATATAATGATCGCCAAGTAACCCGGCCCCTTCACACACACAAAAAAGTCTATTCGCGAGTAGACCCGGTGGACGTGACAAAAAAGGAAAACTCCATATCCCTCTTTGGTATAGCTGCCCCACCCACCCATTCCGCAACCTCGTTTGATCCTTAATTCTTAAATGGGTCTCCGACTAAAAAATCACATCTGCCTTCAAACTTCTCAAGTGTCCAAACACACAAGATCTTTTTAATGGGCCATTTAACCCCCTCACATTCCAGGCTATCAACCAGATCAGGGGTCTCCAGGCCCCTTTCAACCCAGGATCAGCCATAACCACCATGTGAGACATTCCCACAGTGCCTCAAACTGCAGCAGCTCCAGGCCTACTCATGATGGTTGCCACATCCCCCATAAAACCAGCCCAAGAACCAAGGAATCATTTCCGCCATCAGTCTCCTCCCTCCCCTCTCCCCTACCTTCATCCCCACCCCCACCCTCACACCCCCACACCTTCCAGTCCCCCCAGAAACCAGCCAAATAATCAATCAAAAAACAAAAAAAACTCTCCTCATCCCTCAATGAGAGCTTCTTTTTCGATTGGCTCACATCTTTGCTGAAGATGACTCTTACTGACATACAGTGTCATCAGTCCTCTAGCACCTTGACATCTAGCTACATATCACACATAAGCTTACACAGCAAGTATTAGCAAGCCATTGAGCTTGGAGCTTCACAAAGTATCACTCATAAGACATCCACATATAGATATTTTCAGAGTAATTACAGATTCCTTCTTAATAAACATCAAAATAACATTTTGATGTCATGATCATTAATTGTGAATGTTCCGCAGATCACAAATGCGGACATACTCGGCACAATAACCAGGAAACCAGAACTAAATTTCCCTCCAAAAGAATACATAGGCAGTCTTGCTGCATAGAGTGTGAAGCCAGCAGTTTGTTAAGTGTTTTAACTGTTAATTTCATTATTGTTATAATATACACCAGTATATTATGGTGCAGACACATACACACACACACACTGATGGACATGCAGTGGGACCAATCAGCATACACAACACTGCAGCCAATCACCAGTGAGAGCACACGCACTATAAAGACAGGGGACAGGAGAGTTCCCGCTCATTCTAGTAGCAGCCAGCTCAGAGCACAGAGCTCACAGCCTGCAACACAGACATTCACCATGTGCTGAGTGCATCACCTGGTTAGGACTAGGCAAGGGTCAACAGTTAAAGCTGGTATTGCATTTACCCGCAGTTCAAGTATGTTAATATAGTTAGCCTTATAATAAAATAGAGTTGCACCACTTCCAGTGTTGGTGACCTGTTTGTGATCCAGAACACCCAACACATCATGGTACAAGGAGTGGTTGCATACTAGTAATTCCGAGACCCACCTGCAACTAATCAGCATTCCGGCATCCTGAAGTATGGAGAACATCAACCTGCCGCCGCCGCTCTGCATCACCGGAAATCTCGGGGTCAATTGGAAGATTTTTAAACAGCGCTTCCAGCTCTTCCTCGAAGCCACGGACAGGGAGAATGCCTCGGACACCAGGAAGATTGCTCTGCTCCTCTCCACGGCCGGGCAACACGGCATCCACATCTTCAACTCCCTCACATTCGCAGACGACGAGGACAAGACAAAGTACAAGACGGTTCTCCTCAAATTCGATACCCACTTCAGCATAGAGGCCAATGAAAGCTTCAAAAGATACCTGTTCCAGCAGCACTTGTAGGGTAAGGACGAGCCTTTCCAATCCTTTTTAACACACCTCCGCATACTTGCGCAGTCCTGTGGCTACGGGCCCACCTCCGACTCCATGATACGCGACCAGATCGTATTTGGTGTTCTGTCGGACCCCCTGCGTCAGCAGCTCCTCAAAATTAAGCAACTCACCCTAGCAACTGCCATCGAGACCTGTGTCCTGCATGAAAATGCCACCAGCCGGTACTCCCACATATAGGTGACTGAAACGGCGCGGCAAGGTCCCCACGAGGTGGAACGGGTCCAAACAATTGAACACCTCCAAGACTGCAGCCTGGATGAGGGCGGCCATTTCACGCACATTTCGCGGCCTCCCGCACTTGTACGTGCCAAACGAGGGGACGGTGATGTGGAGGAATGTGATGCGCAGGCGGCACCACGCAGGACCGCACCGCGCATGCGCGGTGGCGCAACGAGCATACTGACGTCACGATGTGCGGCAACTATGGCTCCGCCCATTTAAAGCGGCAATGTCCTGCAGAATTGCGACAATGCCTACGATGTGGCAGACTTGGCCACTATGCTGCCTGCTGTCGAGCAGCTCAGCCTGCCAATTCGCATCGCTTCAGCCAGCCTCGCAGGAACGTTCGGGCAATTCAACCCACGTTCACCGAGTCCGATTCCGACTTCCCACAGATCAGTGACACCGAGGACCCGAGGGAGCCTTTTCGAGTCGCTGTTATAACAAAGAACAGGCTGTCCCCGAATCAAAACCACCAGCTGCTGTCGGTGCACAGCATTGATCCATACGACGAGTGGTGTGCCACCCTGACGGTCAACCAGAATTCGTCGCCCACCTCAGAGACTTGACTTACGAGTTTTACAAAGTTGGACTCTTTGATCTGTTCTGTTATCCTGTTTCATCGTTCCAGTAGTTTGTATATAATGTTCATTTCGTTGTTGGTGTGACACCCTATTTCTCTGCACCAGGCACCTTCCGTGTAAATAGATTAGCCTCATGTACATAGTCATGTAAATAACACGCACACACATAGTCAGGTACATTCACTACACAATATTTATTGTCACGCAGGCACATGTTCTTTATATCAAAGGGAGGGTGTCATAATATACACCCGTATATTATGGTGCAGACACACACACACACTGATGGATATGCAGTGGGACTAATCAGCATACACAACACCTCAGTCAATCACCAGTGAGAGCACACGCACTATAAAGCCAGGGGACAGGAGAGTTCCCGCTCATTCTAGTAGCAGCCAGCACAGCGCACAGAGCTCACAGCCTGCAACAGCTTTGCGCAGTGGCAGTATTGTAGCCGATGAGGTTTAACTGAGGCGCGATTATTTCTTATTGTTCAAGGGGTACGGTGGGGCGTGTGCTTAAGTAGGGTGCTCTTTCCAAGGGTCGGTGCAGACTCGATGGGCTGATTGGCCTCCTTCTGCACTGTAAATTCTATGTTTAATTCTATGTAACACAGACATTCACCATGTGCTGAGTGCATCACCTGGTTAGGACTAGGCAAGGGTCAACAGTTAAAGCTGGTATTGCATTTACCCACAGTTCAAGTATGTTAATAGAGTTAACCTTATAATAAAATAGAGTTGCACCACTTCCAGTGTTGGTGACCTGTTTCTGATCCAGAACACCCAACACATCAATTATAAAGTCCAGTTTCTTTATTTAGCATTTAACTAAAAATTACTGTTTATGCTAAGAGGGAAATTAAGTTTATTCCAGTCACAAACTGGGATTATACAATAGCTGTGAGTGCAGCTGTAGCTAGTTAATTAAGTAGCTAGCTTAAACTGGTTTCTGAGCTTTAGCAGAGCTTGACGCATTGTTTTTCAGAAAGTATAAATACAGGGGCTTGATTGCTGTTTAAGTGCACAACATTTGGTGAACAATAGAATATTACAGCGCAGTACAGGCCGTTCGGCTCTCGATGTTGTGCCGACCTGTGAAACCAATCTAAAGCCCATCGACAATATTTCATTATCATCCATATGTTTATCCAATGACCATTTAAATGCCCCTAATGCTGACGAGTCCACTACTGTTGCAGGCAGGGCATTCCACGCCCTTACTACTCTCGGAGTAAAGAATCTACCTCTGACCTCTGTCCTAGATCTATCTCCCCTCAATTTAAAGCTACGTCCCCTCGTGCTAGCCTTCCCATCCGAGGAAAAAGGCTCTCACTGTCCACCCAATCTAATCCTCTGATCATCTTGTATGCCTCTATTAAGTCACCTCTTAACCTTCTTCTCTCTAACGAAAACAGCCTCAAGTCCCTCAGCCTTTCCTCATAAGATCTTCCCTCCATACCAGGCAACATCCTGGTAAATCTCCTCTGCACCCTTTTCAATGCTTCCACATCATTCCTATAATGCGGTGACCAGAACTGCACGCAATACTCCAAATGCGGCCGCACCAGAGCTTTGTACAGCTGCAACCTGATCTCATGGCTCCGAAACTCAATCCCTCTACCAATAAAAGCTAACACATCGTACGCCTTCTTAACAACCCTATCAACCTGGGTGGCAACCTCCAGGGATCTATGTACATGGACACCGCGATCTCTCTGCTCATCCACACTACCAAGAATCTTACCATTAGCCCAGTACTCTGTATTCCTGTTACTCCTTCCAAAATGAATCACCTCACACTGTTCTGCATTAAACTCCATTTGCCACTTCTCAGCCCAGTTCTGCAGCTCTCTGTAACCTGCAACATCCTTCTGCACTGTCCACAACTCCACCGACGTTAGTGTCAACCACAAATTTACTCATCCATCCATCTACACCCTCCTCCAGGTCATTTATAAAAATAACAAACAGCAATGGCCCCAAAACAGATCCTTGTGATGCACCACTAGTAACTGAACTCCAGGCTGAACATTTCCCATCAACCACCACCCTCTGTCTTCTTACAGCTAGCCAATTTTTGATCCAAACCACTAAATCACCCTCAATCCCATGCCTCCCTATTTTCTGCAATAGCCTACCATGGGGAACATTATCAAACGCTTTACTGAAATCCATATACACCACATCAACTGCTTTACCCTCGTCCACTTGTTTGGTCACCTTCTCAAAGAACTCAATAAGGTTTGTGAGGCACGACCTACCCTTCACAAAGCCGTGTTGACTATCCCTAATCAAATTATTCCCTTTTAGATGATTATAAATCCCATCTCTTATAATCCTTTCCAAGACTTTCCCCAAAACAGAAGTAAGGCTCACTGGTCTATAGTTACCAGGGTTGTCTCTACTCCCCTTCTTGAACAAGGGGACAACATTTGCTATCCTCCAGTCTTCTGGCACTATTCCTGTAGACAATGACGACATAAAGATCAAAGCCAAAGTCTCTGCAATCTCCTCCCTAGCTTCCCAGAGAATCCTAGGATAAATCCCATCTGGCCCAGGGGACTTATCAATTTTCACACTTTCCAGAATTGCTAACACCTCCTCCTTATGAACCTCAATCCCATCTAGTCTAGTAGCCTGTATCTCAGTATTCTCCTCGACAACATTGTCTTTTTCCTGTGTGAATACTGATGAAAAATATTCATTTAGCGCCTCTCCTATCTCCTCGGACTCGATGCACAACTTCCCACTAGTGTACTTGACTGGCCCTACTCTTACCTTCGTCATTCTTTTATTCCTGACATACCTATAGAAAGCTTTAAGGTTTTCCTTGATCCTACCTGCAAAGGATTTCATATGTCCCCTCCTGGCTCTTCTTAGCTCTCTCTTTAGGTCCTTCCTGGCTAACTTGTAACTCTCAAGCACCCTTACTGAACCTTCACGTCTCATCTTTACATAAGCCTCCTTCTTCCTCTTGACAAGTGATTCAACTACTTTAGTAAACCATGGTTCCCTCGCTCGACCACTTCCTCCCTGCCTGACAGGTACATACTTATCAAGGACACGCAGTAGCTGTTCCTTGAACAAGCTCCACATTTCAATTGTGCCCATCCCCTGCAGTTTCCTTCCCCATCTTATGCATCCTAAGTCTTGTCTAATCGCATCATAATTGCCTTTCCCCCAGCTATAATTCTTGCGCTGCGGAATATACCTATCCCTTTCCATCACTAAAGTAAATATAGCCGAATTGTGGTCACTATCACCGAAGTGCTCACCTACTTCCAAATCTAACACCTGGCCTGGTTCATTACCCAGTACCAAATCCAATGTGGCCTCGCCTCTTGTTGGTCTATCTACATACTGTGTCAGGAAACCCTCCTGCACACATTGGACAAAAACTGACCCATCTAATTTACTCGAACTATAGCGTTTCCAGTCAATATTTGGAAAGTTAAAGTCCCCCATAACAACTACCCTGTTGCTTTTGTTCCTATCCAGAATCATCTTTGCAATCCTTTCCTCTACATCTCTGGAACTTTTTGGAGGTCTATAGGAAACTTCCAACAGGATGACCTCTCCTTTCCTGTTTCTAACCTCAGCCCATACTACCTCAGCAGATGAGTCCTCATCAAACGTCCTTTTGCCACCGTAATACTGTCCTTGACTAACAATGCCACACCTCTCCCTCTTTTACCACCTTCCCTGAGCTTACTGAAGCATCTAAACCCCGGAACCTGCAACAACAATTACTGTCCCTGCTCTATCCATGTCTCCGAAATGGCCACAACATCAAAGTCCGAGGTACCAACCCATGCTGCAAGTTCACCCACCTTATTTCGGATGCTCCTGGCCTTGAAGTAGACACACTTCAATCCACCTTCCTGCTTGCCGGTACACTCCTGCGACCGTGAAACCTTACTCATGACCTCACTACTCTTAACCTCCTGTACACTGGAGCTACAATTCAGGTTCCCATCCCCTTGCTGAATTAGTTTAAACCCTCCCCAAGAGCATTCGAAAATTTCCCCCCCAGGATATTGGTACCCCTCTGGTGCAGGTGTAGACCATCCCATTTGTAGAGGTCCCACCTACCCCAGAATGAGCCCCAATTATCCCGGTATCTGAATCCCTCCCTCCTGCACCATCCCTGTAGCCACGTGTTCATCTGTTCTCTTTCCCTAATCCTCGTCTCGCTAGCACATGGCACGGGTAACAACCCAGAGATAATAACTCTATTTGTTCTAGCTCTAAGATTCCACTCTAGCTCCCTGAATACCTGCCTTACATCCCCATCCCTTTTCCTACCTTTGTCGTTGGTGCCTATGTGGACGACTTGGGGCTGCTCCCCCACCCCCTTAAAGATCCCGAAAATACGATCCGAGACATCACGGACCCTGGCACCTGGGAGGCAACACACCAACCACGAGTCTCTGTCATTCCCACAGAATTTCCTATCTGTCCCCCTAACTATGGAGTCCCCAATGACTAATGCTCTACTCCTCTCCCCCCTTTCCTTCTGAGCAACAGGGACAGACTATGTGCCAGAGACCTGTACACATGGCTTACCTCTGGTAAGTCGCCCCCCCCCACCAGTATCCAAAGCGGTACACTTGTTACTAAGGGGAACGGCCACAGGGGATCCCTGTACTGACTGCTTCCTCCCAACCCCTCTCACCGTCACCCATCTATCTTCATTCTTCGGAGTAACTATATCCCTGAAGCTTCTATCTATGACCACCTCTGCTCCCGAATGATCCGAAGTTCATCCAGCTCCAGCTCCAGTTCCCTAACGTGGTGCGTGAGGGAATTTGGTGAAGAGGGAACCATAAAATAAGTTTTAAAAATAAATGTAACAAACACAATAAGGATGGCAGCATGGTCACATCTGCAAACATATGGGAGATCCTGGATGCCATTGCAATCCATGGTAACCATATCTATAGGGATCATGTCGGGAAAGATTGAGTAAATTAAAGGGAAATTAACAAGGCAACAATTCAAGATGGCAATAAAGGTAATGATAATCACATTATGGCAGGAAAGGACAGTGATTGAAAACTAAGCATGTGCCGGCAGATAGGGCCAGGATATACAAAAACAGAAAAACAACACTGAAATAAGTGTTATTTATCTGAAGCAGAATACTCAATAAACCATGTGAATATCTACATATTAAAGGCATCAATTGATATGGGGAGAGTACAGGAAAATAGTAGTGAAGCAGATCAGCCATATTTCGTTGAATGCTAGAATAAGTTCAAAGGGCTCCTATTTCCTGCTCCTATTCCTTATGTTCTTAGCAGTTTTTTCAAATAGTTTTTGCTTCCGCCACGATTATAATGTAATTTGTGTTGTGAATTATAATTTTATTTGCGTTTGCACACTCCGTGTGAAGTTTGCACATTCTCCCCATGTCTGTGTGGGTTTCACCCCCACAAGCCAAAGATGTGCAGGGTAGGTGGATTGGCCACGCTAAATTGCCCCTTAATTGGAAAAATATAATTGGGTACTCTGAATTTATTTTTAAAAAAGAGTTTGCACACAATCTCATCATGACTCCTATTCTTCTGCGTCTTCACTCAAGATATCATCCCTAGTGATTTGGAACAACATATTATTATTATATTATTATATTATAAATACGAACACCAGTGGCAGATCTCAAAGGTGCAATCTAACTTCATGGGCTTAAAAGTAAATAAATGAACAATGAGTTTTATGATAAGGGAAAATAATCCAACACAAAATGGCATCAACAAAATATGATACACAAATTGAAAGCCAAGTAAGTTATTTATTTTTGTCTACATCATATATTGGTTTATTTCCTGCTTTCTGTCTCCAAAGATGATTATATTTGTAATTTACACTTAGAGCAATGAAAAATATACTAACCTACATCTTAGCGCAGCATAAGCACAGCAGCTGGGTTAAAAATGACCCATTGCGGTCATGTGACGTGCATGCAGGAGCAGCTGCATTTTGTGAACTCTGGGTCTGCTCATCTTGTTATCTTTTACTTTGTCCTGGTGCACATTTTATATTTCTCCCTTCTTGGAATATGCCCCTGGAGGATCTGACTGGTGTTTTGTGAAGAGAGCCGAGGTAAATTGTAGAAAATTCTTGTTTGACCGTGGCAGTCGGAGTGGGGCCCAGCTTGCCGTGGCGCTGTTGCCAGTGAGCAAACGTTCTACTTGGCGGTGCTGTGTGCACCTGAGCGATGGCCACCATGGAGAATGTTCTGGTCGAAGATCTCTGCTCTGTGGTGCAGGTCTTTAGAGTTTACTTTGAAGATTTGCAAAATATCCTGGGGGAAATGGTGGAGGTGCGTGAGAGATTTTTCGCATTCGGAAGAGCAATTTGGAACAGGCCCACCTTTGAGACATTGACATCCTGCTGTATGGTGTGTCGCGTATCCTGATGGGTTCTGGAGGTAGGGACCGGGCAATGTGTGTCTGTAAGCCCAGGCCCTGGCAAGAAATGAGAGGCGACTTCCCGATTTGAGTTTGAAAATTGGCTGCCATGCTTCAGTAATCTTGATTTGGAGGCTGGATGCATCATGTTTGATGGAACACAAAAGAACAAAGAACAAAGAAAAGAAAAGACAAGGAACAGGCCCTTCGGCCCTCCAAGCCCGTGCCAACCATGCTGTCTGACTAAACTACAATGTTCTACACTTCCTGGGTCCGTATCCCTCTATTCCCATCCTATTCATGTATTTGTCAAGATGCCCCTTAAATGTCACTATCGTCTCTGCTTCCATCACCTCCTCCGGCAGCGAGTTCCAGGCACCCACTACCCCCTGTGTAAAAAAACTTGCCTCGTACATCTACTCTAAATCTTGCCCCTCGCACCTTAAACCTATGCCCCCTAGTAACTGACCCCTCTATCCCGGGGAAAAGCCTCTGACTATCCACTCTGTCTATGCCCCTCATAATTTTGTAGACCTCTATCAGGTCGCCCCTCAACCTCCGTCGTTCCAGTGAGAACAAACCGAGTTTATTCAACCGCTCCTCATAGCTAATGCCCTCCATACCAGGCAGCATTCTGGTAAATCTCTTCTGCACCCTCTCTAAAGCCTCCACATCCTTCTGGTAGAGTGGCGACCAGAATTGAACACTATACTCCAAGTGTGGCCTAACTAAGGTTCTATGCAGTTGCAACATGACTTGCCAATTTTTATGCCCCGGCCAATGAAGGCAAGCATGCCGTATGCCTTCATGACTACCTTCTCCACCTGTGCTGCCCCTTTCAGTGACCTGTGGACCTGTACACCTAGATCTCTCTGACTTTCAATACTCTTGAGGGTTCTACCATTTACTGTATATTCCCTACCTGCATTAGACCTTCCAAAATGCATTACCTCGCATTTGTCCAGAATAAACTTCATCTGCCATCTCTCCGCCCAAGTCTCCAAACAATCTAAATCCTGCTGTATCCTCTGACAGTCCTCATCGCTAGCCGCAATTCCACTAACCTTTGTGTCATCTGCAAACTTACTAATCAGGCCAGTTACATTTTCCTCCAAATCATTTATATATATACTACAAACAGCAAAGGTCCCAGCACTGATCCCTGCGAACACCACTAATCACAGCCCTCCAATTAGAAAAGCATCCTTCCATTGCTACTCTCTGCCTTCTATGACCTAGCCAGTTCTGTATCCACCGTGCCAGCTCACCCCTCATCCCGTGTGACTTCACCTTTTGTACTAGACGATCATGAGGGACCTTGTCAAAGGCCTTACTGAAGTCCATATAGACAGCATCCACTGCCCTACCTGCATCAATCATCTTTGTGACCTCTTCGAAAAACTCTAATCACAGAGTATCCAATCTTCGAGACCTGGGGCCGGTTGGGCCCCCCGACCACTGGCCCTATATTATCCTGCTCTTGATGCTCGTCACGAGGGGTTGGAACTGGCCAAGTGGGTTGAATAAGAGATCCTGAAGAGTTCACTATCCTGTCGTGGCTTCAACCTTCTCAAGCAACATAGATGTTGTCATTATCCTGCAATTCTTCCATAATCCTGGACATTATTCCTTTGTGATTATGCGTTGAGTATTTATTGTCTTTTCTTTTGTAAGGGCATGCAAGATGTGAACACGAGGGTGAGTGTCATCTGTTATCCTGTTCTAGCAAAATTGAATCGATTATGTGAAATGTAGCCTGTGCACAGTTTTACTCCTTTTTGTCATTATGTGTTATAATCCTTGTGGTTATGGGAGGGGAGTGCTTTTGTTTTGGCACCCATTATCTCTTTTTTAATGAAGTTGAGGAAAGCCAGGGCGGGGTCATGGGTGGATGGCTGGGGTGGATTTGGACGGTAGGGTTAGTTACGAATTATAGAATCCTTACATTGTAGAAGAGGCTATTTGGCCTATCGAATCTGCACTGACCCTCTGAAAGAGCACCCTACACAGACCCACTCCCCCACCTTATCACCGCAATCCTACCTAGGGGCAATTTAGCATAGCCAATCACCTAACCTGCACACATCTTTTCGACTGTGGAAGGAACCGTAGCACCCAGAGGAAACCCATGCAGACACAGAAAGAATGTGCAAACTCCACACAGACAGTATTCCAAGGTCAAATTGAATCCGGGTCCATGGCACTGTGAAGCAGCAGTGCTAACCATTTTGCCACGTGCGGCCCACTGAGTCCTCACTGAGATTGAGGATAGCCCCCAAGTTACAGCTAATCTTAATGTGTCTTTAGTTTGATTTTCTGGTTATTTTGAATTTAAGAATCCATGACTTTCTCCGATGGCCCAGGCAAATTATGTATCCTGGGTAGGACTGGGTTCCTATGACTCTTCCTTGTGGTTGAAGTTTTTCTTTTAGTCTCTCTTTTCCCTTCGAGCTATTACGATGGGAGAATTTGAGCGGTGGCACATGCTGAGGTGGGATTGGCTGGTCTATTGAAGAGAGAGATTGTTCTTAGTATTAGGCATTCTTCCCTTTGAAATTTCTTTCTTCTTCTCTTCATCCAGGTGAACAGGATGCTGTTACTAATCTTGGTCCAGTCCAGTGGTTCAAGGGAGGTTCCCTTTGTTGTACTGCGGAGGAGGGAATCATTCCCCCCCCCCTTTCTCAAGGTTCCCAGTTGTTGGGTGTCTGGACAATTCTTCTCCTCTTCAGTGATCGGGTCTCGGTGAAGGGGGCGGTGCAATGCCCAGGATGTGGTTAGAAAGGTTCCTGTCCAGCTAGAGTGTAGGTTTTCGGGTGTGCTGGAGGTCCTAAGGGCATTGATTCTTGCATTTCAGGATGTGCTGCGCTAGGCCAGGTCCGGTGCTGTGGCTGGTAACCTGTTGTCCCTGGATCTTGGGATGTCAATTCTCCCAGGCATTCATTAGGGACACCCTGAGAGGCTGGGTATTACTTCTTCAGTGCACAGCGGCCTGGGGTTGAGCTGAATCCTGCACTTTGGTTGATATCCTGTCCCTTGGGTTGGGATGCTTTCTTGGTTAAATGATTCTTTATGCTTTTTTTGGTTGAATGAGCAGCTTTATTTCTTCTTCATTAATGGGTGATCAGCGTGCACAAGGGAAATATGGAACCACGGTTGGGCCCTGATCCTTTGTTACTCTATAGTTTAATTCTGGTAGCTCTAGCTCTTCTTCCTCTCTGTTTTCTTGGAGTCCCTGAAGGTTTGATCAGGATCAGAATCCGAAAATGTTGTTGCCAGTCCTCTCTGTTCAAATGTATGGATTGATGATGGTTCTGGTCTGGGCCTGAGACGGGTTAATTTACGTTGTGTGGTATTTTTGTAACTCCCCTTTACAACTGTCGTAAGCACAAAGGGACCTGGGAGTCCTTCTTCAAGATTCTCTTAAAGTTAATGTGCAGGTTCAGTCGGCAGTTAGGATGGCAAATGCAATGTTAGCATTCATGTCGAGAGGGCTAGAATACAAGAGCAGGGATGTACTTCTGAGGCTGTATAAGGCTCTGTTCAGACCCCATTTGGAGTTTTGTGAGCAGCTTTGGGCTCCGTATCCAAGGAAGGATGTGCTGACCTTGAAAGGGTCCAGAAGAGGTTCACAAGAATGATCGCTGGGATGAAGAGCTTGTTGTATGAGGAACGGTTGAGGACTCTGGGTCTGTACTCATTGGAGCTCAGAAGGATGAGGGGGGTCTTATTGAAACTTACAGGATACTGCGATAGAGTGGATGTGGAAAAACTAGAACCAGAGGGCACAATCTCAGACTAAAGGGACGCTCCTTTAAAACAGAAATGAAACAAGGAGGCATTTCTTCAGCCAGAGGGTGGTGAATCTGTGGAACTTTTTGGCGCAGAAGGCTGTAGAGGCCAAATCACTGAGTATCTTTAAGACTGTGATAGATAGGTTCTTAATTAACATGGGGATCAGGGTTTATGGGGAGAAGGCAGGAGAATGGGGATGAGAAAAATATCTGCCATGATTGAATGGTGGAGCAGACTCGATGGGCCGAGTGGCCTAATTCTGCTCCTATGTCTAATGGTCTTATGGTCTAACTGGGGTTTTCGGGTAATTTCTTTGGTTTATTTTCTTTTGTATGGGTGGGCATAAAGAATCTGGGATTGGTTCCAGTATGGGTGCAGACAGGTCTGGTATCCAAGGAGAGGAGGCTGGGGTGGGCACTGGTGCCTTTGGTGCTGTGAGAGTTGAGGCAGTTATGTGTTGGTGCGTGCCTGAACATGGTATGGAAAATTTATCCTGAACTCTCATGGTAATTCTGAGTCGATGGGGCGTGGAAAGGCATGCACCATTTTACTATGTTTTCATGGCTTCATCTGTTTCTCCCTTAGTTTTTGGTGGAGCTTGTAGTGACTGTGTCGAGCCACTTCTAGTGTTGTTCTCCTGTTCCCCTCTGTAATCATATACGTTGAGCCATGTTTTCCTTGCTTACTGCAATGTATTTCATTTATAATTTTGTGTTATTTGCAAATATGTGGAACCTTAATAAGCATACTTTTTTTTTAAATGACCCATTGCCTCTATACATCACCACACTGCACTGAGAAAACATTAGATTACTCTCTTATTGTCATTCTGTTATTATTTACATTGATATAATGGTCGAATTAAACTCACAAATGCAGCCACGTGCTCGGTTTATTTAAATATATCAGAACAGATTCACAAATGTACCTTTTTTCGTACAGCCAGATCGATTTCATCCACAGATAATCTTTCTAAGTTTATTGCCGACTCCTCACTCATTGGTCGATGGACCACTCGCTGCTTCTCTTTCTCTTGAGAACCATCTGCCCAGTTCATTGCTTCATGAAACCACAAATAAACAAATAAAGACATTTATTTTCAAAATAATTACTTTTTAATCTTCTCACCGCCAAAAATCAGGGGTATCTGTGTACTTCATGTGAAGGATGGTCAATATGAAGTGTGGGACAAGTTTTTCTGCAATTTTGTTATTCAACATCTGCATAAAGTTCTTAACTCTCACTTCAACCATACTTATCAGGCTCAACTAGCCTAATGCTCCCCTGGCCAAACTCACACCTTCCACTTCAACCTCACACCTCCAAACCCATAAACCTCAGCTCATCCAAATCTTTGCCACCTATATCGAAACTCACACTAACTCCAGTTTGCCATCACCTGCACAACCTGACTCAGATTGCTTCCATTTTATAATTACATTCTTGTGTTCAAATCCTTTTATGATCTTGGCCCCACAATATCTTGGTAGCCTCCTCTAGTCCTACTCTGCATTCATCCTACTTTGGTCTTTTTTGTACCCCTTACTTTCTTTGCTTCAGCACTAATGGCCTGGAACTGTATAAACCCAGAGCACTAGAGTTCCTTCCCCAAACCTCTCTCCAATGTTAAGATAGCCCTTAAAACCTATGGGCTGAATTCTCCGCCGTCGGGATGCTCCGTTTTGCGGGCAGCCCAGGAGTTTCCCAATGGCATGGGCTGCCCCACAATGGGAAACCCCATTGAGCAGGCCGGCGAAATGGAGCATCCCGAAGGCGTGCTGAACCAGGAATCTGGCGCGGCGGGACGGAGAATCCAGCCTTATGTCTTCATCCTAATATTTGTTTCTTTGGCTCAAAGTCAAGTTTTGTCTGGAAAGAGCATTAGGATATTTTACTGCATTAAAAATGCCATATAAATGCTATTATAGCTGATTTAACTTTTCCTTATCATCTGCTTCCTTCGCTGTCCCCTCCTAGAGGTAATAGCTTATACTGGGGTATGAATCCATGGACAGCAGCTCCATCAATTTCTTGCCATTGAACACAAAATAAACATAAGGGATCAGCCAGCATTACCATTAAAACTCCCTTTTCTTAAATAAACATAAAAGTGATCTTGTTGAAAATCACAGTCACATTGTGTTCATTTGGCATCCTTCTGTTGAAATGAATGCAATGGTTTCCTGGATCTTCTCTCTTTCCAGACAAAAGATATTTGGCGAACACTTCATCATTAATATAGTACTTCTTTAACTGGATTAACGATATTGTGACAATTCCCAATAAAAATTAGTTTTGTATAAAATCAAAATTATAATTAGACAAAAGCAAGGTTCCTCTGGGCTATAGCAAACAAATGTAAATTAACAAGGGTTTTTATTTCCGATCACTATCTATATAGTAAGTCTAAATATGTGGGTGAGTGAATTGGGCTGTGATATTGATTGGTCTAATATCTGGAGTTAAATGTAAAGAATCACCAATAGTTTGTGTTACAGAGTGCAATTTTGAATACTGAATGTTCTCATTAGCCTTCTCCCATGTAATTAATTTACTGGGTTCTGAGTATGTGCGAGCTTTGGGCAGGCTTTTTTCAGTCTGCAAAAAGTGACCTGTAAGCAAGATCTGTTTGACTAGAGTTCTTGTTTTCATAGTTATTACTGTTATTGTTAAATCACATTACTTGTTTATGTGAAGAAGTTCCTCCTTTTAAACAACGCTTTCAACAACTTTTTCTGTGGTCTCAGGTTACCACAGTTTGAATGGAGAATAGTAAGCAAACCATAAGATGGCCAGCAGAAGAAATTTGGAGGGGCTAGAAAAATTACTAGCCATAATCCCAACAAGCCACAATCTAAAAGGTTCCCTAGTCAATAACCCATTCCTAGGAAGCCTCAGCCAATGATTCTCTTTAGCTGGTAGCTCGATACAGAAATATTGCCCAAGCAGTCTCTCATGAGGGTAAGTAACTGGCCTCCGTTGGTGTTTTTCATGGGATGTGGGCGTCACTGGGTAGGCCAGCATTTATTGCCCATCCCTAATTTCCCTTGCTCACAGGGTATTTAAGAGTCAACCACATTGCTGTGGATCTGGAGTAACATGTCAGCCAGATCAGGTAAGGACAACAGAACCACATGGGTGTTTACAACAATCGGCAATGTTTTTTTTAAAGACTTGTTTAAAATCCAGACTTCTATTGAATTCATATCTCACCATCTACTGTGGTGGGATTTGAACCTGGGTCCCCAGAGCAATATACTGGGCCGCTGGAATACTCGTCCAGTGTCAATACCACTATGCCACTGCCTCCCCTTAATTGTCTTTTCTTCAATGGAACAGCAGAAACCGAAAGCATCTTTGTGGCCATTTTTATGCACCATTACGAAGACTGCTTATTTCCACCTCTGTAACAGTATCGGACTCCATTCGGCCTCAGTTTTTCTGCTGCCAAAACCTCATTTTGTAACCTCTGGACCTGACTATTTCAATTCTCTCTTGGGCTGCTTTCAATGTTCATAGAATCATAGAATTCCTAAAGTGCAAAAGGAAGCCATTCGGCCCATCAGGTCTGCATGCCCCAATCCCCCACCCTATCCTCATAACCCCACCTAGGGGCAATTTAGCCACCCTTTTCTTCATGAACTTAAAATCATCCGAACTTCTGCTGACAATTTCTTAACTTGCACCTCATTCTGTTCACCCATCAGCCCTGTGCCCGTAAACCTACATTGGCTTCTGATTAGGCGTTATCTTTATTTTATAATTTGCATCTTTGTTTTCAAATCATCCCTCCCTATCTCTGTAATGTCCTTCAACCCCAGAATCGTCCAAGGCATTTGTGCTTCTCCAATCGTGATCCCTTGAACATCCTCAAATTTAATTGCTCCACTATTGGCACTCGTGCCTACAGCTACCAAGGCCCAAAGCTCCGAAATATCTTCTCTAAACCACTCAGCCTCTCCCTATCTCTCTTTCATACTTTCACACTCCTTAAAACCTACCTGTTTGACCAAGATTTTGGTTAACAGTGCTAGTATGTGCTTATGTCACTTGATGTCAAATCTTTTTTGATAATGTTCCTGTGAAGTGTCTTGGGAAATATTGTTGTGTTAAAGTGTAGCCATCTAAGATGGCCACCTACAAAGGACCATGGGAATTATGGCCAACCCAGGACTCAGACAGATACAGAGCCTATGTGAATCTGAAACACAGGTAACCAGACCTGATCGTAACCCCCGCTCGTTTGCATTTCAATGGCCCATTTTCCCAGGACAATCGAACTCCAATCAAGCAACCGGTACAGCCACAGACTGATCGGCACCACTCCCCTTACTCAGAAAGCCCAACTGCCAAGGTCAATGACCGCTAAGGACCAGGCTAGCTACCAAGGCACCCGCCCCTTTATTGGCCGAAATCGAAGACAGTGATCAACGCCCTGTCGAACTATTGGGTCCAAGGTTCAGGACCACCCCAAAGAGCGCAAAATCCCAGAGGGATAAAAGAGAGCACAGCCATGTGTTCTGTCTCTTTTGGATCCGGCCTGTGCCAACCCAACTGTAGCAGGAACAACCAGCCAAGTTCAAGACCAAAGATCGCTACCTGACGGATGAGCCCAGCAGAGACAGAGCCACTTTCTTCAAACAAGCCAAGTGAAATCCAGATAAAGGATTTATCCATTTGCACAGTGACGGTCGCCCTGAAGTTAAGTATAGGTTATTGTAGCTGATAGGTGTAGTTTAACTCATGGTAGATATTGTGTTTGCATGTCGAGGTAACTCTTATGTATGTATATAAACCATCTTTTGAACTAACTAACTGATTGTGTGGTCATTTAATCAGTACAAGGGAAGGCTTGTGGTTCACCAACATTATCATTAATATTAGCAACAGTATAGGCGATGCTGTTGGGATCGAAAACGGGCAACAAAAGGCACTATTATAAATACAAATTGTTGGTTAGGGAGCTTACATGTGCAAAAGTATTAACCATCTCAACTTCCATTTAATCTGGTGAGATACAAAGCATTGTTTGAAACCCTTACAGTAGTTTTTCTGGAGACATGGTTCCAGTATGATTCCCACAGGTCAATCATGACAAATATTAGACTAATGACAAATTTACATAGTTACAAACTTATGTGAACAACATTATTAGCTTCAGACCATACCTTGTGCCACACTTTCGGAAATATGTTTGTTACAAGGTTCAACACAGATGCCCAGTTTTTCTAGGAATTGCTTGTAATTCACTGTTCCAGTTCTTGAAAGGTGGTATCGAGAACACAGCCTGATGGAAATACATGGATCTATCAGTGAAATTAACAAAACCGTTCCGTGAGCAGAATTTAATTGTGATGATAATATCCTGCCGATCAGTTGAAGAACAGGTGTAAACCCAACATCACATTTCCACATAGGGCCTGATAAGACCAGAAGACATCGGAGCAGAATTAGGCCACTCGGCCCATCGAGTCTGCTGCATCATTCAATCATGGCTGATATTTTTCTCATCCCCATTCTCTTGCCTTCTCCCCATAACGACTGATCTATTCATTTTTTTCCAATTAAGGGGCAATTTAGCATGGCCAATCCACCTATCCTGCACATAGAACATAGAACAGTACAGCACAGTACAGGCCCTTCGGCCCGCAACGTTGTGCCGACCATTTATCCTAATCTAAGATCAACCTAACCTACACTCCTTCAATTTATTGCTGTCCATCTGCCTGTCCAAGAGTCGCTTAAATGGCCACAATGATTCTGACTCCCCCACCTCTGCTGGTAAAGCATTCCACGCACCCACCGCTCTCTGTGTAAAGAACCTACCTCTGACATCTCCGCTATACCCCCTATACACATTTGGGTTGTGGGGGGCGAAACCCACGCAGACACGGGGAGAATGTGCAAACTCCACACTGTTGCTAACTTTTGGTTGGCTCTTAATTTGGCTGTTTAATCACGTTTGCTCAAGAGTCGCCTGGTATCTTTCGACAACACAAGGTTCAGAACCAAATACTGATCAATGACGATACACCAGTTAGTAAGTTCAAAAGCAATGCTCATTTATTTACACACAGTCAAATCTACTCATGCATAAACTCTACAAACTAAACTACCACTATTACTAAAGTCTATACTTAGCTTTGGGTGCCCACTCAGTCAGAAGAACAATGGCCGTTGCTCGGTTCTGAGGCTGCTGGGTTGAGCTATTTACAGGGTAGCAACTTGGAGCGTCTATCTCGTAGCGTGCATTGACTTGGGACTTACTTGGTCTGGTGCAGCTGCTAGGCAGGTCTCTCTCTTCGGAGAGAGCCATTCTCCCTTGGGGGATACCTTTAATACTAAAAAGGGCTTCGCCCGCTTTTGAGCGGGCCTTGAACATGGCCTCAACTAATTGGGTCTTTCCCAATCATCTGTATCGATTTTCCTCCAATAGAGGGGTGGTTCCCTGATCTCTGGGCGTGCCCTGGTGACTGTCAGTCAGCTTTGTCTTAGCTTCTTCTAGCGCCGGGGAGTCTGCTTAACATTGTGTATCTAAATGTTTCCCTTTTGTCCCGGAGATGGCTCATTAGTATGTAGATTGTTTGGTGGTTTCTGTCCTGTCTGAGAGTTTAAGGTTCTAATCAACAGACAGAGCTTTCACCTGCTTGTTTCTTAGCATTGTCCAATTTTCCCTGCATTCTTTGCGGGTGTACATTTTGTAACCGGGACGTGGCCATCCCAGATGGCTACACGCCCTCCTTGTGATCCTCAACGTGAAGCGTGAAGGATCACATTACTTTGTCATCTTCATCCTCTGACCACCGGGCCACCCAAACTTAGGCTCTACACTGTCCTATCCTATGCAACACAAGTTTACCTAAGCCATTTTAAATACATACATTATCATAAAATTCTACGGGGCGCTATGACATTAATACATGCATTACAGAAAACTAAAAAAACTGGAACCTCTAACTATTCTCAATAAACTATCCTCATTTAAACAATCCAAAAATACAAACAATCCAAAAATAATCTATATATCTTAAACTGTACAAAATAGCAGCACACAAATTTCTCTGGCCTGGCAGTCAGACACAGAGGTTTACATCTCTTTATTCCATAGAATACATAAAGAAAATGGATGCTCTTTAATCCGTCCCAATGGGTTCAGGGGTCTGGTGAAATCTGAAAATGGGGGACCTAAATCTGTATACCGGGGTGCGAGAGCGATATGCTCTCCTTCGCCATTTCCTGACTCTAAAGTTTGCACGACACTGTAAAGTATCGCCAGCACTAAGAGTGCTTCGACTACATATGAGAGCGAGTACCAGGTGATAAACGTATCACACCAGGTCGGGGTATTGCTAGCAGTCGCTGGGATAGTTATCTCGGGGTTCTGTGTATTACAGGAGTGAGAATCGTTTACGGTTTGTGTGGTAGGGGTCAGGGGGGTAGCGTCCGCGCATAACTGAAGGGATCCCGCTAAGATCCATGTGAACACGAAGGCTGTCTTCATCTTTGTCGGACTTCTTCTTTGTCTTCCTCTGGGGTTCCTGGGTTTCTGGAGTTCTGTGAACACAAGCATCATTTCTGTTATTATCTGGCTTAAGATCTCGCATGTCTGTCTGTCTGTCCTTTACTGCATATTTCCCTTTTATAATTTGTCACCATCTGTGACTCCCTCATTTTTTTTTAAAAACCCAAATATTTGGACTAGACATTTAAGAAAAATACTGCGGTACTGCGAGCCGTCTCGCAGCCTGTGTGATTTACCATCCCAGTGTTTGAGGATGTAAATAGCATAGGGAAGCAACCTAAGGATTGCCAAAACCAATAAAAGAATTTTGAACGTTACGAGCCAAAATGGGATGCGTATGGGCCGCGGCATAAATGGGTAAGAAATGGGTGGAATCCCCGGGAAGGACGGTGATCAATGCCGTATGTGCTCTACCCGAGCGTAGCTGACCGGGGGGGGGGGGGGGGGGGGGGGGGTCCTCAGGCAGGGCGGGGACCAATGCCGTTTCTCCACTGCCTGAGCAACTGTCAAGAACGGTTAAGAATGTGGTCGTCGTGGGGGGCTGCCACTCGAATTAGGAGAGCAACTATGAGTCATGTTCTGTCGACAAACTAGTTCCTCTGAACTATGTCTGGGACAAACTTGTTCCATTAGCAGCCGGGGGTCGTTAAAGGAGTGGTGACGTGGGGCCGTGAAAAACTTTCCGAGTTTACACACAACACTGAACGATAACACTAACGAACAAACATTCAACAAACACGGTGCAGGTTCCATCAGAAAGGACACCATATCTCTCCATCGGTTCCTTTTTCGGCATCATCTGGACACCTCACTGCTCAATAGCGAACGGGGTCGCAAAGGGATTCATTTGGTGGGATTCAGACTCTAAGTCATCATTTTCTCCCGGCTGCCAAACTCTTGTCTGTAGTAACCGTGCTAAAGCTGCTTGGGGCGAATTGGGGTCCATCTCATCATTCCGGATGAGCCTGAACAAATTGTCTCGGTGCCAGAATCGTGTGTCGAGGTTGGAGCTACTATGCTTCAATCTGTAATCGTCGGGCTGTGGGTCTGGGTCAGGGGCTTTGATACAAGTGATCTCAAATGGGTCGGTAGAATCATGCTCAGGTTCACTGGGAGTGGGGCCTGGTACAGGGGCCTAGTCGTAACGTGGTGTGCTGTGGCTGTTGTCACTGTGGTCGCTATCACTGTCGCTGCTAGTTGAAGGAAGGGAGAGGCGGAGTCGTGCCTCTGGGGGCAGAGTTGAAGTTGTGTCTGAGGACAGGCTGGAGTGGTTGGGGGAGGGTAGGAATACGTCATCTGTGGGCGGGGGGTGATCATCTGCTGCTGCGAGCAGGATGTGGTGTGTGTGGTTACACTGTGAGCCGTAAGCCTTGAACTGGTTTATATGAAACCACGCAGACTTACCATTGGGATAGGTAATTTTGTATACTGAGGGGCTGACTTTGTCCGAAATGGAGTACGGTCCGGAAAATCTTGGGGAAAGGAATGAACTGGGGTTGTAAAGGGAAAGCATAACCAGTTGCCCTACTGTAAACTCAGTGGCGTGTACTGGTTTGTCGAAACAAGCCTTGCTCTGTTTCTTCCTGGTTCCAAGTCTCACTGCTGCTGCAAGTTGAGCTGCCTTTATGTTCTGTACTAGTTGTGTAACCGCATTTTCTTGCACGAGGGCTGTAACTGCGGGGCTGGCCAATTCCAGTCCTAATAAATATTCAGTGCCTTTCATGGGTCATCCGGTCATGGGGTGTGGGGGGTGTATCCTGTGGATGTAGATACTGTGTTTCTTAAAAACATCAAAGCAAATGGGAGTACTGAATCCCAGGTGCTGTTATTTTGCTGTACCATTTTCCTGAGGGTGGCTTTCAATGTCCTATTCATTCGTTCTACAATACCACTTGACTGGGGGTGGTATGCAATATGGAACTTTTGTCTAATGCCAAAAATCGTGAGGACGTTTTTCATTACACGTCTGGTGAAATGGGAGCCTTGATCAGACTCTATACTGTGTGGGAGGCCCCATCTTGTAAAGATCTGGTGCGTTAATATTTTAGCCGTTGTCTTGGCCGTATTAGTTCGTGATGGAAATGCTTCCACCCATTTTGTGAAGGTGTATATGACCATCAACACATACTTGTAACCATTTCTGCATGGGGGTAGGGGTCCTATATAATCTATTTGGAGATTTGTCCAGGGTCCATTAACGGGGCAGGTATGACTAAGTTGAGCCTTTTTCGCATATCTGTCCGGATTGTTCTGGGCACAGATTAAGCAATTCTCAATGTAGTGTGTGACATCGATTTTTAAATCAGGCCACCAACAAAGCGGTCTGAGGTGGGCTAGGGTGGGTTCAATTCCTTGGTGTCCATGGTTGTCATGGAATTGACAAATGATCTGGTTCCTGTCCTGGCTGGGAACTATATAAATGCCATCCTTTAAAATCACACCGTCGTGTGTGGTGATTGCGTTTTTAAACTTGTCGTATGGGGCTGGGAAGGTTCCCTTTAAAACTTCCCTGAGTTTCTCGTCCTCTTTCTGGGCCTTCGCTAAATCCTGAATGTTGATCTGTGAGACCTGAACTGCGTGTACTGGGGTGCTTTCGGGGGGGTTCCAGGAATAACCATGCCTGGAGCCTGCCTTCGCTAGGGCGTCTGCTTTAACGTTACCAGGGGGGGAAGAACGGTGATGACTGCGAACCTTAATTATTCCGTATTTCCTATCTTTCGCTGTCTCTAAGATATGGCGGAGTAATGTGGCTGAGGATAGGGGTTTACCGTCCGCGGAAACAAATCCTCTTGTTTCCCAGAGTGGTAGGAACTCTGTCAAACTATTACAGACATACAAGCTGTCTGAGTAGATGTCTGCTGGGGTCGGGAACGAGTCTGGGTGGTCTACAATATATGCAATCGCTGCCAGCTCTGCTGCCTGCGAGCCTAAGTGTCCTGGCAACTTCAAGGGAATTTCATTTAGAGCGTGTCCTCAACAGATATACCGCATCCGGTAATTCTCTCTCCGTTTAACAATGTGGATGAGTCATCCACATATATCTTCAGGGGTGTGCACGTGTCTGTGGGCTGGGGTCTCTGGGGTGTACTACCTGTTTTCCTGGGGGGGGTTTGGGGAATAAATGGGCATGTGTTCTGTTTTGTGGTGATGATCTCACATTCATGAGGGGTGCCTGCATACTGTAAATTATCGGCAAGGAAGGTGTGGGTTTTGGTTCTCTTTCCTGTGATGTCCCGTCCCTGTAAAAGAAGGGTCCAACGGGCTGCGGGGATTTGGCTGACCGTGCCATCTTTAAGTCGGCCGTCTAACAATAGCTGTGTCGGGGTGTGTTCTCTGAGGATGGTGATGGGGTTGAGTCCTGTAATGTAGGCAAAGTATTGTACTGACCAAAAAACTGCGAGCAGGTACCTTTCACAGGCAGAAAATCCTTGCTCTACGGGGTCGAACATGGGTGAGACGTATGCTACGGGGCGTAACTGGTCATGGCGTTCCTGGAGGTGCACGGCCGAAAGGGTTCGGTCGGTGCTTGCTACCTCAATAGCATATGGGGAATGTGGATCTGGGGCCTGTAGTGCGGGGGCTGTGCTGAATGCTCTTTTTAAAGCATCCACGGCATCTGTATGCTGTGGAAGCCATTCCCAAGGTGCCTGCTTCTTGAGAAGTTCGGAAAGGGGCGCTGCTTTAGGGGCGAAACCGTCTAAATGGTTTCGGCAGTAGCCAACCTGTCCTAAAAATGACCGGAGGGCTGAGACATTGTGGGGAAGGGGCAATTTGACGATCGAGTCAATTCTCTTGTGTTCGATCTCGCGTTTACCATTAGTGATCACTGTTCCCAAGTAAATCGCTTTTTCTTTCAGAATCTGGGCCTTCTTGGGGTTGACTTTACAACCAATTTCTTTCCGGAGTGCTAGGAGTTCGGCGAGAAGCAAAATGTGCGCTCCCTTTGTGTCTGTCTGTAGTAACAAGTCGTCTACATACCGGACCAGACAATCGGGGCGGGAAAATTTTGCTAAACCATTTGCCAGCTGTCGGTGGAAACTGGAGGGGGAGTTGTGGAAGCCTTGTGGAAGGCACGTCCATGTGTATTGTCGCCCTTGGAATGTAAAGGCGAATTTGTACTGGCACGCTTTAGCCAATGGAATGGACCAGAAGCCATTACTAATGTCCAAAACCGAAAAATGTTTTGACTGGAGTCCCTGTTTGAGCATGGTCTCGGGACTTGTGGCTACGGTGGGGGCTGCAGCTGGGGTTACTTTGTTCAGTTCCCGGTAATCGATGGTCGGTCGCTATGATCCATCCGGTTTCCTGACGGGCCAAATCTCCTACTGTGAGCATGGCGGGGGCTCGTGCTGCCTTTGCCATTTTCCAAACACACTTGTTAACTGGATCAAAACAAAAGTTATGGGAGCTCATGAAATCGATCCCAAGGATATGTTCTGCTGTCTGGGGCAGATCAACAAAAACTACGGGGTGCTTAGTCGTGATGTTACCTATCTGTATTGCTATAGGGGCTGTGATTTGTCCCTATTGTAAATGGCCTGTAAAGCCGCTGAGTGTAATGGTGTCTGTTGTGGGCCACGTGTCTCGCTGAAACATCGTGGAGGAATTGAGTGTGGTGCGGGACCCTCCTCTGTCCCAAAGAAATTCTATGGGTTGTCCCCGAACTTTGCCTGCTACTACCGGTCTACTGGACTTGTCTCAAAGGGTGTCGCAGACCCAAATTGGGGAGCCCGAAGACCGTCAGTCAGTGCCGTTCATGTCTGTACTCTCTGAACGGGCGCTAACGCTATGGATCGGCTTTGCCCTATTCTTCTTTAGGGTGCCTGTCTGTTGGTTTCTCTGCTGCTTCTGGGGCGCGTTGCACTCTCGTGCAAAGTGTCCTAGCTGTCCACAATTATAACATTCTTGAGGTTTTGGATGGGATTGGCTGTTCCTGCCCTCATTTACCCATGCGGGGTTCTGGTGTGCTTTAACTGGGTTCATTTCTACCTGCTCTTCATCGAGTGTTATAAATGCGGTTTTGCCTGCAATTGATTGCTCCCAAGCGCGGGACAATCTCTTCAAAACCCATTTTTCATTGTGGGCCTCATCTGAGGGGTCATAATTTGCGCAAGCTTTTCGCCCTGCTTCTGTGGCGTGGGAGACTAGAATTCGGATCCATTTGGCCATATTATCTGGGGCTGAATGGGCGCTGGCTAACTCTCCAAAAACTGCGGTAAAGTGAATCCACAAACATCCAGCAAACGCTGTGGGGTGCTCGGTCTTCTTTTGCGTACACTTATTTAGGCCTTCTACGGGGTCTCCTCTGTTAAAGCCGATCGCATCAAGGATCGCTGTGTGCATCTCTTGGAGTGTGCCTCCTCCAACATTCTGTGGGTCGGGAAGGGCTGCTACGACTGAAGGGTCGAGGCTTAAAACTGTGAGCTTTACTTGCTCCTTTTCGTCCAGGCCGTACATGGTTGCCTGTTGTTTAACTTTAGCGAAAAATTGGTGGGGATCTGAAGTGGGAAGGAATGGTGTAATTTTTCCACATGCGTCCCGTAATTTGGTCACGGTTAACGGGGTTGTGTAAAGGAAATATGCTTCTCCTTCTCTTGCGGCCCTGCGGTGTGTGGTTACAGGATTCATGGGGGTGTGTTCTGCCTGTTCGGTTGGGGGGGCTTTCCTTTTCTGGGTGTTTTCCTGCGTACATGTCCTATGTACGTATCTATGGGCAGGCTCGTTCAATTCCTGCCAATTGGGGCCGTTTTCTTGATCTAATTGGGGTCCGAATGTACTCTGAAATCCATTTTGCACGGACAGCAGAGATTGCAATTCTGCAATTTGCTTCCGGCATTTTGCGTGGTCTACTGAGCTCTGCCTCTGTTCCATTGTGGAAATATGGAGTGCTCGTAGGGCTGCTTTTAAATCATTGCACTGTTTCTGCAATTTCTCAACTTGCTGTTCTGTCTCTTGTCTTACCAAGACCGCACATTGCGTGTCCTAGTAGGCCTTATCGTATTGCGTCTGAAAACTGTTCAAATGCGCGAGACAAGACTGATGTGCCCTCTTGCGTCATCCACCTCTCTGTTCCTTGCTGCTAACTGCTCTTTCAGATCTCGATTCTCTTTCTCTACCTCACTCACGTTGACCTCACTGGTTCTGTCTCTCTCCTCTATCTCTCTATGGAGCGTCCTAACGACCTCCTCTGTGCCAAACAGGACACGATTGCCATCGGCTTGCGAGCTTTTCCCAAGCTCTTCTTGTGGATCTCTGACAGGTTCTCCCACCAAATATGTCCTATACTCCTGGGTCCTGTTTCCTCATTATCACAGAATTCACTCCAAAGGGGCCATCCTTTCCCTTTGAGATATTTCCTGATCTCTTCTTCCCAAACGGGACACTGTCCTACTCTACTGGTCGCTGCGACCTCGAATTCCTGGGGGTTCATAAGGCATTCCATTGCCTTCATTGCCATTCTCTCGATCTAGGATCTCTACTGAATTTGGAACAGGGGGTGATAAAGCGGTGATGTAAACACGGGTACGGATTACGCTAATTTCCGGCCTACAAAACTCCCGACAGTTTTACGCAACAAAATCTCTCAGGTTAACCTTATATCCCTGTTAGTACACATGCATTAACACACTTCCGAATCTCAGAGGCTTGATCAGTACTGTTTTGGCGCTTGTGGTTTTTCTTTCTGTTCCCAATTGGATCCTCAATTCAAATTTTGGGTTCTCTCAGAGAGGTTAGGCCACTTCTAAGTCGAGTAGCATCAGATGTCGCCAGTAAATGTTGCTAACTTTTCGTTGGCTCTTAATTTGGTTCTGTTCACGTTTGCTCAAGAGTCGCCAGGTATCTTTCGACACCGCCACAAGGTTCAGAACCGAATACTGATCAGTGACTTGAAACACCAGTTAGTAAGTTCAAAAGCAGTGCTCATTTATTTACACACAGTCAAATCTAATCATGCATAAACTCTACAAACTAAACTACCACTATTACTAAAGCTTATACTTAGCTTTGGGTGCCCACTCAGTCAGAGGAACAATGGCCGTTGCTCGGTTCTGAGGCTGCTGGGTTGAGCTGTTTACAGGGTAGCAACTAGGAGCGTCTATCTCGTAGCGTGCGTTGACTTGGGACTTACTTGGTCTGGTGCAGCTGCGAGGCAGGTCTCTCTCTTCGGTGAGAGCCAAAGCCAAAGGAGGGCATTCTCCCTTGGGGGATACCTTTTATACTAAAAAGGGATTTGCGCGCTTTTGGGCGGACCTTGAACTTGGCCTCAACTAATTGGGTCTTTCCCAATCATCTGTATCAATTTTCCTCCAATCGAGGAGTGGTTCCCTGATCGCTGGGCGTATCCTGGTGACTGTCAGTCTGCTTTGTCTTAGCTTCGTCTGGCGCCGAGGAGTCTGCCTTAACGTTGTGTATCTAAATGTTTCCCTTTTGTCCCCGGAGATGGCTCATTAGTATGTAGATTTGTTTGGTAGTTTCTGTCCTGTCTGAGAGTTTAAAGTTCTAATCAACAGACAGAGCTTGCACCTGCTTGTTTCTTAGCATTGTCCAATTTTCCCTGCATTCTTTGCGGGTGTCCATTTTGTAACCGGGACGTGGCCATCCCAGATGGCTACAACACGGACTGTGACCCAGAGCCGGGATCGAACATTTACCTCGGCGCCGTGAGGCTGCAGTGCTAATCACTTGCGCCACCGTGGCGCCTCCCCGATCCCCTTACTAATCAATAACCTATCTATCCCTGTCTTAAAGATACTCAGTGATGTGGCCTCCACAACCTTCTGTGGCAAAGAGTTCCACAGATTCACCACCCTCTGGCTGAAGAAATTCCTCATCTCGGTTTTAAAGGATCGTCCCTTTAGTCTGAGATTGTGTCCTCTGGTTCTAGTTTTTCCAACAAGTGGAAACATCCTCTCCACATCCACTCTATCCAGGCCTCCCAGTATCCTGTACGTTTCAATAAGATCCCCCCTCATCCGTCTAACTCCAATGGACACAGACCCAAAGTCCTCAACCGTTCCTCATACGACAAGCTCTTCATTCCAGGGATCATTCTTGTGAACCTCCTCTGAACCCTTTCCAAGGCCAGCACATACTTCCTTAGGTAAGAGGCCCAAAACTGCTCACAATACTCCAAATGGAGTCTGACCAGAGCCTTCTACAGCTTCAGCAGTACATCCCTGGTCTTGTATTCTTGCCCTCTGGGTATGAATGCTAACATTGCATTTGCCTTCCTAACTGCCGACTGATTCTGCACGTTAACCTGAAGAGAATCATAAACAAGGACTCACAAGTCCCTTTGTGCTTCTGATTTCCTAAGAATTTCCCCATTTAGAAAACAGTCTATGCCTCCATTTCTCCTTCCAAAGTGCATAACCTCACACTGTATTCTTCTCAGGAAGGGGGAGGGGTCACTTCCAGTTCAAGCCGCTTGCGATAACGGCACCAAATCGCATTCCATAACACATATAAGAATTCATTTATGAAACATTTCAAGTTAATGTTGCACATTAAAGACAGACAGCTAACCGTCAAATCAAACTCATTTGATTCTAACCCAAACCAATTAGGATTACATAGGGGTGTAGATAGATGGCTAAAGACTGATATGATTTAGTACAACCATGATAGATCGTACGGCCATTTTTCATTCATGAATCATCTATACCTTGATCTAACTTACTCGCTGCCTCTCTATTTTTCATATTTCACTTTTCCACTCTAACTCTTGAAGTAAATGCAAGCTGTTTGCCGTCAGCAAGAAAATCATTTCTGTATTATTTGAAAGTAATATTGTCTACAAATTGCTTCTCTTTGAGTCCTTTTGCTAGCTGGACTTATTAGAGAATAAGATTTAAGTGATTCTCAATTGTAATCAACTAGAGTCAATAAAACGATTCTTATTTGCACCCGAGAAGTGTTAACTCAAATTTCTACTGAGTTTTAGTGTTCGCAAGTGCCACTAGATCCGCATGGTAGATCTCTACAGGAACGTCAGCCTGGAAGGGGTATAAGATTCTGGCTGAGGTGGGAGATCGGGTGGGAAGGGAAGCAAGGGCAGGAGGTGGCTTTCCAATGTCTGCTTACCCGATCTGGCTCAGAATGCCTCCCTGCATGGCAAACAGTGCCCCACCCGCTAATGGATTAATACCAACAGTGCATAATCTAGATTGGCATTTCAGGGCAGCACTGAGTCTTTGGATGAGAATTAAATTGCCTCTCAGATAGATTTAAACATCCAACAGCATTATTCGAGGTAGAGAAATGTGAATACTGGTTATTTCTCAAAGTTGAAGCTCAGGTTATTCTTGGCATTTCTAGTCATAGAATCATAGAATTTACAGTGCAGAAGGAGGCCATTCGGCCCATCGAGTTTGCACCAGCCCTTGGAAAGAGCACCCTACATAAGCCCATACCTCCACCCTATCCCCGAAATCCCATAACCAAGTAAGCCCATCTGACCTTTTTGGACACTAAGGGCAATTTATCATGGCCAGTCCACCTAACCTGCACATCTTTGGGAGGAAACCGAAGCACCCAGAGGAAAACCACACAAACACAGGGAGAACATGCAGAGTGCGCACAGACAGTGACCAAGCCGGGAATCGAACCTGGGACCCTGGAGCTGTGAAGCAACAGTGCTAACCACTGTGCTACCGAGCAGCCGTAATGTCAAGAGTAGCACTGTCACAGGCCTCCAAGAACAGATTTTGCCACTGAAATCTTCAAACCAGGGATGTAATCTTTTTTCATTGAGAAAATAATTATCAGTTACATAAAGTTAAAAAAAAATCAGTTATGTAAAAAAAAAACATAAGACCTAGGAGTGGAAGTAAGGCCATTCGGCCCGTCGAGTCCACTCCACCATTCAATCATGGCTGATTTCAACTCCATTTACCCGCTCTCTCTCCATAGCCCTTAATTCCTTGAGAAATCAAGAATTTATCAACTTCTGTCTTAAAGACACTCAACGTCTCGGCCTCCACCGCCCTCTGTGGCAATGAATTCCACAGACCCACCACTCTCTGGCTGAAGAAATTTCTCCTCATCTCTGTTCTAAAGTGACTCCCTTTTATTCTAAGGCTGTGCCCCCGGGTACTAGTATCCCCTGCTAATGGAAACAACTTCCCTACATCCACCCTATCTAAGCCATTCATTATCTTGTAAGTTTCTATTAGATCTCCCCTCAACCACCTAAACTCCAATGAATATAATCCCAGGATCCTCAGACGTTCATCGTATGTTAGGCCTACCATTCCTGGGATCATCCATGTGAATCTCCGCTGGACCCGCTCCAGTGCCAGTATGTCCTTCCTGAGGTGTGGGGCCCAAAATTGCTCACAGTATTCTAAATGGGGCCTAACTAATGCTTTATAAAGCTTCAGAAGTACATCCCTGCTTTTATATTCCAAGCCTCTTGAGATGAATGACAACATTACATTTGCTTTCTTAATTACGGACTCAACCTGCACGTTTACCTTTAGAGAATCCTGGACTAGGACTCCCAAGTCCCTTTGCACTTCAGCATTATGAATTTTGTCACCGTTTAGAAAAAAGTCCATGCCTCTATTCTTTTTTCCAAAGTGCAAGACCTCGCACTTGCCCACGTTGAATTTCATCAGCCATTTCTTGGGCCACCCTCCTAAACTGTCTAAATCTTTCTGCAGCCTCCCCACCTCCTCCATACTACCTGCCCCTCCACCTATCTTTGTATCATCGGCAAACTTAGCCAGAATGCCCCCAGTCCCGTCATCTAGATCGTTTTTATGTAAAGAGAACAGCTGAGGCCCCAACACTGAACCCTGCGGGTCACCACTCGTCACCGGTTGCCATTCCAAAAAAGAATCTTTTATCCCAACTCTCTGCCTTCTGCCTGACAGCCAATCGTCAATCCATGTTAGTACCTTGCCTCGAATACCATGGGCCCTTATTTTACTCAGCAGTCTCCTGTGAGGCACCTTATCAAAGGCATTTTGGAAGTCAAGGCCTTAATAAGTCAAGACATAAATGCATTAACAGTTCTTAGAAAAGTGCAGCAGTTATTCCTGCCAAGAGATACAAGTTGCCAACCAATAAAAATTAAAAGAAATCCAAATTTAAAGTGAGTAACCCTTTTCTTGATACTGACTTATACTGGTTAAGAGTTTGGTACCTTGCTCATATTCTGTTTTAACTCTTCTATCTTTCAGAGGGCAATACATTTAATGTCAATGGTGAAGGTTTAAGGACTAATAACTGTTTTTCACTGAATCAACAGGGAATTAGCACAACCAACTTTTGATCAACTTAAAACAATACAGTGCATTATATATTAATGTCCAATTATTTTAGGTTTATTAAAGCAATGATTCAATCTCAATATTACAATCCTATTGAGTATTTGTTACTCTTCTGTTGTAATATATAAAACTGATTATATCACTTCCTTGTAGCTACTCATGACGATATGTTCTACCATGCAAATGGAAAAAGGTACATTTTCTTACTGTATTACATAAAAACGTATTATATTTTAGAAAAGAGTGTATAGCTCATGCAGTGGTTTAACACTGAGACATTGGATTGATAATGGAGTATTGATAGATCAATGAGCAAGATTAAAAGTCACCCAGAAAAACCAAAGGTGTGCATCTGCTTGTACTAACCTTTCAAATTGAGAATCTGTCATTCGAAAGCAGTAGCTCTCAAGAACTCTTCGAACTTCATAGCACCGAATGTGTTCATCCTTATTATAATCAAACAACTTAAAGGCTCTGATGAGATTTTTTAAATTATTTGAAATCTAAGTTAGAGAAATAATAATATTAGGTGTAGATTTGTGCAATCGTATCACAAAAGTGAGTCATTATTCCTTGACCACTGGGACATATATCCATCCATCTGAGAGAACAGAAGTGACCTCACTTTAATTTCCCATTCAAAGATGGCACCTATGATAGTGCAGCATTCTCTCAGTGTTGCACTGAAGTTCCAGCACAGGTTATCTGCTCAAGTCTCCGGACTTGAAGCCACAATATTTTGATTCAAGAAGTAAATGTTACTTCTGAGCTGTGGATCTTTCTTCTAATCCAGTCTGAACTGATATTGGCAGCAGTAAGAATCCTGCACTAAATCAACCTGAACAATTCAACTTCACTACTTCTGAATGAGATGGCCAATCTAACTTTTTTCTTCCATGGGATGTGAGCATCGCTGACTGGGCCAGCATTTGTTGCCCATCCCTAATTGCCTTTGAAGCGGTGCGTTATATTCTTAAATCGCCACAAAGATATAAAGTATGGAGGTGCCACACCCTTGGGTTTCTTCAAAGCACGATGCAAGATTTATTCAGGAGGTGTTGCTCTTCCAAATCTAAGAGAACTAAAGCCCGCACAAACATTCTGCTGACGTCACTACAGATCACATGAATAACACTGCATGAGCGTCACCAGCAGGGATGTACTACTTAAATGCATAACACTCGTCATTTTAGAGGGCAGTTAAGAGTCAACTGCATTGCTGTTGGTCTGGAGTCACATGTAGGCTAGACTGGGTAAGGATGGAAGATTTTCTTCCCTAAAGGGCATTAGTGAACCAATACTACAATATGGTGACTTTGTGAATATCCAGTCACTTGGATAGGTTCACAGCCAAAGCCCACAACTACACTCAATGCATTTCTCTCCAGAGTATTTGTTCATTCATAAACAAGATGAATGTCGTTAACAACCTTATTGTGGACATCTGCATTGACATTGCAGGAACAATGTTCCATAAATTTGCCAATGGGCTGCCTTCAAGATTCATAAGGGAAATGCCCTATAAACAGCCTGAGGATGCCAATACAATAATACAGTTCAACTGTAGACCTGAATGCTGGGACGCAAAAAGTCAATACAGATTTTTAAGCAGTTATGTTATAAATCCAGTGAAATAATGAGTCATACACAGATCACAATGCCACAGACTTCTGTGATGGCTTATGTGTGTCCCAACTAATTTATAAGGTAAAGGGCAATGTAAAGAGTACACCAATCTGTTGGTAATTCCATGTTTTAGTACTGACTTAATAAGGATGATCGATCCCAAGAGGGCAAGCCTTTCTGAAATACAGGTCACTCAGGTGAAATTTTCCTTTGGCTTTTGTAAAAATAGCATTTTTCTTAGTTTTGGGTTCATCACTTTTCTTCCCTAAAAACCTTTGTCACGCAGGTATACAAGGTATATTTACCAGTAACAAGATACCTTTAAGGATATGGGATCTTGCCATTAATAGGTGGGGAAATTATTTTTGACTTTTGCCAGGCGACTTCTCACCTTTTCTCTGAGACGAATCTCAATTTGTTTTAATGTCATATTGCAATTGGATAAAATGGAACTGCTGCTCCTGGAGAAAGATAGAGGGAGAATAGACAAACAGACAAGCAATCAATTGGTATGTACACCCAAGCAACTATTAACATAAACAGCATTTACAGGGTATGGCAGTGGATCAGCACTATCTAGATAAAGCTCTAAAGAAGAGCCATAAGGACCTGTAACTTTGGGCCATAACTTCCACCCAGTGACATAAAGTCATGGCTCACTGGAATTACAAAAGATTTAAAGCTAACTGACCTGCTTTGGAAAGCTTTATTGAAACCTCAGCTGGCTGGAGCTGCTTGGGGCCTGCAGCGAAGACCCCAGCACAGTGCAACTCCAGCGAACTCAGGGAGGCAACACTTTTTTATTTCACTGTCTGCCATTAAGCAAGTAGGTTTAAAGGGCCCAGTGAAACTAACATGCCGGGGGAAGCTACGTGTCCTGGTAAGTGGACAAAATTTGGCTGGACAGGTCCAGGGATGGGGGTCTAGGGTAGGGTTGCGAGGGTTGGGTGGTGGGGGTCCAGGTAGGTGGTCAGATGGAGGTTTCTGGATGGGTATAGTTGGGGGGAGGGGGGAAGGGTGGTTGGTTAGGGGGGTCTAACTAACTGTTATCACTTCTGGACAGTTGCCTCGTAAAGCCTTCCCTGGGAACTTCAAGAGGGGTTCCCCAGCGCATCTTTGGGGTACTCCCCAAATCCAACACTGGACAGTCAGGAAGTTACAGGCCATTAACCTTGTTTCGCCCTCCGCAGATGCTGCTAAACCTGTTGAGCTTTCCCAGCATTTTCTGTTTTTATTTCAGATTTTCAGCATTTGCGATATTTGATTACATAGAACAGGTATGGACTATACTGTATGGCAGAAATAGTATGTTCAGAAATAGTCAGAACCTTTACAAAAATATTCCAAAACAATATTTGCACATTGGGTGCAACAAGATGCAACAGGATGGGTGCAACAGGAAAGAAAAACACAAGTTAAATTGTGAAATTTAACATTAAAAAGTTTGCATCAAGTAATAGTTAAGCAGATTCCAGTAAACCTTGTGTATAGGTTATACTTTCAGAGGCTATATGATGCGCACACCTGGCAAGAGTGGTGGAAGTACTATTCTTATTAAAATTGTACTGGCTGGTGAAAAGATTAATTAAAAAAAGTTGGAGTAATGCTATTTTTTATGTGAATTGGGTGGCTTGATCACATCTACATGGCTCCCAATCACTATTGGGTTGTCGGCCTCATCTACATGAAATAAAGAAACTGTAGACACCAATTAGACAGGAATGCAGGTAAGTGTTATAGAGGTAGTGGGGAGACCTAGCCTGCTGCTGCTTGTAGCATCTTTGGGCAACAAAATTAATTCATAAACTTTATTAATGTATATAGTGTACCATGGAGAGAAATCTACTATTGTATTATCTGCAAAGATCTTACTGACCTTAATCAGTAATTCAGCCAGTACATTTCTCACTTGGAATTAAACAGTTTTGTTACGACTGATGAGGTGGGTTTTAACTTACAGAATAGAAGTACTGAGAGATGACAGTCCAAATATTGGCTCGACTTCTTGATTGTATTAATTGAGGATTCCCTTTGCCCTCAACCTTAGGCCCAGCTAAGTAAGTTTTGTTTTGTAAGACTGCATCGTATGATGCAACTGTGTTGACCCAGTTGATATATTCATTGCTGAATGTGGAATACATTAATACAGGGCAGAGAGATTGCAAGATCATATCAGATCTATAGTGGGCTAGTTGACTTCACCTGCGGTATTAGTGGGACAGCACAATGGGCCTTGGGTAGGAAAAGAAGCAATATTTTGAGGTTTTATAACCGAATTACAGGAACACTGGCTGGTAAATGCTCTTATGTAGACATTGGGAGTCAAATGCAATTTTTGAAGATTCAAAAGAAAAACAAGAATGTTTGCCTGTTTTGAGAGGATTCTTACATTAGTTTATTCTGTAAGGATCTGAGTGCTGCTTCATTATGTTCAATATATGCAGGCAATGGAACTGAACATCAGGCGCTTTGCATATCGGGTGGCTGATTCAATATTGCCGCCTTGAGACAAATTTCTACCCTTAGATTTTTTTTGCTTGGCTGTGTTACTCTTTGTGATCAAACAACCTGCTTCCAGTCACTATTTAGACTCACAAAAAGAATTGCCACGTGGCTGAGGGATAAGAAAGCACTTGCTGCCAGGGCTGTATTCTCACCATGCATTAGTGACTTCAGGAGAGGGAGGAAAAGGCTGGCTGGAGAGCTTTATAAAAATAATGTAAAATTTTAAAATACCATAAATAATTGTTATATTTCGTTATCACCATATGTGCACAATTACCGAGAAGTTCAGACTTTATAAAGGCTAATCTGTTCAGCCTAGATTATATCCCAAATTACAGGCTGCAAATGGGAAGTTGCTAATTTACTATTTTAAACCCTGCAGCATCAATAAGATTCTGAAGGGGCTTGCCAGGGTAGATACTGAGAGGATGTTTCCCCTTGTGTGGGAACCTAGAACTGAAGGTTCAAAATAAGGGTTCAAAATTAAGAGGTGAAAAGAACTATAAATCTTTGGAATTCATTACCCAAATCAGTCTTGTGAATCACATAACTAGGGAAGTAGAGAGGGCTTTAAACTAAATAGTAGGGGCAAGTGATCAAATGTGAAAAGATGTGGTATATCCAAGAGTAGAGATGAGGGAAGAGAGAAAAATAGCAATATGAGAAATGAGGGTTGGAGAATGGCAGGAAGGGACAGAGAGAAAAAAAAAAAGGAAGAATGCACAAAGATTCAAGATTAGATGTTACAAAGATAGAAAATAGACTAAACTAAAGACCCTCGGCATAATGCTCCGTCCCGCCGTGCCACATTTCTGCCTCACCCCGCCAGCTGGTCAATGGGGTTTTCCCATTGTGGGGCAGCCCCACGCCGTCGGGAAACCCCTGGATGCCGGCAAAAGTGAGCATCCCGCCGGCGGAGAATCCTACCTCATGTATCTAAATGCACGTAGCATTCGTAACAAAGTAAACAAATTGATAGCACACACTGAAGTAAATAAATATGATCTGATGGCCATTACGGAGACCTGGCTGCAGGAGGACAAGAATTGGATCTTGAATATTAAGGGGTACATGACATTCAAGAAGAATAGGAGGCTAGGTAAAGGTGGAGGGGTAGCACTGTTGATCAAGTATGTCATCGGAGCAGAAGTTAGAGATGACATTGGTTCAGGAGATCAGGATGTAGATGCGGTTTGGCTGGAGATGAGGAATTATAGGGGAAATAAGTCACTAGTGGGAATGGTTGACAGGCCTCCTAATAGTAACCACAATGTACCACAAAGCATACAAGATGAAATATTGGGTGTTTATGGTAAAGTAGCGGCAATAATCATGGGTGACTTTAATCTACATATAAACTGGAAAAATCCGATTGATAGTAGTGGCCTGGATAAGGAATTCTTAAGCTTTCAAGATAGTTTCTTAGAACAGCTCATTCTGGAGAGCAGGTTCTTTTAGAATTAGTAGTGTGTAATGTGACAAGATTAATTGATGACCTCAGAGTGAAGACACCCATAGATATCAGCGACCACAATATGATTGAATTTTACATCCAGTTTGAAAGGGTCAGTGGGTCTAAGACTAGTATTTTAAACTTAAATAAGGGTCACTATGGGATGAAAGCTGAGCTAGGTGAAGTGAACAGATCAATAGGTAGACATTTAAGGGGATATTTCATAATACTCAGAATAAGTATATTCCTGCGGTAAAGAAATATTCTAAATGAGGAGCCACCATCCATGGTTAACTAAAGAAGTTAAGGAGAACATAAAACTTAAGAAAAAATGTATAACTGTGCAAGATGAATGGCAAGTCTGATGATTAGTCAGAATATAAAGAACAGTAGAGAATGACTAAAAGGTTAAAAGAAATTAGAGTACAAAAGGAAGCTAGCTAGAGATGCAAAAACAGATCGTGAGAATTTCTAAAGGTATTTAAACAGGAAAAGAGTAGGTAAAGTGAGTGTTGGTCCTCTTGAGAGTGAGAATGGGGAATTAATATATTAATATTCTGGACCAGACCCCAACAGTGGCTAGGATACTGGACAGAAACCCCAATATTTTATTTTAATTTTGTGAGACTGAGAAAAGGGTACCTCACTCCATGAGTGATTTCATGCAAAATAAGACAAACTTTATTACTAACACAGTATTAAAATATCTTTAATGTCACACAATAAAATTGCTTACAATTACCCCTTAATAATGTTAATCAACACAGTGGCATAATAGCCCGTAACTGCGATCTTTATTTCCACTCAAACAGCAAAACCATCTCAGATCCCAATCCACTTTTAAACACAGTTAGCACTCAGGAATACTTGCTGTAGAGATGTCTCTGAGACTGTTTGAAAGACAGACCTGAACCCTGTCAGAACAATGCAGAATCCCTGGCTGGGTATTTCTTCAGAAACGTCTCAGATTGCTTTCCAGCCAAAAACAAAACTGAACCTCAACACCTGACTGCTTCAACCCCTTGCTCCTCCCATTAACTACATCATCTCACTAAATTGACCACAATGTCAGTAGCACAGTGGTTAGCACTGTTGCTTCAATGCACCAGGGACCCAAGCTCGATTCCCGGTTTGGGACATTGTCTGTGCGGCGTCTGCGTGTTCTCCCCGTGTCTGAGTGGGTTTCCTCCGGGTGCTCCGGTTTCCTCCCACAATACTGTGTGCAGTTTTGGTTTCCTTATTTAAGGAAGGATGTAAATGCGTTGGAGGCGGTTTAGAGGAGGTTTCCTAGATTGATACCTGGATGAGCTGGTTGTCTTATGAGGATAGATTGGAAATTGGAGCTTAGAAGAGTGTGGGGTTCCTTGATTGAAGTATATAAGATCATGAATGGTATTGACAAGGTGGACATCAAATGGATGTTTCCTCTTGGGGGTGAGTCTAGAACTAGAAGGCACGGTTTTAAATTTATGGGTTGCCCTTATAGGACAGCGATGCGGGGAATAGTTTTATTTCCTTTTCTCACAGAAGTTTGAGCAACTTTGGAACTCAGAAGGCGGTGGAGATGGGGGTCACTGAATATTTTTAAGACGGGAGCAGATAGACACTTGTTGGGCAAGGTAATCAAATGTTATTGGGGCTAGATGGGAAATGTGAAATCCTAGACATATAGATCAACCATGATCTCATTGAATAGTGAAGCAGACTTGAAGGGTCAAATGGCCTACCTCTGCTCCTATTTCACATGTTTAAATGTTCAGCAGTGGAGGCTGGATCATTGAACATATTTAAGGCTGAGTTAGATGGAGTTTTGATCTACAAGGGCAACAAAGGTTATGGACGTTATACAGGCAGGAATATGCAATTAAAGATACGACCAGATCAGCCATGATCTTATTGAATGGTAGAAGAAGCTTTTGGGGGGGGGGGGGGGGGGGGGGGTGCAAATGGCCTACTCTTACTCCTGTTTCTTATGTTAACCTCATCCTTTCTTTTCAGACCTTCTTTACCAAAGAGTCATCCAGACTCGAAATGTTAGCTCCCTTTTCTCCACGGATGCTGTCAGACCTGCTGAGATTGTCCAGCATTTTCTGTTCTAGTTTCCAGCATCCTCAGTAATTTGCTTTTATCTTCTTTATCAAATGCTTGGTGCAAAGTATTATTAACCAGACTCCTGTAAAGTTCAGTTACTTTCCTATGGAAGCTATATTTTTATTTTCCTGTCCTAAGTATCAGCAGATATTGGCATAAATCAGAAAATGCTGGAAATATGCAGCTGGTCAATTAGCATGGGTAAAGACAAATGGTAAGTTGTGACATTTTGGGGGGGGGGGTGCAATTCATCAGAGTGAAGTGTATACATCCAAAATGACATAGCCCATATTTTTCGCTTATTTATTTCGGATTTCCAGTTTTACCTTTTTTTTTTTAGGTACTAACCTGCTATTTGTACTACTTACTCGGGATCCATCCGTAGCACAAAACTTTTCCAGAAATACCTTGTAAGGAACTGTTTCATCACTGTTGATCGGAAGCTTAAAAAGATAAGGAATATATTTTATGATATATAACAAACACAAAACTTGGGCAGCAGGGTAGCACAGTGGTTAGCATTGTTGCTTCACAGTGTCAGGGATCCGGGTTCGATTCCCAGCTTGGGTCATTGCCTGTGCGGCGTCTGAACGTTCTCCCCATGTCTGCGTGGGTTTCCTCTGGGCACGCGGGTTTCCTTCCACAAGTCCCGAAAGACGTGCTTGTTAGTTGAACTGGACATTCTGTATTCTCCCGCCATGTACCTGAGCAGGCGCCAGAGTGTGGCGAGCAGGGGATTTTCACAGTAACTTCATTGCAGTGTGAATGTAAGCCTACTTATGACACTAATAAAGATTATTATTAAATTTACTTTCACTGCAAGGAAATAACAACTACCAGAAAACAACTTCAAAAGGATGATATGATTTTGGGGGATAAGAAGCCCATTTTAAAATGTTTGACTTTGTAATCATCCAGGCATTCAGTATTCTAAATTTTAATGCATCAAAGTAATGGATCAGAATCATCTCTATTTCTCCTCCTATCTTTTGGAATTTGCTTTATCTGTGAAACAATTCAGAACTTTATCATTGCAATAGGTAATTGTCACTTGGTAGTACATAAACGGGAGTATTGCTGAAAAAAAGCCAGAGATGTTGTGAAACTTTTCATCTTGCATTCATCAGGACAGAATCACAAGACGACTAAATCTAAAGGGAACAACAATTTATACTGCATGAGAAGAGGGTGATAATTGTTTGTTCAGCAGGTTGATTCTGATTGGTCAAGGCATTGCCATGAGGAAAGAACCAGAGAATGTCTGTCCGCCAAGCTTTTATTTAGTTGAAAAAGGTGCAATGTGTGTTCATGCTCCTTCTGTCTGCAAAGGACAGGGCCTGTGTGTGAATATATTTAGCTTCTAGTAAATGTAAGTAAGCCACACCAAGTCTTAAGTTAGTTGTTAGTATATTTTTTAGCACAATTGTTTAGTAAGTGTTGCCCAATCACAGAATCACATTTAGTTTTGGACACTATGTTCTGAGCTTTGCAAGCATGGACTGGTTGAGTACAATCAGTAATTTTCCTGTTGCGAACAACTGAAAGGGCAAGCTTTTGATATGATCGACCAGTCATTGGGCTAAATGGTCTACATACATGGCATCATACCAACACTGAAATTCATATACCATAGTACTCAATTGTGTGGTAGGCAAAACATCTTTTTGGCTTGACTCAGCATGCATAATGGCCATGGAATCCCTTCACCTTCGTCGGTTTCCACGAAAAACCCGTTTTCAATGACTCTTAACCTCCTGCCCCTTGCACATTTCTAATATGTAGGTGATATTTGAATTTGCAGCTGCATGTATAAATTTCTTTACAAGCCTTAGTGGACTCCATCTTGCACTCACATTCACCAGTGAAATGGAGCAATCAAACAAGCTCCCTTTCCTCGACGTGCTGGTTGAGAAATCTGCCAATGGGTTCTCTGCTACTGCCTGCTGAAAGCCCACCTTCACTGGTAGTATATTGGGATTCCTCCAGTTCCACACACTATAAGCTTGGTCTTATCAGCAACCTCGTTGTAATAATTCCAGTGAAGGCCAAGCTAAAGAAAATAAAGTTTTTTCTTGGCAAAGAGGCCAAGCTTGTGACCAGTGTTATTCATGCTCCAGGGTGGTGCATGAGGGAGTGTCCATAGGCCATCGGTAACAATATTAGGTCTGGGCCAAAAGCACTGGAGAGGGCGAAAATCACTTTGTCCTCTTTGAAAAGACCCAGCAAAAGCTTATGATCAGTCACTATCATGAAGTGCTGGCTGTAGACATGCTGGTAGAATTTTGCTTATATCCAACACAACAGCTGAACCCTCCTCAATTTTGCGGAGCACCGCTCTGCACCCATAAGGGTCCTGGACGTTGATGTATCGTCAATTACCACGAGAGAAGAATGGTGAAACAATCAAGGCTTTATTGCACAAGATGTTGTGCCTCCCGCAGCTGGAACTAGAATGGAGGCAGCGCAGGAGAGCATACACTTTTATTCGCCACCTACTGGGCAGAGCCAGCAGGCAGGGATTTACCGTCGTACTTGTAATATACGAGCAGTGCCTTAATACATACAATATATCACGAGTGGTGTTTACCACATTCACCCCTGTTAAAAAAAGGTTTGGCGGGGGTGACAAAAGCATTACAAATTAAGTCTGTCGGGGGCTTTGCCCCTCCACCGTGATCGCCTCAGTCCTGGTGGTGTTGCGGGCACCGACGTGGTCACCTGCGACTCCGGGAGCGTGTTGGCCTCGTCTTCGTCACCCCTGAGCGGATCCAGTGGGGGCTGCGGTGAGGTTCGCTGGAGGGAGGGTGAGTGGCACAGGGGTGAATGAGGCATCCGGGAGGGGGGAAGCGGTGTCAGGTCGGGGGTCATGGGTGGGGACCCAGTGGGTGTCAGATCCCGGAGGGAGACTGTGTCTTGGCGCCCGTCATAGGAGGTGAACCTTCTCATCCAAGGGGTCCAATTTATGGCTCTGCACATGCTTCCGGAGGAGTACTGGTGCAGGAACTGTCAGCCGTGTTGGGAGCGAGACCCCGGAGGTGGATTTCCTGGGAAAGGCAAACACAAGTTCGTGAGGGGTATCATTGATGGCGGTGCAGAGGAGCGACCGGATGGAGTGGAGCGCGTCGGAGAGGACCTCCTGCCAGCGGGAGACCGGGAGATTTTTAGACCGCAGGGCCAGCAGGATGGCCTTCCAGACCGTCCCGTTCTCCCTCTCCACCTGCCCGTTTCCACGGGGGTTGTAGCTGGTCGTCCTGCTCGAGGCGATGCCCTTGCTGAGCAGGAACTGACGCAGCTGATCGCTCATGAAAGAGGATCCTCGATCGCTGTGGATGTAGGTGGGGAAACCAAACAGAGCGAGGATGCTGTGCAGGGCTTTAATGACCATGCCAGAAGTCATATCGGGGCACGGGATGGCAAAATGGAACTGGGAGTACTCGTCAATTACGCTGAGGAAGTCCACGTTGCGGTCGGTGGAGGGGAGGGGCCCTTTGAAATCCACGCTGAGGCGTTCGAAGGGGCGGGAGGCCTTCACCAGGTGCGCTCTATCTGGCCGGTAGAAGTGCAGCTTGCACTCTGCGCAGACTTAGTAGTCTCTGGTGACGGTCCTGACCTCCTCAATGGAGTAGGGCAGGTTGCAGGCCTTGACAAAATGGAAGAATCGGGTGACCCCCGGGTGGCAGAGGTCATAGTGGAGAGCCCGGAGTCGGTCCACTTGTGCGCTGGCACATTTACCGCGGGATAGGGCATCAGGGGGCTCGTTGAACTTCCCCCGGTGATACAAGATCTCATAATTATAGGTGGAGAGCTCGATCCTCCACCTCAAGGCCTTGTCATTTTTGATCTTGCCCCGCTGTGTATTATTAAACATGAAGGCAACCGACCGTTGGTCAGTGAGGAGAGTGAATCTCCTGCCGGCCAGGTAATGCCTCCAATGTCGCTCAGCTTCCACAATGGCTTGGGCCCCCTTTTCAACAGAGGAATGCCGAATTTTGGAGGCTTGGAGGCTGCGGGAAAAGAAGGCCATGGGTCTGCCCGCCTGGTTGAGGGTGGCGGCCAGAGCCACGTCCGGTGCATCGCTCTCCACCTGAAAGGGGAGGGACACATCGACCGCATGCATCGTGGCCTTGGCGATGTCCGCCTTGATGTGGTTGAAGGCCTAGCGTGCATCAGCCGTCAGGGGAAAAATTGTGGACTTGATGAGTGGGCGGGCCTTGTCCACATAATTAGGGACCCACTGGGCGTAATACGAGAAAAACCCCAGACATCGTTTCAGGGCCTTGGGATAGTGGGGGAGAGGGAGTTACAGGAGGGGGCGGTCGGGGTTGAGCCCTAGGACTCCATTTTCCACTACGTAGCCAAGGATGGCTAAGCGGTTGGTGCGGAACCCGTATTTCTCTTTATTGTATGTGAGGTTAAGGAGTTTGGCAGTATGGAGGAATTTTTGGAGGTTTGCGTCGTGGTCCTGCTGATCGTGGCCACAGATGGTGATGTTATCTAGGTACGGGAAGATGGCCCGCAGCCCGAACTGGTCAACCATTCGGTCCATCTCTCGCTGGAAGACCGAGACCCCATTGGTGACACCGAAGGGAACTCTGAGGAAGTGATAGAGGCGGCCATCTGCTTCGAACGCAGTGTATTGGCGGTCCTCCAGGCGGATGTGGAGCTGGTGGTAGGCGGACTTCAAGTCAACTGTGGAGGGGTTTCCGGGTGCGGCTATGCCGAGGTAGGTCGCACGTTCGGCAGCTCCCGCCAGGAACGGACTTTTGGGCTCTCCAGAGGGGCCCCAACGGCAATTGTTCAACGGCTTCCAGTGTAGGAAGGTGACAGCAAGGTCCCCCCAACATTATATGGATTGGACCAGGAGTGGAGCGGTTAAAAAAGTAATCTTGGGGCAGCGAAAAGTGCGAGGGAGGAAAAGCAAGATGGCGGCGGGTGGAGACCAAGCAGCATGGGCGCAGTGGTCGCAGGAGCAGCAGGAGTTTCTTAAACGCTGCTTTGAGGAGCTGAAGACAGAAATGCGGGCGCCAATGAAGGCGGCGATTGAGAAGCTTGTGGAGACCCAGAAGGCCCAAGGGGCGGCGATCCGGGAGGTGCGGCAAAAAGCCTCGGAGAACGAGGATGAGATCTTGGGCCTGGCGGTGAAGGTGGAGGCGCACGAGGCGCTGCACAAGAGGAGGGCGGAAAAATTTGAGGACCTGGAGAGTAGGTCGAGGAGGAAGAATCTTCGGATTCTGGGTCTCCCTGAAGGAGTGGAGGGGCCCGATGCCGGGGCATATATGAGCACGATGCTCAATTCGCTGATGGGCGCTGGAGCTTTCCCGAGGCCCCTGGAGCTGGAATGGGCTCATCGGTCCTGGCAAGGAGACCAAAGCCAACGAGCCGCCAAGGGCTTTAGTGGTGAGGTTCCACCGCTTTATGGACAGAGAGTGTGTCCTGAGATGGGCCAAAAAAGAGCGGAGCAGCAGGTGGGAGAACACGGAGATCCAAATTTACCAGGACTGGAGTGCGGAGGTGGCTAAGAAGAGTGCTGGTTTTAACCGGGCTAAGGCTGTGCTCCATCGGAAGGGGGTGAAGTTCGGGATGCTGCAGCCAGCGCGATTGTGGGTCACGTTCCAAGATCGGCACCACTATTTTGAAACGCCCGATGAGGCATGGAACTTTATACAAACTGAAAAGTTGTACTCAAATTGAGGGTTGGTCGTGGGGGGATGTTTACTGTGTTTATTGCGTTTGGGGAATGTTCTCTGGGTTTGAATGCTGGGTGGGGATGGGTGAATGGATTTGATGTGGGGGCTGTGGGAGAGCGTGGGCATCAGTGTTGGAGGGGCAGGGCCGCACGGAGGAAGAGGGGGAGTGGAGGCGCGAGGATTGGAGCAAAAAGGAGCTGCGCCAGAGGGGGTGGGGCCGGCTCAGGAAAGCTTTTTCCCACGGTAGGGAAGGATGGGGGGGGGGGGGGGGGGGGGGGGGGCGGCGGTGCTGGAGAGGAGCGCACACTGACTGCCAAAGGATGGGGGGATTCTCACATTGGGGGGTCGATGGAATGGCGGGCGGGGCCGGGGTCAGCAGGAGTCAGCTGACTTACGGGAGTGTCATGGGGGGAGCAAAATGGCTAGATGTGGATCTAGTGGGGGGAGGGGGGGAAACAGGGTTGCTGCTGCATTGGCCAAAAGGGAGCTGGAAGTAGGAGAGGTAGTCGGGGCAGGGGTCCGCCACCTGGGGGACTGGAGGGTGCGGGAGGCGCGGGCACGTGGCTGGCCTAGAAAAGGAGATGGCTAGTCGGCAGAGGCAAGGGGGGGGGGGGGAGTAGCCCCCCAATCCGGCTGATAACTTGGAATGTGAGGGGTCTGAACGGGCCGGACAAGAGGGCCCGGGTGGTTGCGCAATTAAAGGGACCGAAGGCAGACATGGTTATGCTCCAGGAGACACATCTGAAGGTGGCAGATCAGGTTAGGCTGAGAAAAGGATGGGTAGGGCAGGTCTTTCATTCAGGGCTGGATGCGAAGAACAGAGGGATTGCAATACTGGTGAGGAAGCGGGTGTCGTTTGAGGCAATGAATATTATAGTGGATAATGGAGGTCGATACGTGATGGTGAGCGGTATGTTGCAGGGGGTGCGGGTGGGACTGGTGATTGTATATGCCCCGAATTGGGTGATGCTGGATTTATGAAACACACGCTGGGTCGGATTCCGGATCTGGAGGTAGGAAGCTTGATAATGGCGGGGGGGGGGGGGGGGGGGGGGGGGGGGGCTCCAACACGGTGCTGGTCCCAGCACTGGACCGCTCTAGGTCCAGGACGGGTGAGAGGCCGGCTGCGGCCAAGGTGTTCAGGGGGTTTATGGACCAGATGGGGGGAGTGGATCCATGGAGGTTTGCCAGGCCGCAGGCCAGGGAATTTTCCTTCTTTTCCCACATTCATAGAGCCTACTCCCAGATAGATTTTTTCATTTTGAGTAGGGCGCTAATCCCGAAAGTGGAGGGAACGGAATATTCGGCAATAGCCGAATCTCAGACCACGGCCCGCATTGGGTGGAGCTGGAGTTGGGGGAGGAGAGGGACCAGCGCCCGCTGTGGCGCCTTGATGTGGGACTATTGGCGGATGAGGAGGTGTGCGGGCAGGGGTGCATTGAAAGATATTTGGAGGCCAACGACAACGGGGAGGTGCAGGTGGGGGTAGTCTGGGAGGCGCTGAAGGCGGTGGTCAGGGGAGAGCTAATCTCCATTAGGGCCCACAGGGAGAAGAGAGAGGGGAGGGAGAGTTTGGTGGGGGAGATTTTAAGGGTGGATAGGAGGTATGCAGAGGCCCCCAAGGAGGGGCTACTCAGGGAGCGACGGAACCTCCAGACGGAGTTCGACCTGTTGACCACAGGGAAAGCAGAGGCACAGTGGAGGAAAGTGCAGGGGGCCGAGTGCGGTGAGAATAAACAAGGTATTTAGGGACTTCTATGGGGATCTGAGCCCCCAGCGGGGAGGAGGGGATGCGACGATTCTTAGATCAGCTGAGGTTCCCGAGGGTGGAGGAGGAGGAGGTGGCTGGTTTGGGGGCGCCGATTGGGCTGGAGGAGCTGGTTAAAGGATTGGGGAGCATGCAGGCGGGGAAGGCCCCGGGGCCGGATGGGTTCCCGGTTGAATTCTACAGGAAATACGTGGACCTGCTGGGCCCGTTGCTAGTGAGGACTTTCAATAAGGCGAGGGAGGGGGGGACCTTGCCCCCGACAATGTCTAGGGCGCTGATTTCTTTGATCCTGAATCGGGACAAGGATCCACTGCAATGTGGGTCGTATAGACCGATCTCGCTCCTCAATGTTGATGCTAAGTTGCTGGCAAAGGTGCTGGCTACGAGAATTGAGGACTGTGTCCCGGGGGTGATTCATGAGGACCAGACGGGATTTGTGAAGGGTAGGCAGCTAAATACAAATGTGTGGAGGCTCCTCAATGTGATTATGATGCCCCCGGTGGAGGGGGAAGAGGAGGTAGTGGCAGCTATGGACGTGGAGAAGGCCTTTGACCGGGTGGAGTGGGAGTATCTTTGGGAAGTGTTGCGGAGGTTTGGGTTCGGGGAGGGGTTCAT